>NC_091987.1:30629940-30971398 GCF_044704955.1 Pristiophorus japonicus | reverse complement strand
GGGCTAGGGGCTGCGTGCTTTGGGCCCCTCCCACACAGTTTTGGCACCTGGAGCTGCTGCACATGCGCGCCCACTGTTTTCAGCGCAGGGACCTGGCTCCGCCCCCTACAGCTCGTGCTGCGCCGCGCCCAGCTCCAGAGGGCCTTCAGGGAGCCGGAGAATAGGCAAGTTTTTTTTAGGCGCACTTTCTAGCGCGAAAAACGGGCGTCCAGGTCCGGGCTGCGCCGTTTTAGGCATGGCCCAAACTTGGGCCCAAAATGTGGTATCTGTATCAGTAAAATAAAAGTGGCCATGATTGTCGTAAAAACCCAACCATTTTACTAATGTGCTTTAGGGAAGAAGACATACCGTCTTTACCCAATTTGGCCTATATGTGACTCCAGTCACACACCAACCTGACTGATGCTCATCTGCCCTCCGAAATGACCCAGCAAGCCACTTGCTAGGGCAACTAGGCATGGACATCCACATACCAAGATTAATTTTTAACTAGATTAACAAGAAAGCTACATCTGAGTTCTAAGCACCATATTCTGTTTGGCACAAAGATGTAGTTATGTTCTCAAAACAGGGAAATTCACAATTTCCAAAAGAAATCTTCAAAATAGAAAATGACGCAAGGAAACAACTGTTTCTGTGCCAATAGTATTACTCACTATGGAAAATTGACAATGGACAAAAATTGCAAAGGACATAATAAATGAAAGCTTTGTTTAAATTGTTCAAGCTTAAATGAAAATATCAGTAAAATAATTATTCTAAACTTACAACCAAAGTAAAGCGGATTCCTTTTCACCCTCCAAAACATTGCAATGGGTTGTAGAAAGCAACCAGTTAATTTGCCCAGGAGTTGCAATTTTTTTTTGGAGCAACTTGATTTTTCTGGAGTATCTTAAAAATCCCCATTCTGCACATTTAATTTGTGCCAGTGTGAGTTAGGATTTTTTTTTTAAGTTTAGTTTTTTTTCCCCAAAAGGGGGCGTTACCAGCCATTTTGGACAGCTAATAGTTGCTCCAAACTAACTTAGGCCAACGTATGTGGCCAATTGCGGCCGCACAGAAAAAACCCTTGCGGAAAGTTAAGAAATCAGCGCAGGTAGCCAGGGATTGGGGGGTGGGGGGGGGGGGGAGGAAGCAGAGGACCTTGCAAAGCACGAAACACCTTCACAGCAACTAATACAGATTTTGTACTGTAATATTTGCATAATTTATACATTCCACTATATAAAGCTTCATAAAATATGCATTTTTTAAATATCATTTATATCAGAAGACAAAGGGTTTCATAAAACCATTTATGAATCAAATATTTTGCTGGCAGGGCTATGAACGATGGTTACTTGAACAAGGTACCTGAGGGTGCCCATGCAGTTACTCCCCAATAAGGCACCCGTGGGTGCTGATGGAATGTTTCCAACAGGGTATCTACGGGATTCCATGCAGTTGTTCACTAAGAGTTGGTGGGATTTTTGAAAAATTGACCTAAGTCATGATTACTACCAAAATAAAAGCCACGACCAGATATTTGCTGGTACTGAGACACCAAACCTAAGGAAAGTTTATTCTGGTCATTCTCACCTCTTAACAGCCAGTTGCACTGTGCCATTGACAGAGACTTTTTCTAAATCATTTAAAGAAACTCTCCTCCCCCCGCCCCCACCATTATCAAAACTCTTCTCCTTCACCCCCTCCCGCCCCCCCACCCCACCTGTTCTGTTTCTTAGTCTTCAGCGCGGTAAGGCAGTGGCCGGCCTATGCGGCAGGCCACTCAGCCAGGGATAGGGGCGACGAACATCGGGTCATCCCTTCGGCCAGGGATAGGGGCAGCGAGCATTGGGTCCGGCTCACAGCCTGCAGGACATGCTGGGAGGGCAAGGAGCTACTGTGCATGTGCGCAGACTGCGTGCAGCTGCCGGCACTGTTTTCGGCGCAGGGCTGTAGCTCCGCCCGCCCCCCCCCCCCCCTCCATGAGAAACACCGTGCCAGGACCCTGGACACACAGCAGAGCGGCCAGAATCGTTAGTAAGTTTTTTGGCGCTGTTTTGAGCACACAAAGTCGATGCATCTCGGGAGAGTGCGCCGGAAAAAGGGGTTGGGGCTATTTGGGCCCCATGTTTCTTGAAGTTAAACTCAATAACAACACTAATTGAAGTCATCAATTTCTGCAACAAATTATGACTGACAAAAGTGATCTTAAATGAGCAATAAAGTCCTTATCTCTCTGGTAATTAGTAAAATAAACACACACGGTTTTGCAATTCTGAACTTAAAAAATATTCCTTGATATATTTAAGAGAGTGATAACTTGGTGCAGGTGTGGGGTAGACACACCGAATAAAAACAGTAGCCTGCCTTCCTGTCATCTGCAGTTCAGGGTCAGGCACATAACCAGCTTTTTCTACACTTGGCCAATCAGAAAATACAGCATCCAGAAAAAGAGGCAGGAGGCCAGGAATACAACGTCCAACCTCATTAGCATGGTCCTGTCTGGCCTGTAGCTGCTGCAGGTGCAGGCCATAGTCTGCCTTCACAAGATAGCCATGGGAATCCCAGGGCAGGGCGCAAGCCAAGTGATTCAGGTCTCCATCCCTTTTCCATGGCTCGCAGGATGCTCAGTTCTCGAGGCAAAGGCCAAGAAAATAAACTCCGTTATTTCTGAACAAATGAAGTTAGTGCTGATGGAAAGCTACACAGAAAATGTTCATGCAGGGAACCATCTAACAAAATCATCAAAACAGCATTCAGAATCCCATTCACTCCTTTACCTCCTCAGGAAGTGTAACAAGCATGTCAAGATCTTTTTTCCATGCCACTGTTGATAGAAAATAATCACTGCAGGCTGCAAGCACAGAACGATGAGCACGAAAGGACTTGTTTTCTACAACCACAGTCACGTCACAAAAGAGGTCTTGCTTCCTTTGATCGTTGAGGCTCAGTAGAACACTAGTACTGTGCACAGAGGACTCGTAGGAATATACCAAAGTGTCGCTCTTTTCTCTTACCGACATTCTGTCTCATACCTGGTAAAACAGAAATACAAATGCATCACATGATTTGCACCACAGAAGTTTCAGTTGCAGAGTCCAATTTTATAATCAGATTAATCCAATATTCAGGAAGGAACTCATAAATCTTCCAACTTTATATTTGTTAGCCACTTGCAGTATAATTTTCAGTTCCTTTGTGGCTCAAAAAGATAGGAGACTCAAAATCTCTCCAACCGTTAAGGGTAACAAGACAAAAACTAAAATACAAGTTTAACGATAAAAAAAATTGCTTTTAATAGGTTATGTCGCTAGTTATATTTCTAGCCTATTGCAATCTGATTTATAACAATTTCCTTAAGTTGTCTATTCAAAGGGTTTTTACACTGCATAGCTCGAGGTAAAATCTTAACCTACTATTAACGTGCATGTATCATAGGAAATTCACACAAAAATTGTAAAGACGACTTGGCATCTCATTAAATAACCAGGATATGTCACTGCAACATGCAACTTTGCAAAAACCACAAAAGAAAACAAATTCTTAGTCACTTCAATCAGAGCAACCTATAACTAAGGAGTTGTGAAATCCATTTACTCATTTTCAGGATGCATTTACATTACGGGGTAGTTGTAGAGAATGGAAGCCGGGGATTATAGAAACATAGAAAATAGGTGCAGGAGTACGCCATTCGGCCCTTCGAGCCTGCACCACCATTCAAGAAGATCATGGCTGATCATTCACCTCCGTACCCCTTTCCTGCTTTCTCTCCATACCCCTTGATCCCTTTAACCGTAAGGGCCATATCTAACTCCCTCTTGAATATATCCAATGAACTGGCATCAACAACTCTCTGCGCATACAGTGCAGCTGTCACCTGGTGAATGCAAACCTGTGTTGCATGTTGAGAGATGGTGCACACATCCCCAGTTGTAGCTTGAAACGAGCTGGAGGCATAGAATGAGACTGCAGAAGTAACCTTCACTTCAACTGACAAAGCAGTCCTCCTGATGCTTCTAGGTCGCAGATCTGCTTTGACCAACTCACAGATCTCACTTACAACTTCTTTGTGGCAACATAGCCTTCTGACACAATCTGCATCACTCAGGTGGAGGTACAAATGTCTGTCTCGATATACCCAAGGTGGAGAAGGCCTCCTGCCCAGCACCCTACAGACTCTGATGTCCCTGATGTGATGACATTGAATCAAATGTCTCCTACATAGCACCATGATGCAGAAGGATCGCACAGGGTATGGCATGGTCAATATTGCACCCATACTTAAATTTTACCTTTGAAAGCAGCTCAAAACAGCAGATAAGACAGGTTCACAGTTCTCTCTCTCCCCAAGGTCTAATGGATGGACCACTCCCAAGGTCTTGTGACTTCTCTCTCTCTCGCGGTCTTGTGACTTCTCCCAGTCTCCCTTTCTCCTCCCCCCCCACCCCGGCCCCCTACTCATTGCAGTCTTCAGAAGTCTTCCGATCGGCACCTCGCTCCCCGTGCTCAGTGCATAAGCCTTCCGATCAGCATCTCACTTTCTCTTCTCTTCTCTTCTCTTCTCTTCTCTTCTCTTCTCTTCTCTTCTCTTCTCTTCTCTTCTCTTCTCTTCTCTTCTCTTCTCTTCTCTTCTCTCCCCCCCGGCCTTGTTTTCTAGCCGGGCCCCGAGCCCCGGTGTCCGGGCGCGGGGCCGATTCTGTCGGCCAAAGTTACGACCCTCCAGCCCCGTTTCAAGACGTTCACTGGTGGCGTGAGTAAACAAGAGAAAACTTCTGAAATCCAACAAACTTCCATTTACTACGTTAATCGATAAAAAAAAAAGTTGAACTTTATTATTGATTTTTTTACAGTGTTCTTGACTCCCTCCAAAATCTTCGATTACAAACAATGGGGTCTTTCAGCGCCGATTTGTCAATGTTCGCTGTTTATCTTAAGTGCCCAGAAGGTTTTTTGGGAGTGGCCAGATACGCCGACTGAGGAGGAAAAAATTTTGGCCAAACTGCGAAAAATTATAAAAACCAGCGGAGAATGACGTAAAAAAAAAAACTGGCCGAGAAAAATCGTAACTAAGTCAGTTACGCCGGCGCTGATCACAGGAGGAAACTTTGAAAAAAATACACCAAAAAAAAACGCACGCCAAAGAAATGGCGCAAATGACACGGGAAAATTGAGCCCAAAGGGAGGATGGGGGGGGTAGTGAACTCAGAGAAGAGAGAGTATGGTGAATTGAGATGGAGGTTGAAATCACTAAGGATGAGAAGTCGCTATGAGATAAAATTTTTATGGTGGGCGGTAGAGAATGAGAATTTTAATTGAGATGCGAGAGGGGTCAAAGGCAGCGAGATGCTCAAAAGAGGAAAAGCCAGAGGAGTAGGGGGTAGACCAATTTGTGGTTTGATGATGAGCCATACCCGCCACCACAGAGGAAGGTATAGCCAGGCGGGGAAGCTTCATGTGAGGGTAAGATGTCATCACCCCTCAACCTACAACATCAGCACCACAACAAAGCACTTACCGCCACAAGGTTTCCGTATAACCTGTTTTAAAAATTGCTGAGTGTGTGTGTGTGTGTGTGTGTGTGTGTGTGTGTGTGTGTGCGTGCGCGCGCCGGGGGGGGGGGGGGGGGGAATGAAAGAGTCGTGTCTTTCATGCAGAGTAATCTCTAAACATTTAAACTTTAAAACTGTTGGGACAGAGTGCTCTCCAGTACAGGACAATAGCAATTCAAACAAGGCAATAAAAATGAGCAATTAGAACAGAAAATGCTGGAAATCTCAGCAGGTCAAGCAGTATTTGTGGAGAGAGAGTGTTAACGTTTCAGATCTGTGACCCTTCATAGCAAACTGGCTGACTTGAACCAACTTGGAGACGGGTAGCTGCAATATAAATGCAATATTAATTTGTCATTAAATAGCACAGCTGTCACCAAGACTAGCATGTACAACACATGATTCTATAATTCCTGGAGGGAAAAGGAGCAAGCCTCATTGGCAGCTGTGTTGGATGCTGATTTTGAGTTGCAACAAAAAGAAACAAATTAAATGTAAATAAATTAATTGGTTACTTGATTTTACATAATTAAAAGTGCACTATATGATGCAAGTCATTTTATAAAGCAATAAATGCTTAGCAATATAATTTTGGAACATTATAATGAACATATGTAATACTTAGTGACATTCATGTTGCACAGATGGAGCTCAAAAGGGAACTAAAGCTTTAGTGACAATTATTTAGCATAAAGATAAAAAGAATTTTTAAAAATTTGATGTTATTTCCTGTATATCACATTCATCAGCCAAAATAAAAGAAATCCAATCCATCAAAAGTTTGATATCCCATTCAAAAGAACTTACATTTTTATAGAGCCTTTTACATCCCAAAGTGCTTTACAGCCAATGAAATACTTTTTGAAGTGTAGCCAGTGTTGTAATGTAGGAAGTAGCTGAATCCGAATAAAGTTTAAAGTACAGGATGATACTTTGGCAGAAATTATTTTACTGTGGAATTCGAATTATAGTTATACGGTTCTATGTCCTTTGTTTATACTATGATGGTATGAGAACATCCCTCAATTGCCACAAGTTTGAGGTGATATTTGTTGTGACCTTAAGACAAACAATTGTTACAGTACTGGTCCTATGCATTTTTGTTACTAGTCTGGAGACAAGACTATTTTTTTGTACTTAAGGCACACAACTATATATGCAAGTGGAAAAATGCACAACACCTTGGAAATCCAGCACAAACTGCCATAAATTCAATGGACACAGGTTTGAATCCCCATACCTCATGAAATTTGATATTTCACGCTCTTATCCATTTTTCCAAATATATGCTGTCCCACTACCCCAACCACTTACTTTTGGTCCCCCAAGCCTAGCAGTATTTCCCAATACAGGAGGGGAAGTGATAAAAGAGGAACAAAACATTCGTTGGGAAGTGGCACTTTATACAGGACAATATGAATCACTAAGATATGCTGACTAATTATTTTTAAAAAAGCTCTTAAATAGAAAATGGCTAACTGGAAATGCAACAAAAGAAATTTACAGTTATACAGCACCTTTCACAACCTCAGCATCCCAAAGTGCTTCACAGCCAGTTATAAAAGTATAAAGTTTTGCAGCTAGGTAGTTGATGTGACCATGTAATTATTTTTAAAAAATCCCAAGTGGATGCACATAACACACTAGTGTGTCCATCCAAACATCTGTAAATTGCTCCAATTTTCCCTTCCTCACCTTGTTAGAAAATTCAGTCTTCACTCTGCCTTCTATTAGATTAGTGCTGCACTGCATCAGGAACTCAGTATGCAGAGTAACTGCAGACACAAGTAACAGCTTAAAACACTGCACCATAGCACTGCATGTGAACTGGTTGGCCCAAGTCATGTAAATTCAGTAAGACACACTGGTGTTACTCAGCTTTTATTTTGTATTAATGAAACTACAATACACACCTCTCATTTCAGTTTTTAAATGAAGTGTCAGAAAGGAAAGACAAATCTGGAGGAGGATAGAAAAAATGTATTACAAACTGGGCCAGGGGTATACTACTGCTCTAAATTTATGCAGTTAACAGAATCCTACTCTTAAAATAGAAAAGATCACAAAATATATCAGTTTTTAAAAATTACCAGCCAGGAGCTCAAATGTCAAATTTCTGCTGAATATTTGTTGAAAATAACTGCTTAAATGGGGTATTAATGCAGGGACTGGAATATTTGAAGCTAGGTTAGATAAAGCACAATTGAATGCAAGGTAATACTCCCTCCACTCTGAACAAGTCTCAGAAGAGCATCACTTACTTAGTGTAATATTTTTCCATTTCCTACACTAGGTTCCAAATAAGATTGCCAATTTGATACAATTAGTGCTAAATTATGGGTAGTTTTTTGCAATGGGCCATTCGCACTAGGGCTGAACTGATACTGCCAAAACCCATTTCATGCAAGAGCCATTTCATGTAGAATGCTTAAAACAGGCATGTCTGTCCCATGATTCTGAATGGATTTGAACCCAATTCCCAAAATCTAAATTTCTCCACCCAGCCCTTCCACCACCCAATTCTGATCCAGTTTAAAATATTGACACTATTTACTGAATGCAAATATGAACTTCTATTATGGATTAAAATTACCGAGGTTATATAATTAAGACCGTAACAAGATCACAACAGATTCTCAAAAAGGATTGCTAAAGTTTGAATAGAATAGATTGAATCTGATGTTACAGTAATCCAAGAAAATTCACCATTTTGTAAATCATTACATAGGCAGTCTGATGACAATGCCAAAACATCATGTAGTAGTTTCATAATTATTCAGCAAATTGGAAGCTTTTTTCACGATGTTTGGGGTTGTGGGGGTGGTGGGCAGGGGGTGATGGGAGGTAAGAAGGAGAACAGAGAGAGAAAGTCAAAAGAAGAAAATGTGGTAAGAAAAAGCCAAGATGGCTGACTGCTTATGTACAAAAACAAATAAGATGTAAACAGAAATGTTTCTATAAATTAAAGACATTTAATACAGAATTGAGCACAAGGAACAACAAAAGAAAACGAAGGCTGTTATTAGATCAGCAAAAAAGCTAATGGAAAAAAGGATTGTAGACAACTGTGGAAGTAATGGGAAAAACTTATTCAGTTATGTGAAGAATCAGAGAACTATCAAAGACTATTGGGTCACTGAAGGATGTTCAAGAACTGGTTACAAAGGACTCACTGGGTATGGCGGAAATATTAAATGAGTACTTTGCATGGGTCTTCACCCTTGAAAATGATGCTCAACTACTAGAATGTAATAATGTTAGTAACAAAACTAGTATTGACATTAACATATAATTTTAGAAAGAATTACGAACCTAAAAATAGATAGAGCAGTCGGACCAGATGATATCTACCAGAGGATCGTCATGGAGATGGAGCACTTGCTGTGCAAGCCCCTAGCCTATATTTTTAATTGCTTACTGCACTCTGGAATGGTTCCTGTAGACTGGAAGGAGGCTAATGTAGTCCCCATCTTTAAAAGGTGACAACAGACCTGGGTAACTGTAGACCCATTAGTTCATCAGCAATAGGCAAGATGCTTGAAGGAATCATTAGGGATGCAATATATGAATACTTGGATAGAGAGGGACATATTAGAGACACCCAACATGGCTTCATAAAAAGGTCATGTCTTACAAACCTAATTGTATTTTTTGAAGAAGTTGCAAAGTTGGTGGATGAGGGAAGTCCAGTAGGCATTGTCTACTTTGATTTCCAAAAAGCTTTTGATAAGGTACCGCACAAGAAGCTTTTCTACAAGATCGGAGCCTCTGGTATTAGTGGTAATATATTGAGCTGAATTCAGAACTGACTGCAGGACGCAGACAAAAAGTAGGTATAGATGGATTTGGATCTGTTTGGAGACTGGTCACCAGTGGTGACCCACAGGGATCAGTCTTTGGATTGTTGCTCTTTTTATTAATGATCTGGATGGAGGTGTTAAGGGCACAATCTACAAATTTGGAGATACCAAAATCTGTTAGAACTGTAGATGCTGCTCATCTGCTTCAGGCAGATCTTAATGTGTTGGGAGATTGGGCTAAAGACTGAAAAATGATGTATAATTTAGATAAGTGCAGTGTTATGCATGTGGGCAGGGCAAATGCTCAACATTCATACACCCTTCAGGGAAAGGCATTATTAAAGATGGTGAAGATAGGAAAAGATTTGGGCATTCTAGTGCGTGCACATCCTTAAAAGGTTCATGACGCTAGAGCAAATAGGATGTTGGAGTGTTTCCATGGGACAATTGAGTATAAGACAAGGTATACTGTTTTGTCCTTGTACAAGACTTTAGTCAGGCCGCACTTGGAATACTGTCCAGTTTTGGTCTCCTCACATGGTGGGGTGATATGGAGGCTTTGGAAAGGGTGCAGAGGAGGGCCACTAGACTAATTCCAAGTCTAAAGCATCTTTATTATCAAGATAGGCTAAAAGAGTTGGGACTCTATACCTTAGAGAAGCTACAAGATAATGAAATTAATAGATTGTGTTCCAGCTGACAGGTTAGGCAGGGTCCAGGGGCATACATTTAAGTTGTACAAGGCTAGATGTCAGGAGATGGTTCTTTCCCAGAGAATGGTGAATCTCTGGAACAGACTGCCGTCTAGTGTGGAGGATGCGGACTCGCTTAATTCCTTCAAGCGAGAGCTGGATTTGTTTCTGACTGGGACAGAGATCACCTTTTACAAAAAGTAGGTACTGCAGAGAATTCAGGGCCAGAGTGATCTCCTGGACTAGCTTTGATCGCCTAGATGGATTGGAGAGGAATTTTCCAGAGTTTTATTCCCCAAATTGGCCTGTTTTTTTTTTAAATCTGTTTTTTTTGGCCTCTCCCAGGAGATCACATGGTATATCGCAATTGTGCGCGACAGACTCAATGGACCAGATGGTCTTTACCTGTTCGTAACCAGTTACCACACTGTATACAGCACTCTAAGAAACATTCACTGCTCTATGAATCATTCATAGCATTACAAGTTTGATGACCATGCTAAAAATTTAATAAAGCAACTTCAGAATTATTTAGCAGAGTGGAAGTTTTTTGGGAGGTTGGGGTCAGGGATAAGTCAGCCAACTAACTAACACTTGCTTGTTGAACTTGCACGGTCCTTGCAATCAACAACCTGTTATTAAGCTGCAAAGTTAAAGAGGATAGGAAATATTATTTTCCACCTCCTCCCCAAAACACACAGTAGATTCATACTTTATACATTGCACATATCAATTTAATGTTTCAAATATAGTAAATTAATTTATTGTGTTTTTGAGTTCATATACTTATTTATAGCAATAATTACGTCCTGTAAGCAAAAACTGTTAATTATTCAACCAATTTCTATCAGAGCTTTTAACATGCATCCTCAGTCCTGAGAACATCTTTTCAAATCATATCTGCTGCAATACATTCTAATAGGGCATTCTTAATCTATTTATCTGCATGAATGTCTCTTAGTTACTTTTTCATGTAATCCATTCAAACAAATTAGTATGGCCAGAGATATCTAATTAATTCAGAAAACCAAAAATCAAGTCCAGCAGATATGCTCCAATGATATCAGTGAAGAGGATCCTTGTGCAGTGCATTTAATAAGAACATAAGAAATAGGAGCAGGAGTATGTCATTTGGCCCCTCGAGCCTGCTCCGCCATTTAATAAGATTATGCCTGATCTGATCATGAACTCCGCTCCACTTCCCTGCCCATTCCCCATCACCCTTTATTCCCTTAACGCTTATATTCATCACTATGGTATGTGCAGTTCATGTGCTTTCAGAGGAGCAAAGCTATTCTTATAAACAGTGCACACAAATTAAAAAGTGGCTTCCAACCAATCTCAAAACAAATCAGAGCATTAAAAAAATCTCAACTCAACCACAACCTCCTATGGTTTAACTAAAGGCACCCAGAGAGCACCGAGCAGATCTGTCCTGCTCCCCAACTGAAAATTGTGTGCTTTTTTGAACTTTCTTGACTATCTAGGAAATAGTAAATTTATACGATACCAGATTACCTTTGTAGCGTTGGTCAATTTGAAATTATGCTTTTGCAAGGGGGAGGAAAACATCTCAATTGAAAGGACTTGGAGGTTTAAGAAATTTACTGAGACACATTGAAGTAATTTTTTTTGATAGGTTCCTGTAAAATACCATGTTTTCCTTGCCCAATGCAGGTAGATAAGTAAGTTCATCAATTTGTTCCCTCACATATTATTGTTGCATTATTATTTCTACACATGCCTCACAGGGGAAAAGCAAATATTTCCCAGGATATCAAATAGGTAGGATGTCCTACTTGTTTATGTTGCGGGTTTTTACAGACTCAAATACAAAATTTAAGGGATTAATTTAATTTGCATCGTTCCTTCTTTACCAAATAGCTCTGGAACAATACCCATCACCACCAAAGAATCCTAGAATGATGCAGCACAGGAGGGAATTCAGCCCATCATGCCTGTGCCAGATCTTTGAAAGAGCAATCCAATTAGTCCCACTCTCTTGCTCTTTCCTCATAGCCCTGCAAATTTTTCATTCGAGTATTTTCAATTCCCTTTCGAAAGTTAGTATTGAATCTGTTTCTACCACACTTTTAGGTAATGCATTCCAAATATTAATAACTTACTGTGTAAAAACATGTCTCCTCATCTCTTCTTTGCTTCGTTTGCCAATTAACTTAACTCTGTGTTCTCTGGTTACCAACCCTTCTGCCTCTGGAAACAGTTTCTCATTATTTACTCTTAAAATCCTTCACGATTTTAAACGTCTCATGAAATCTCCCCAAATTTTTCATTCAAGTATTTTCAATTCCTCTTTGAAAGTTATTACAGGTACAGTGTCTGAAATCCGGAATCCTCGGGACTGAACTTGTACCGGTTTTTGGGTTTTTCCAGATTTCAGACAAGAAAATCAATAGTCTGAAATCCGGAATTCTCAGGACCAAATCCCTGCCGGATTTCGGACCACATTCGTACCGGATTTCGGGTTTTGCCGAATTTCGGAACTTGCCGAATTTCGGAACTCATCGCCTGCTGATCCTCCGTTCCTCACCAAAATGTCCGGTTTTCGGACAATTCTGGTTTTTGGAATTCCGGATTCAGGACGTTGCACCTGTGTTGAATCTGCTCCCATCATACTTTTAGGTAGTGCATTCCAGATAATAACTTACTGTGTAAAAACATGTCCCCTCACCTCTTCTTTGGTTCTTTTGCCAATTACCTTAAATCTGTGTTCTCTGGTTACCAACCCTTCTGCTGCTGGAAAGTTTCTCATTATTTACTCTTATTAAAATTCTTCATGATATTGAACATCTCTATAAAATCTCCCCTTAACCTTTTCTGCTCCAATGAGAACAACCCCACTTTCTCTAGTTGCTCCACGTAACTGACCAAATCTGTTGGAATTTTTTGCGGTTGTAACTAGCAGGGTAGATAAGGAGGAACTGGTTGATATAGTGCATTTGAATTTTCAAAAAGCGTTCAATAAGGTGCCAAGAGATTATTACACAAAATTACAACTCATGGGATTTGGGGGGGGGGGGGGGGGGATATATTAGCATGGATTGAGGATTGGTTAATGGAAAGAAAACAGTAGAAATTAACAGGTCATTTTCAGGTTGGCAGGCTGTAACTAGTGGGGTATCGGAAGACAGTGCTTGGGTCTCTGCTATTTACAATCTAGATTAATGACTTAGATAAAGGGACCGAGTGTAATGTATCCACGTTTGCTGGTGTTAAAGTTAAGTGGGAAAGCAAGTTGTGAGGACAATGCAAAGAGGATGCAAAGGAATACAGACAGATTAAGTGAGTGGGCAAGAACATGGCAGATGAAATATAATGTGGAGAAATGTGAACTTATCCACTTTGATAGGAAAAATAGAAAAGCAGAATATTTTTTAAGTGGTGAGATATTGGGAAATGTTGGTATTTCAAAGGGATCTGGGTGTCCTTGTACATGAAATCACTGAAAGTTAACATGCAGGTACAGCAAGCAATTAGGAAAGCAAATGGTATGTTAGCCTTTATTGCAAAAGGATTGGAGTGCAATAGTGAAGAAGTCTTACTAATGATATAGGGCCTTGGTGAGACCACACCTGGCGTATTGTGTACAGTTTTGGTCTCCATATCCAAGGAAGAATATACTTGCCTTAGAGGAAGTGCAACAAAGGTTCACTGGACTGATTTCTGGGATGGGGGATTGTCCTATGAGGAGATATTGAGTAGGTATTCCCTAGAGTTTAGAAGAATGAGAAGTGGTCTGATTGAAACATATAAAATTCTTAAGGAATAAAAACAGAAAATGCTGGAAATCTCAGCAGGTAAGGCAGCATCTGTGGAGAGGAAGCAGGGTTAACATTTCGGGTCGATGACAAAGTATTTTGCTTTTGTAAAATTCTTAAGGAGCTTGAGAGGATAGATCTCGAGAGGATGATCCCCCTTGGCTGGGGAGCCTAAAGCTAGGGGTCACAGTCTCAGAATAAGGGGTCAGCCATTTAGAACAGAGATGAAGAGAAATTTCTTCACTCAAAAGGTTGTGAATCTTTGAAATTCTCTACCCCAGAGGGCTGGTGCTGCTCAGTTGTTGAGTATATTGAAGACACAGATCGATAGATTTTTAGATACTAAGGGAGTCAAGGGACATGGGGATACTGCGGGAAGCTGAATTAGGTCAGCCATGATCTTATTGAATGGCGGAACAGGCTTGAAGAGCCAAATGGTCAACTCCTGTTCCAATTTCTTGTGTTCTTAAGGCCCACATCCCTGGTACCATCCTATTGCATCTCCTTTGCACCCTCTCCAAGGCCTTGACATTCCCCCCAAAGTATGGTGCCCAGAAATGGACACAATAGTCCAGTTGGGGCCTAACCAGTAATTTATAAAGGTTTAGCATAACTTCCTTGATTTTGTATCCACACTGCCACTGCCCCTTTATTTCCATCGACTTCAATTTTGCGAACAAGTCTATTAAGTTGCCTTTTTAAAGTCCATATACGCACTACCTTCATCAAATAATTCAATCAAGTTAATCAAATACGATTTGTCTTTAATAAATCTGTGCTGAGTGTCATTTATTATCCGATATTTTCAAAGTGACAATTAATACTGTTTGATTTATGGGTCCAAATTTCCCCAGCCACTTAGAGCGGCGTAGTTAGACATGGTGCACCAACTTCGTGGTGGAGAAAACGCACAGAAAATTTCCGGGATAATTTGGCCACTCCTGGATCCCTGTGGTCCCGCAGCGAAACCTGGGGGGGCGGGCGGAGCTTGAGTCACGCTTGCTCAGCGCAGCCGGTGGGGGGGAGGGGCTTGGGCCCAGCGTGTCTTCGAGTGCGGGCAGGGGGACGCATGTCCGTTTGTGCGTGCGCGCATGCACAATGCGCGTTGAAGTGTGTGCGCATGAGCAATGGGCCATGAACCTTGGCTATTTAAAGGGAGAGCATCCAAATTGCATCAGCAGCATTGGAAGTGGGCCATATTGGAAGGTAAGGTGTTAATATTGATTTTTGGGTGGCTGAGGGAGTGGAAAGGAGTGCTGCATAGGTGTATGTGAGAACGGTGTTTTTTCAAAATTACCTGAGTGTGAATCCGATACACCAATGACGCAAGAGAATGCAACAAGAACGAAGAACTTCTTGCATGAGGAAGTGGAGAAAATAGTCACCATCATTGAGGGCAGGAGCTGGATATCAGCAAGAGTGATCCCACAAAAGTTCCACCCAAAAAAAATGAGGAGAACCTAGATGCAAAAGAATTCTCCGCAGGGGTGAAGACCGCAATAACTGGAAGCCAGTGTAAAAAGAAATGGCAGGACGTTGGTCAAGTAGTGAGCGTAAGTATGCTCAACACCCTCCCGGATGCTCCTCCTTCACTTAGGGCAGTCTTGGGCCAAAAATTCCCAGGTGTCTGTGGGGATGTTGCACTTTATCAAGGAGGCTTTGAGGGTGTCCTTGAAACATTTCCTCTGCCCACCTGGGATTGCTTGTCATGTAGGAATTCACAGTAGAGCGCTTGCTTTGGGAGTCTCGTGTCGGGCATGTGGACGATGTGGCCCGCCCAATGGAACTGGGGATGTTGGCCTGAGCGAGAACCTTTCCTTTGACTACCCTTTTACTATTTATATATTTATCAAAGACTTGGGTTCTCTTTTATGTTACCTGCTAATCTATTCTCCTTCATTCCCTTTAGCCCTCATTTCCTTCCTCAGTTCTCCTCTGTACTTTCTGTATTCAGCTTGGCTCTCTACTGTATTGCCTCCTTTTACAATTTCATTTTAATCTCCATATTTTAGTCATCCAGGGAGTTCTAGCTTTGGACGTCCTTTCTTTTCCCCTCATGGGAATATGTCTAGACTATATCTTAACTAACTCCTCTGTGAAGGCTCATTTATTATTTTACCTGCCAATCTTGGATTCCAATCCACCTAAGCCAGATCCCCTCTCAAATCACAAAATGACCCTCCGCCAGTTTCACTGTTCCCTGTCCTTTTCCTTAGCGACTCTAAACCTAATGATACTGTGATCCCCATTTCCCAAATGCTTCCCCACTTAAACATGCTACACTTGCTTCACTTCATTCCCCAGAACCAGATCCAGCACTGCTTCCTTCCTCATTGGGCTGTAAACATACTGATCAAGAAAGTTCTCATATACATTTGAGAAATTCCTCCCCCTCTTTGCCCTTTGCACTGTTATTTCCCCAGTCTACATTAGGATAATTATGAAACGGTTCTCCTTAAACAAATGTTTAAATTCAAAATATTCCTCCAAACTTGAATAATAGTACAGTCCTTCCAGAATTTCCACTTTTTTTTTGCTGTTTCTCTCGCATTCTCTTTCAGACACACGAAAATAAAGTGAATGCAACTGGCGTAACCATTGAGAACAGATTCCAAAATAAACAATGAAGATTTTCAAAGGTAGAGTTTAATTTGACATGCATGTTGTTATATATGTGGACTTGTGTTTACTCTGTATAGCCACCAGAGGGCTCATCCCTGGAGTCCTTAGGGATCCCATAATCCCTTGGGAGCACAGGTATTTAAGGAGGCTTCACAGGTTGGAGAGGCACTCTGGAGACCTGCAATAAAAGACTACGGTCACACTTTATTTTGAGCTCAGTTTGACTCTTTCTCCATACACAACATATGTAGCATTATTTTTTTGTTAAACGAACAATCCTTGAACATCGTAACTTGCACTTTTTGCAGCAAAGTCAAAAAGTTTATACTTTATCTTGCTTTGATGTTATACATAAAAAAAACAAATTCTGGCGGCTTCCAGCGCTCTTAAAAATGGTTACCATTCGAAATTTTTTCCTCAGTAATTTTTCATTGATGCACAGGAGCAGAGAAGGAAGCAGGACTTACAAACACAAGTGCTAGTCTCGCTGTCAATCATAAAAAAGTATACTGGGAGTTGTAAGCACAGATTACTGAGAGTTATTGCTTGCTGCTTGTTGAGTCTCTTCAGCAGACATTGATGGGCAGAGAAACGCCATGTAGTTAAGTTGTTTGGGAGACACAGGCCTTTGACTGAAAATACATGTTGTATTTTCTAATGTTTATTATGTCACAAACCTTATTTCCTGGAGCTAGTATTCAGCATATTGGGAAAAGGAATTTCAAGAGTATTTAAAACAATTTAGTTTGTTCTCTTACTGCTCTTTGTATTTGTCGCTGTCAGCTGACTGCTAATTTTTGATTGGAAGTTTGTTTTTTAAATTATTGATTGGTAATTTTCAATCCTGCTTGTTATGTTGATTGCAAGTTCTGTACCTGTCGAATTGTGATTTGTTGCTGTTTTATGAACATAAAATTTCAGTCAATTAAGCGCAAGTATGACTGGGAAATTTGCACATTACACTGAAAGTGTGAATAACAAAACACAATAGATACAAGAAGAATCTTGCGTACAGCACATACTTCCTGTAATCGTCACTTTTGCTTCCTGTAACACTTTCTTGCCATGTTATTTGTCATACTTAAATTTACCATGTTAATTATACTTACTTTCTAATGACTCTTCCCAGCTCCATCTCGAAGGCAGGTGGCACTTTGTCCACAGTGCCACTCATGTCACGTCTGCAAAGATTAAGTCCGTCACCCAATGCTTCCGTTGCTACCTCTCTCGGCTCACTCCTGTTGACTCCCCTCCTACTGTGAGATTGCCTCATCAAGATACTAAAAGTCCGAAAGGCCGCTCAAAGCTGGTTCTCGATCATAGCCGGGAACAAAGCTTTTGGGATTTTGTTATTGGGAGCTGGGATTACCAAAAGGGGCTACCCACCATTGACCAACCATGCCTGCATCCTGCTGCGCCCTCCTCTTGCCTCCACTGCTCTATTTACACCAGCTGCCATGCTTTCCCCCCTTTCTCACAAATACAGACCTTCTTCTCCCCCCACCCCTAGCACTGTGCTCTCACCCATCACCTAGGCATCAGCATTAAAAGTATAGTATGCTCTTTAAAGAACTGAGAGGTGAGGCCTATGTACTAGCCATGAAGCATCCTGAAAACATTGTTCCTGCTTTCCCAGGATCGATCTACCTCCCAGTACTCTCACACCCAGTTACTATCACACACCATCCAAATCTCTCACAACCAGTACCGGTACTACCCTCCCAGCACTGCCATGCCCCAACATTCCCCCTTCCACTATTTCAGGAGTTCCAATGCACCAGCTCCAGTATTGGCAGACCCCACAATTTCCATCCCACTACCCCAACACACAAGTACACCCTCTCCAAAACTTCCACCTCCCCAAAGCCCCACTGTTCCTCTCATACTCATAGAGCATTATCCCAATACTACCAAAACACAACACTGCTCAGTACTTATACATGCCTCCTACCAACTATAACCTGTAATATCTTCCCTACCATCATCCTGTGGAACCTGGACTAAAAAAGGCAAGATATCAATTCAGTACATAGCTAAACAAACAAAATAAAAATTCAAGGGCATCTGAATTTACACTGAATTCAGTAACTTGGCTCTTTGCACTATGACGGAGTTGTACTATATCATTCATATCCGTAAGCGAGTGATAAGAAGGATTCCTGCATGTTTAATCAAATTTACTATGCTCAACATTTTAGATGAAAAATTAGGGCAGGTTTTAAGTAAAAAGGACTCCTGGTAAATTAATATTTTACATCTTACTTAAAGGTTATTCAACCTTAATATATACTTTAATGGTGGGTGTACAACTATCTATCCAAGCATGTTTCTTCCAAGAATAGGCAAAAATACACTGGCATAAAATGTATTAATCTAGATATTCAGCGCTTGTATTGTAATCTGAATGCTGCAAATTATGCAACATGACTGAGACAGGCTGTCAGCCAAGATCGGCAATGAAACAGCAAAGTGCTGA
Organism: Pristiophorus japonicus; assembly: GCF_044704955.1. Taxonomy (NCBI): domain Eukaryota; kingdom Metazoa; phylum Chordata; class Chondrichthyes; family Pristiophoridae; genus Pristiophorus; species Pristiophorus japonicus. Next base: position 30,952,495 of record NC_091987.1, on the reverse strand, counting down.
TCTCATGCAGTTATGCTGACAAACGATGAGCAAGCACTTTCCGGTTTCTTCACATCATTGCTTCCCTAAATAACCCTGCCATAGGCAATCCCACAGACCTCTTTTTACTTTAGCATAATTAACAGAACTTTAAAAAGGAACATCTGTATTTTTTTTAAATAATGAACTTATAGCAAATTTACACCATTAAAATGTACCTCAGAAAACTACAGGCTGTAATTATTAGAAAACAAACCACAGTTTCTAGTGTAATCTTTACTGTACCATTTAATCCAGTAAGAATATTGTATTACATAAATGTATGACTTTCATAGAAATATACACTCAACCCTCAACTCTACAGTGCAGTACACCAGTTAGCTTTTTGTAACCTGTAGATGAGCTACAGTGGATGGCCAAATTATCAGGCCAATAGATAATGAAAACATGTTTTCTTCGGATTCAAGCTGGTTTCAACAAATTTTCCAAATGGATTTTAAACCCAACAAGTTGTAGTCTGTTTTTTTTTTAAAAAAGGATAAAAAAAAACTTCAAGCACTTTGGAGCTTGTAGTTAGAAAAAATGATTCAGAGTCAGGAGGAGAGGTTATTGCAAACCAGTTTTTGCGTTTTGTCAGGTTTAGAAGTACAGGACTTATGCTATGGTAGAGAATTGAAAGGAGCGAGAGGAAGAGGACAATCAAAATAATTAAGAAATTCACTTTCAAGGAAATTGCTATGTATTGGAGACCTGATTAAGTGGTGGAAAGGGACAGATCAATAAAAGCATTAGTACCATTTTAAAATAATTGTGTAAAATAAACTAACCTTATGGAAATTAGCTGGTTGGTGATATGTGGCATTCCAGGTGTGGCCTCACCAATACCTTATATAGCTGTAGCAAGACTTCCCTGCTTTTATACTCCATCCCCTTTGCAATAAAGGTCAAGATTCCATTGGCCTTTCTGATCACTTGCTGTATGGGTATGGAGAGAAAGCAGGAAAGGGGTACTGAGGTGAATGATCAGCCATGATCTTATTGAATGGTGGTGCAGGCTCGAAGGGCCGAATGGCCTACTCCTGCACCTATTTTCTATGTTTCTATGTTACCTGCATACTATCCTTTTGTGTTTCATGCACAAGTATCCCCAGGTCCCGCTGTATTGCAGCACTTTGCAATCTTTCTCCATTTAAATAATAACTTGCTCTTTGATTTTTTTTTGCCGAAGTGCATGACCTCACACTTTCCAACATTATACTCCATCTCCCAAATTTTTGCCCACTCACTTAGCCTGTGTATGTCCTTTTGCAGATTTTTTTGTGTCCTCCTCACACATTGCTTTTCCTCCCATCTTTTGTTTCAGCAGCAAACTTGGCTACACATTGAGTCCCTTCTTCCAAGTCGTTAATATAGATTGTAAATAGTTGGGGTCCCAGCACCAATCCCTGCAGCACCCCACTAGTTACTGGTTGCCAACCAGAGAATGAACCATTTATCCCGACTCTGTTTTCTGTGGATCAGATGATGGCAATGAGTGCGGAGAGCATTGACCTTATCCAATCACTTTTGGACACTATCAGTGGGATGGGTGATGAAGTATCGGGACGGTCGGAAGAAATAACAACACACTCATGAGAAATGGGAACACTGTCAGGGCACATGAGGGAGGCAATGTCAGTTTTAGCTGCTGCAATAAGGGAACAAACCCAGATCCCACGCCCATTGAAAGAATCAACTGCCGCTCCCATTCCAATTCCCAGACCAGCCTCTGAAAAGGCCCAAGCCAGGCCCGCCACATTACCGCCTGTCTTCCACCGCCCCCACCAAATCAAGGAGTGGGTATTACCAGAGATATTCGAAAGAATAAGCTTGGTACCGAGAGAAATGCTGCACCACCGCCTGCGGGCAGGGGTGGAGTCACCAAGACAAAGCGCAGCGAGTGGCAATAGAATAAGGTGGAGGAGAAATGGGTGCAGCCTTTCTTTGTTGTTGTTGTTGTTATTATTACTGATGTTACTGTTGTAACTTTTCTCAAATTAAACATTTTTTGTAAGTTATGTAAATTTACAAGCTGGTCAGTGATCTTAATTGAAAACTTTAAAGTTTGATACAAGAATATTTTGAATAAAATATAGTTTACATTATAACTGAATCATTTCCATTATTTGTTCCTTTAACACAACACATTATGGAACAGGTCGAAACAGTTAAGATGGTTCATATGGAATAGCTGCCGCTGAGCCTTCAGGCAGCAAAGCTTTCACGGATGAGCTGCTGGTGCAAGGCTCAAGTAATCGTTAGAGGCACAACAGCCCGCCTTCCTCTGTGTCGTGCGCTGGGTTCAGATAGTTGCATGGATTTCTTGTCCTCATCCTCCTCGTCCTTTGCATCTTCCTCATCATCATCATCAGCCACACTCACCTCAGGTGGGTCTTATACTACCAGCTGGGTCTTATACTACCAGCTGCTGCTGCTGCCGCATAATGGCCAAGTTATGCAGCATGCAGCATGCAGCACACAACAGTGAACTGACCAACAATCTCAGGGGAGTATTACAAGTAGCCTCCGGAATCACCCAGACATTGGAAACGCTGTTTCAAGCTGCCAACGGTCCTCTCTATTATGCTGCGCGTCGCAACGTGCGACATGTTGTATTCCCAGTCAGCTTTCATCCGGGTTACGCGCAGGGGAGTCATGAGCCAGGTGGCGTGGTCGTACCCTTTGTCTCCCAATAGCCAGCTCTGCCCTTCTGGCTGCTGCTGCTGAAACATGGCAGATATAGAGCTCTCGCATAGGATGAACGCTCCCAGGGTAGCTTGCATCAACTGACATGTGATGCATGTCATCACACACGAGCTGCACATTAATGGAGTGGAAGCCTTTTCTGTTCCTCCTCAGAATCCTCCAAAAGATGCTCGCAAGGCGATGTGGGCACAATCAATGCAGACCTGTATCTTTGGGAATCCAACAATCTGGGAGAAGCCCACAGCCCTGTCATGCATTGCCTGGGTGGTCATGGGGAACTTCATGTAGTCATTCCTCTGGGCATATAGTGCAGCAGTCACCTGCCGAATGCAGATATGTGTTGCATGTTGAGAAATGGCGCACACATCCCCAGTTGTAGCCTGGAACGATCCAGATGCATAGAATGAAAGTGCAGCTGTAACCTTCACTTCAACTGACAAAGCAGTCCTCCTGACCTTCTGGGGTGCAGGTCTGCTTTTACTAACTCACAGATCTCAGCTACAACTTCTTTGCAGAAATGCAGCCTTCTGACAGTCTGAATCACTCGGGTGCAGTTACGAACGCCTGTCTCGATATACCAGATGTGGGTAAGGCCTCCTGCCCATCACCCAACGTGCTCTGAGGTTCCTCATGCAATGACGTCGAATCAATTGTCTCCTCTGCAGCACCACCATGCAGAAGGCTTGCACAAGGTATGGCATTGTCAGTATTGCCCCCATGATTAAATTCTATCTTTGCAAGAAGCTCAAAACGGCAGGCAGGACAAGGTTCTTTGATCTCTCTCCCCACCAAGGTCGATACCCTAGTATGGACCACACCCAGGTCTGAGCAGGTGCAATGATCAGGAACCCCACCACGGGCTTCATTTGATGCGTGTTGTCGGCTTCTTATGCCTTCCATTCGCCTTCCACAGCCCGCAACCCTGCCCCAGGCTTCTTTTCAAGCCGAGCCCAGAGTCCATGTCTGGGCGAGGGACCGATTCTGCCAGCCGATGCTCCAGCCCTCGAGCCCGGTTTGGAGATGTTCGGTGGTGGCATGTCAGTTTTAAAAAAATTAAATCTTAAAGAATTCCATTAAACTTCCATTTCCTGCATTTTAAGTTTTAAAAATGTACGGTTGATTATGGATATTTGTGTGTTCTTGACTCCCTCCAAAACTTCGCATAAAAACAATGGCATCTTTCTGAGCTGATTTTTTAGTGCGCGCTGGTTTCTCTTAATGCCCAGAAGGTTTTTCGGGAGTGGTCACATACACCGTCCTGGGAGAAATTTAAATTGATCAAACTTCCATAATTGTGAAAAACTGGCGCAGACATCAGGTTGCGCAAAAAAAAACTAACCTAAAAAAGTCGTAACTAACCGAGTTACGCTGGCGCACGAAGATTGGAGAAACTTGGACTTTAAAAAAAAATAAAAATTTAGGCCAAAAAAGCGGCGCATGCCAAAAAAAAAAAATCACTGGGGAAAATTGAGCCCTTTGTGTTTAAGCACCGACAGCAACAGCAAGCTATTCAGCTGTAGGTGGTGTCACAGCCAAAGACCCAATGTATCTGCCCTGCAAAATCACACGCCCTTCCCAATAAGGATCACTGAATAACTATCAGGAATGTGAATTCTGCCAAATGTGTTTTTCCTTTCCCCAAAGTTAACAGAAGCGCTCCCACTGCAATTTCAGTTGAAATCAGTTCACTTAGTGCACCATGCTGTGCATTTACTCACTAAACCACCATGCACATCGCTATCTTTTTTTAAAAAGCCAGAGCATGTCACACCTTCTCGCCCATATATCCAACACTATGATAAAATGCATTTAAATGCACATTGCCTAGTGAGTAAAATAAATAGGAAATTCTGCTATTAATTAATGGTCTGATGATTAGGTGTCTGTTATGCTACTTACTGATGATTGAATTGTGAATTCACATTCAAACTGAAGTACAATACCATCTGTTTTTCGTCAAAGTATATACTGCAGTGCTCATTCAATTATAAAAAGGTACAAAGTTCAACACAAGGTGGAGTTTGGGGGCAAGACAAACTAGGTTTTTAAAATCAATAAAAGAAGATTTGTACAGGTGGAGAGGAGCATACATTGAAACAGGCTCAGCTAAAGGAACAAACCCCCTGACAGAAGAATTACAAAATACACATATTAGAAGAAACTGCTGAAGGAAAAGCAACAGACCAAAACAACGAAGTTTAAAAGCAACCTAGAGGGAGAATCAGCCTCACAGCTTTGTTAAAGCCCCTTTTAAGGATTTGGATTAAGAGGTTATTGACAAGCAAGGCTGGCACTCTACACCAGACTTGGATGTCTCGGACGTCATGGTGGCTGGCACGTTGTTTAATTCCTTCCATACACTAAGAGCGGATGTCCATCATGTAACTGATGAGGAAACTCAAACTTGGGTGACAGGTGCTGGAACACATGTTTGCATCAAGGTTTGGTGCCGAACACAATAATGTTTCAGAAAGGCAAAAGAAGCTGGTTCTAGTAAAGGTCTCCACTTCCAACTGCTGGAATCACTGTTTGATGAAATATGGTGTGTATTCATGCTGTAATCAGGATGTTAACAATGTACACATACATTTTACAATAAGCTTCTTTTCTCTGCTGCAAACCATCTTCTTAAGCCCCTCTCCACTGTCTACTCCACCTCCCCTCCAACAAGTGCGAGGACCTCATGGACTTCTTTGTCACCAAGACTGAGACCATCCGTTCCCTCCTTTCCCCGAGCCCACCGGACCAAATTTCTCGAAGGCTCCCCCACTGCCCTAGCCCTGAACTCGCATTTTTCTCTAGTTTCTCTCCAGCTTCCCTCATGCCCTTTCCAGGCTCATCTTGTCCATGAGACCCATTTCCTGCTCTCTCGACCCTATTCCCACTAAACTGCTGACCACCCAACTTTGCTTCCTGACTCCCATTTTAGCTGATAGTGTTAACGGTTCTCTTGCCTCAGGTACTGTCCTCCTCTCCTTCAAACCTGCCATCAACACCCCTCCTCAAAAAACTAACCCTTGATCCTTCTGTCCTTGCAAACGACCACTCCATCTCTAATCACCCTTTCTTCTCCATAGTCCTTGAAAATGCTGTTGCCTCCCAAATCCGTGCCCATCTTTCCCGGAACGCCATGTTTGAATCCCTCCAATCATGTTTCCATCATTGTCACAGTACTGAAACGGCTCTCATCAAAGTCACAAATGGCATCAGTAAACTATCCCTCCTTGCCCTTCTCGACCTGTGCGCAACTTTGGACATGGCTGACCATACCATCCTCCTCTAATGCCTCTCCACCGTCATCCAGCTGGGTGAGGCTGCACTCGCCTGCTTCCATTCTTATCTATGCAGCTGAAGCCAAAAAAATGACATGAAAAGGCTTCTCTTCCCACCCCAGGACCCTTATCTCTGGTGTCCCCCAAGGATCTATCATTGGACCCCTTATATTTCTCATCTACATGCTGCCGCTTTTCAGTTTCCACATGTACACTGATGACACCCAGCTCTACCTCACCATCACCTCCCTCCCTCAACCCCTCCACTGTCTCTAAATTGTCAGACTGCTTGTCTGACATCCAGTACTGGATGAGCAGAGATTTCCTCCAACTAAATATTGTCTTAGGTCCCTGTCTGCTACCGACTCCATTCCTCTCTCTGGCAGCGATCTGAGGATGAACCAGACTTCATAATCTTGGTGTCTTATTTGAAAAGGAGGTGGGGTAGTATTGCTGGTTAAAGAGGAGATTAATGCAATAGTTAGGAAGGACATTAGCTTGGATGATGTGGAATCTATATGGGTAGAGCTGCAGAACACCAAAGGGCAAAAGACATTAGTGGGAGTTGTGTACAGACCTCCAAGCAGTAGTAGTGATGTTGGGGAGGGCAAACAGGAAATTAGGGGTGCATGCAATAAAGGTGCAGCAGTTATCATGGGTGACTTTAATATGCATATAGATTGGGCTAACCAAACTGGAAGCAATACGGTGGAGGAGGATTTCCTGGAGTGCATAAGGGATGGTTTTCTAGACCAATATGTCGAGGAACCAACTAGGGGGGAGGCCATCTTAGACTGGGTGTTGTGTAATGAGAGAGGATTAGTTAGCAATCGTGTTGTGCAAGGCCCTTTGGGGAAGAGTGACCATAATATGGTGGAATTCTACATTAGGATGGAGAATGAAACAGTTAATTCAGAGACCATGGTCCAGAACTTAAAGAAGGGTAACTTTGACTTGGCTTAACTTGGCGAGGATAAACTGGCGAATGATACTGAAGGGGTTGACTGTGGATGGGCAATGGCAGACATTTAGAGACTGCATGGATGAACTACAACAATTGTACATCCCTGTCTGGCGTAAAAATAAAAAAGGGAAGGTGACTCAACCGTGGCTACCAAGGGAAATCAGAGATAGTATTAAAGCCAAGGAAGTGGCATACAAATTGGCCAGAAATAGCAGCGAACCCAGGGACTGGGAGAAATTTAGAACTCAGCAGAAGAGGACAAAGGGTTTGATTAGGGTAGGGAAAATAGAGTACGAGAGGAAGCTTGCAGGGAACATTAAGACGGACTGCAAAAGTTTCTATAGATATGTAAAGAGAAAAAGGTTAGTAAAGACAAACGCAAGTCCCCTGCAGTCAGAATCAGGGGAAGTCATAACGGGGAACAAAGAAATGGCAGACCAATTGAACAAGTACTTCGGTTCGGTATTCACTAAGGAGGACACAAACAACCTTCCAGATATAAAAGGGGTCAGAGGGTCTAGTAAGAAGGAGGAACTGAGGGAAATCCTTAATAGTCGGGAAATTGTGTTGAGGAAATTGATGGGATTGAAGGCCGATAAATCCCCAGGACCTGATGGTCTGCATCCCAGAGTACTTAAGGAGGTGGCCTTGGAAACAGTGGATGCATTGACAGTCATTTTCCAACATTCCATAGACTCTGAATCAGTTCCTATGGAATAATGTAACACCACTTTTTAAAAAAGGAGGGAGAGAGAAAACAGGGAATTATAGACTGGTCAGCCTGACATCGGTAGTGGGTAAAATGATGGAATCAATTATTAAGGATGTCATAGCAGCGCATTTGGAAAGAGGTGACATGATAGGTCCAAGTCAGCATGGATTTGTGAAAGGGAAATCATGCTTGACAAATTTTCTGGGATTTTTTGAGGATGTTTCCAGTAGAGTGGACGAGGGAGAACGAGTTGATGTGGTGTATTTGGACTTTCAGAAGGCTTTCGACAAGGTCCCACACAAGAGATTAATGTGCAAAGTTAAAGCACATGGGATTGGGGGCAGTGTGCGGACGTGGATTGAGAACTGGTTGGCAGACAGGAAGCAAAGAGTAGGAGTAAATGGGTACTTTTGAGAATGGCAGGCAGTGACTAGTGGGGTACCGCAAGGTTCTGTGCTGGGGCCCCAGCTGTTTCCATTGTACATTAATGATTTAGACAAGGGGATTAAATGTAGTATCTCCAAATTTGCAGATGACACTAAGTTGGGTGGCAGTGTGAGCTGCGAAGAGGATGCTATGAGGCTGCAGAGTGACTTGGATAGGTTAGGTGAGTGGGCAAATGCATGGCAGATGAAGTATAATATGGATAAATGTGAGGTTATTCACTTTGGTGGTAAAAACAGAGAGACGGACTATTATCTGAATGGTGACAGATTAGGAAAAGGGGAGGTGCAACGAGACCTGGGTGTCATGGTACATCAGGCTTTGAAAGTTGGCATGCAGGTACAACAGGCGGTTAAGAAAGCAAACGGCATGTTGGCCTTCATAGCGAGGGAATTTGAGTACAGGGGCAGGGAGGTGTTGCTACAGTTGTACAGGGCCTTGGTGAGGCCACACCTGGAGTATTGTGTACATTTTTGGTCTCCTAACTTGAGGAAGGCATTCTTGCTATTGAGGGAGTGCAGCGAAGATTCACCAGACTGATTCCCGGGATGGCGGGACTGACATATCAAGAAAGACTGGATCAACTGGGCTTGTATTCACTGGAGTTCAGAAGAATGAGAGGGGATCTCATAGAAACGTTTAAAATTCTGACAGGTTTAGACAGGTTGGATGCAGGAAGAATGTTCCCAATGTTGGGGAAGTCCAGAACCAGGGGTCACAGTCTAAGGATAAGGGGTAAGCCATTTAGGACCGAGATGAGGAGAAACTTCTTCACCCAGAGAGTGGCGAACCTGTCGAATTCTCTACCACAGAAAGTTGTTGAGGCCAATTCACTAAATATATTCAAAAAGGAGTTAGATGCAGTCCTTACTACTAGGGGGATCAAGGGGTATGGCGAGAAAGCAGGAATGGGGTACTGAAGTTGCATGTTCAGCCATGAACTCATTGAATGGCGGTGCAGGCTCGAAGGGCTGAATGGCCTACTCCTGCACCTATTTTCTATGTCTATGTTTCTATCATCCAAAAGGTGAGCTTCCCACCACATACCCACGCCATTACGAAGGCCACCTATTTCCATCTCTGCAACATCGCCTGACTCGGCCCTGCCTCAGCTCATCTGCTGCTGAAACCCTGATCCATGCCTTTATTAACTCTAAACTTGACTATTCCTACAGACCCCGAGCCAGCCTCCCATTTTCTATCCTCCATAAAGTTGAGCTCATCCAAAACTCTGCTGCCCGTGTCCTAACTTGTATCAAGTCCCGTTCACCCATTACCCTTGTGCTTGGCTGACCTACATTGGCTCCCGGTTAAGTAACACACCCAGACTTAAAAATTCTCGTCGTTTTCAAAACCCTCCATGGCCTGGCCTCGGCCCCCCCGCCCATCTCTGTAATCTCCTTCGGCCCTACAATCCCGCTCCCCGCGATATCTGCATTCCTTCAATTCAGGCCTCTTGAGCATCCCCGATTATAAAAATCGATCCACCGTTGGTGGTCATGTTTTCGACTGCAAAGCCTCAAGCCTCTCTGCCTCTCTAATTTTTTCCTCTTTGGGACGCTCCTTAAAACCTACTTCTTTCATCTGCCCCAATATCTCCGCATGTGGCTCGGTGTCAGGTTTTGTTGGATAATGCTCCGGTGAAGCATCTTGGAACGTTTTGCTACGTTAAAGGCACTATATAAATACAAGTTGTTGTAAGTTGTCCTATTCATTATTCTGCTCAAGAAGCACTCCTGGTATCTGTATTCCACCTAGTAAGGACTAAAATCCATGCTGCTAAGTTGCGTTGTCGCAATTAGCAACTATCCTCATTTTGGGGATAGGGTGGAGAAGATTAGTATGGTCTCTGGTGACTCCATGCCTGGCAATGGAAGTCTTGGGCTAAGTCAATCCTTCATTGAGGACTTGATAATCAGATAGTTGAACTGGGCAGATCCACTGTACCTCAGAAACTGTTAATGAGCTAGGCTAGATAGTTAAGAGTTGTGAGGCTAGTACTTAAATACTGGGATTTTTCCTCAGTCAGCTCCTGGTAGTCTTGAGAGTTTATGGCTCAACAAATATAATAATGGGAAGCTTGTTACTGCTATGTTTGGATACACCACATGATTTCACAGCTGGTCAAACTTCAATAATACTCGTCTGCCCATCCTTGGAATTAGCTTTTACCAACCTGCACTGAAATTATCTGAATTTGCAAACTACTGAGAGGACATGCACTCCATATGTATAGCAGAGGAAATCAAAACCATTATAAATTAGCTATCTACAATACTTTTTGGTTTAAGATTAGTACTTTTTGCCTAGAGGAACAAAAAGGTAGAAAAATGCTTACTTCCCAGTGCAAGTCACCTTGCCTCACTTTATTTAGATTTTATGTTCCATTCCCTCTAGGGCATACTTCAAAGATCACAATGCCACAGCCATGGATATATTCCAAAAAGAGAATCTCTTAGATATTCTAACCATGGTTGAATGAACCAGACTAAAAGAATTTCACAGCTGCAATAGTAAAATATTTAACGTAATAATTTTATTTAAGTCTGAGAAGGAAAACAATATTAAGTACCATGTAGAACATTAGAGTTACAGTAATGCAAAATAGATCCTAACATATTAAATCACTGTTCTAACTACAAATAAAATTTTAAACATCTACAATTGCCAATATCTTCAAAAGTGGTAGTTCTCGGGATGTAGCAACACTGGCAAGGAGACAGTGATTGGATTTCCCTAGTTGCAAGGAGGTGGTGGTGATGGGCCTTCTTAAACTGCTGCAGTCCTTATGGCGATGGTGCTAGCTAGGTAAATCTAGGATACTGATCTAGTGACAATGAAAGAACATAGAAACATAGAAACATAGAAAATAGGTGCAGGAGTAGGCCATTCGGCCCTTCTAGCCTGCACCACCATTCAATGAGTTCATGGCTGAACATTCAACTTCAGTACCCCATTCCTGCTTTCTCGCCATACCCCTTGATCCCCCTAGTAGTAAGGACTTCATCTAACTCCTTTTTGAATATATTTAGTGAATTGGCCTCAACAACTTTCTGTGGTAGAGAATTCCACAGGTTCACCACTCTCTGGGTGAAGAAGTTCCTCCGCATCTCGGTCCTAAATGGCTTACCCCTTATCCTTAGACTGTGACCCCTGGTTCTGGACTTCCCCAACATTGGGAACATTCTTCCTGCATCTAACCTGTCTAACCCCGTCAGAATTTTATATGTTTCTATGAGGTCCCCTCTCATTCTTCTGAACTCCAGTGAATACAAGCCCAGTTGATCCAGTCTTTCTTGATAGGTCAGTCCCGCCATCCCGGGAATCAGTCTGGTGAACCTTCGCTGCACTCCCTCAATAGCAAGAATGTCCTTCCTCAGGTTAGGAGACCAAAACTGTACACAATACTCCAGGTGTGGCCTCACCAATGCCCTGTACAACTGTAGCAACACCTCCCTGCCCCTGTACTCAAATCCCCTTGCTATGAAGGCCAACATGCCATTTGCTTTCTTAACCGCCTGCTGCACCTGCATGCCAACCTTCAATGACTGATGTACCATGACACCCAGGTCTCTTTGCACCTGCCCTTTTCCTAATCTGTCACCATTCAGATAATAGTCTGTCTCTCTCTGTTTTTACCACCAAAGTGGATAACCTCACATTTATCCACATTATACTTCATCTGCCATGCATTTGCCCACTCACCTAACCTATCCAAGTCGCTCTGCAGCCTCACAGCATCCTCCTCGCAGCTCACACTGCCACCCAACTTAGTGTCATCCGCAAATTTGGAGATACTACATTTAATCCCCTCATCTAAATCATTAATGTACAGTGTAAACAGCTGGGGCCCCAGCACAGAACCTTGCGGTACCCCACTAGTCACTGCCTGCCATTCTGAAAAGTACCCATTTACTCCTACTCTTTGCTTCCTGTCTGACAACCAGTTCTCAATCCATGTCAGTACACTACCCCCAATCCCATGTGCTCTAACTTTGCACATCAATCTCTTGTGTGGGACCTTGTCGAACGCCTTCTGAAAGTCCAAATATACCACATCAACTGGTTCTCCCTTATCCACTCTACTGGAAACATCCTCAAAAAATTCCAGAAGATTTGTCAAGCATGATTTCCCTTTCACAAATCCATGCTGACTTGGACCTATCATGTCACCTCTTTCCAAATGCACTGCTATGACATCCTTAATAATTGATTCCATCATTTTACCCACTACCGATGTCAGGCTGACCGGTCTATAATTCCCTGTTTTCTCTCTCCCTCCTTTTTTAAAAAGTGGGGTTACATTGGCTACCCTCCACTCCATAGGAACTGATCCAGAGTCAATGGAATGTTGGAAAATGACTGTCAACGCATCCACTATTTCCAAGGCCACCTCCTTAAGTACTCTGGGATGCAGTCCATCAGGCCCTGGGGATTTATCGGCCTTCAATCCCATCAATTTCCCCAACACAATTTCCCGGCTAATAAGGATTTCCCTCAGTTCCTCCTCCTTACTAGACCCCCCGACCCCTTTTATAACCGGAAGGTTGTTCGTGTCCTCCTTCGTGAATACCGAACCAAAGTACTTGTTCAATTGGTCCGCCATTTCTTTGTTCCCCGTTATGACTTCCCCTGATTCTGACTGCAGGGGACCTACATTTGTCTTTACTAACCTTTTTCTCTTTACATATCTATAGAAACTTTTGCAATCCGTCTTAATGTTCCCATTGTTGTACTTCCAAGTCAGTATGGTGAGAGAGACTTGGAGGGGAACTTGGAAATGTACTGCTCTTGTCCTTCTCAGTGGCAGAGGTTGCAGGGTAGGGAGAAGCTAGCAAAGTAATGGTGAGTTGCTACAGTACATCCTGCAGATCATATATACTGCAGCCAGTGTGCATATTTGGTAAAGGAGATGGATATTGAATCCAGTGACACGGGAACCGATAACGCAAACTATTCCGTCCTGGATGGTATTGAGTATCTTCAGTGTTGTAATGACTGCATCCAATCAGACCAGTAATGAGGACGCCATCACACTTCTGACTTGCATTTTGTAGATGGTAGGAGTTTTGAGGGGTTAGGCAACGAGCCATTCATCACAGACTAGGTAGCCTTTGTTTTTCTCTTGTAGCCAGTGTTGATACGGTTGGTCCATTAAGCGTCTGGTCAATGGTGATCCCAGAAATGTTGGGGGACTGGGAAATAGTGGCGACATTGAAGGTCAGGGGAAGTGGCTGGACTTTTTCTTGTTGAAAATTATCATTGCCTGGCACTTGGGGCACGAAAGTTACCTGCCACACAGTCCAAGCCTGGATATTGTTAAGGTCCTACTGTAAGTTGCTCCATTATCAGATGAATTGCGAATGGAGCTAAAAACTGTGGAATCAGCAAACAGAACTTGTAATTTTAACAGGTGGAGCGTCATTGATGAAGCAGCTGAAGATCACTGGACAGATGTGCAAAATTGATTTTTTTTTTAAATGTAGATTACCTGGCAGTAGCAGCATGAGTAATACTATATTCTGATTTATATATCCAAATAATGCAAGCAACCATTCAGGGACAGTATAACAAAAACTAGAAACACTGGAATAAAGAACAAAACCTCGTTTTTTTTCCAGTTGCCAACTGATGTAAACATTCCAATGGGACTATCTTAGATGCACAGCAATTTTCTTCAACTGAAAATTGTGACAATCACACTGTACACAGAACTCCCATGATCATCAAAGCTGAAGCAAACTACCCCAAAACATATTGAAAGACAAGCGTAATGGTACATACTGATAAGAAAAACAAGTTTCAAAAACATGCCACTTGGGTCATGCAATTTTCACTACACTGGAAATGTTTCGGAACCATAAATGAGAATTTACTGCTCACTAAGATAAGGAGTGATAACGGCAGACAGATGTGGATCAAGGCCATTATCGCTCCGTTGCAGGCAGGGAACATTTGAGTTTAAACTCTTCCAAGAACTGCAGTCACATTGCTGTATCATTGCTGTGATGCAAGCAAAGCCCCATCTTGCTTCATACCATAAAATCTGCATATTATTTTATTTAAATTTTATATATATTCTGAAATGATTAAAATCTGTTCACCAAACAAATTCCATTTCACAAGACAGCCATGTGTGGGCTGGGGTGAAGGGGAAACAATATATTAACCTATCTATTGATTGTGAGCAATGCAAGCTTGCAGTCTCATATCAGATAGCAAAAACAACCGAATACATCATAATATCTACTCTTTACAGCCTTCAAATTGAATGGTAAAATGAACAATTACCTGTCTAGTGGAGAGAAGTTATTGATCTTATGTGCTCTGTCTTGGAGACCTAAAGGGATGGCATAATAGGTGGAAGCTTTTTCTGTTCAAGATTCCCTTGCTTCAACCATCTGTTCTCACATTTCAGGGGTGAAAAAACCCCACCAAAGAACCAGGTACACCACAATGCAAAGAATCAGTTAAAAGATTCTGAAAAGACTAAGATTTCAACATGCTTCTTATTTATGACACTGTTTAAAGTAGCGCATAAAAGTGAAATATTTGTATTTATTTTGCTGTGTAAATATAAATCTTGTAAATAAATGTGACTACATTTATGTGACTACTAGTTTTAGTCTGAACGATACAGATGGACAGCTTTTTCTGCCTTTTGGAGAAGAATGCATCTCAGTGCAAAAAATTATAGTAAAGGGTAACTGTTAATCCTGTCGTGCTACTCTTGCTCACAGCCTGTATGGGGTTAAAGATTCTGATCGGAGACATGGGTCAAACTGTGGAAACTGCACTTTGTTCTGAACAAGTGAAAAATAATTCAGATTGTGAAAATGACCGTAAATGCAAGACCAAAGCATCAGTGAAGCATTTTATCATATTTTGAGAAAAGTGAACAGTGTGTTTAATGTAATGACAAATACGTGAGCACCATGGCAGCTATTTTGTGCAGAGCAAGATCCCACAACAGCAATGGGATGGTTTTCATCTATTTTTGATGGTGTTTTCGATTGAGAATTATTGGCCCCGACACCCAAAAACAAATTGCTGCTGCTCTTCAAATAGTACTAAATGTTTTAAATATCCACCTGACCCACTAGAATTGGTAGATAACTGATTTAACAACGCAACTGAAAGACAGCTCCTCTGACAATGCAGCATTCTCTCTTTACTGCATTTGAGTGTAAGCCTAAATTACATACTCAAGAGCAAGGTTAAAATTCTGAGGCTTCTACGGTCAATGCAATATTAGCAAGCTTCAGAGCCACAATCAAGCCACTCCAAAATCCCCTTCCTAAAGATCTCCTCAAAGAGGCTGATCATATCCTCTTTGTTCTGTTCAGAAATAATAGTATGAGATGGTTGTAAAGATATACTGTCGTAGGTACCAGGCAGAAAGAGGACATGGCACCTCACAGTACAAAGGCATATTGCATGCAAAGGTTGATCCTTGAGGGGTGAGAGAAAGGTGGATAGTCAGGAACTGAACCCCAGCAAGGAGTGAATGCCTTCAGGAGAGGAGGGGAGTGTAGCATAGGAAATTGGCAAAGTTAGCTTTGAAAATCAATACTATTAGAATGAGACAACAGCACTATTGAGGACAGCTAAAGATTATAAGGAAAGAAAAAGCTCATCAGTATACCATCTCTATCAGGACTGTAACTGACACGATCTAGCAGCCTGAAGCACTTAACATGCAAAGCAACACTTAATACATTCTAGTACAACAAACTAATAATGATTCCAGTATCTAGAATGGGGGGAGAACATGCCAGCAAACAGATCACTGAAATCCACCATCAAATCATGCACTTCACAACCTTTAACAAGTTTGACTATACATAAACCTGGAGATGTGTTTCACATGGGTGGAAGTGACGACTTATAATTGGTTAAAATCCTCAGCTACAGTTTTGAACTTCAGTCAACTTGCTTATCCCACTCAGAAATCTTGATATTGAAGCACTAACAGTAGTTGTACGAGTACTATTTCATAACCCAACAGAAGAATTATAAACTGTACTCAGTTAAACTGGACATATCCAGACAGCTTTATTCAAACAATATCAATTCTATGCTCAACTATTTCAGATTGATGAAAATTTGAAGGAATATTATTTTTATGCACTGTGCTGAGTGGAATACATCTTTCCAACATAACCATTATACAAACAGTTCTGAACACAGGAGGCCATCAGCCTCCCAAGCATATATCCTCATGACGTGTGGCTGGTGGATGCTAAAAAATCCAAATGTTTTTTTTTTTTAAAGTTGTTCTTTCTAAATGTCGTTAAGAATCATAATTACAGCAGACACCAAGATATTTTTCAGACTTGAAGTGTGAATGGTATTAATTTAGCATTGTGCAAACCAAAACTATGGCCACTGTTTGCTTATAACATCACCCTTCATGGCTACTGGCAGCAGTGTTTCCAGACTGATATCACAAAAGTAATGATCCTTACACTTGTGTACTCAGAACAGCTCCAGATGTGTTACGACAAGATAAGAAACTCCAGAATCATATTTACACTTTACTGGGAGGGACACAGGTTACTATTGCTGCTGAACTGCTTCTAAAGATTTATCATTTCTTCGGTGCCTTGGATCACATTTGCAAAAATCTCCTCCTTTAATCTACAGCCAAACTCCATATTATTGCAATGGCATTGAGTTTCATTTTTTTTGCCAGATTGCATGATATATTTTTCAGCTGAGTAAGTGAAAATATTTCTCATTACTATGATCTCAACAGCACTTAGAAAAAAATCATCCATCACTGCCACCAGATTATACTGCTGTTTTAGAGAAATGGCAGATATTTCCTTAGTTGAACATTTCAGCTTACTATACAGTAATACAGTATATAGATACAGAGCTAAAGAGTTATGTGCACTTTAGAAACACCAAGGCTTAATCTAATCACATGTAACATGGATAGGTCAATGCCAACTGCGGTATATTATCAATTAATTTGAGATTGGTTTCTTTGACTTTGATGGTAACCTATGAGAAGCTATAATTTATCAGCAATATATTTCACAGATTGTACAGAGCACAGCGCATTAATCTACCAATGAACTGCAACATGGAACTGTAGGATATTGGTTTAACCAGTAATTCTTCATATTGGGAGTTCTCGATGACAGCTGTGCAGCAGGTTCAATACTCTGTCCTGCTCCATGTTATGAAATTGCTGTTATATTTATTTTAATGTGAATTTTGAGCTAACCTAGCACATTGTAGAAGCTAAATGTACCCATTAGCTGCTCAGTAAAGACTCCTCTTCACCGTGTACCTGAAAGTAAAGCAAATAGGTAATAGTGGCTAAAGGAAGTTGGTGGTAATGGAGGTGACAACCCAACCAACCTCCCAGAGGAGTCATTAACATATTCATTGTAACATCTGCCCAGTTACTTGCTCGGACACAACAGTGCAAGGCCCAAAACATTCCTCCCATGAAAGACAGCAACTTACATGTATTTCCTCTAATCTACTTAAGTCACTCCTTACAGTGGAGTCTCCTCTACACTGGGGAGACCAAACTCAGATTAGATGCACTCTTTCTGAAGACATCTGTTGTCTGCAGGCATGACATGGAGCTCTTGGCCGGTTGCCAGTTTAATTTCCAATCTCACTCTGACCTCTCTATCTTTGGCCTTCTACACTACTCCATACGAAGCTCAACACAAACTCCTGGAGCTCCTTACCTTTCTGCTGGACACCATGCAACGATGGTAAAACGTCTGGCTTTAATACTTACTTCAACAACTTCAAGCCTTAACTACAGCCTCCACATTTTCTCATTTATCATATGATTATTCATGTCATCTAGTGTAAAGATAATCTTCGCCACTCTAACTATCTCCTGTTTTTCTTTTAAGCAAATCACTGGTCAGTTTATCGATGCGTCCTCACGTCTTTTATTTCTTCCCCTGTCTCCTTTGTTTGGGTCCTGTTTAAATGCTTGTTCACTTTTCATTTTTTCCAGTCTTAATGAAAAGTTACAACCAAAATGTTATCTTGTCTGTTCTCTCCCCAGGTGCTGGCTAACCCGCTGTGTATTTCCAACATTTTCAGTTTTGGTTTAACATTAACGGCATCAAGTAAAGATTAATTGGCTAAGTACCTGAATTGCTGTAAAAGGTGGAGGTGGACCAACTGAGGAAGCAGGCAAACCCAACGGCTAACTCTGCAGGGGAGATTAAGGATTAAGAAAAAAAAATCATAATGCGACCACAAGTAGGCAGGAGTTGGCCATTCGGCCCCTCAAGCCTGCTCCACCATTCAATAAGATCATGGCTGATCTTCGACCTCAACTCCACTTTCCCGCCAGATCTCCATATCCCTCGATTCCCCGAAATCTATCAATCTCTGTCTTGAATATATTCAATGACTGAGCATCCACAGCCCTCCGGGGTAGAGAATTCCAAACATTCACCACCCTCCGAGTGAAGAAATTCTTCATCTCAGTCCTAAATGGCTGACCCCATATCCTGAGACTATGCCCCCCTTAGTTCTCGACTCTCCAGCCAGGGGGGAGGAAACAGCCTCTCAGCATCTTCCCTGTCAATCTCACTTGATGATTTTTTGCATTTCAACGAGATCACCTCGAGTTCGGAGAAGGTTTAATTTTGTAGCTGTCCGCTGGCTTTTAGAAATTTCTGTACATGGGCCAATGCTCCCTTTGAGCTGCACGGAAAATTTAAATCCACACGCGCGGACTTTTGAATGGGCCGTGCGGATTGGGCGGGGCAAGGGTATAGGGGTCGCCAGCCGGAGCGAGGGGTCCTGAAAGATAGGCAGCTGTGGTCTCAAAGTTAATGTCTGTACACTAAATCTTTGTTTCTAAAACCAAAATACTGTAGATGCTGGAAACTGAAAATAATCAACAACTTGTATTTATATAGCGCAGTAAAACGTTCCAAGGCACTTCACAGGAGTGTTGCAAGACAAATATTTGACACCAAGCCACACAAGAAGAAATGAGGGCAGATGACCAAAAGATTGGTCAAAGGGGTAGGTTTTAAGGAGCGTCTTAAAAGGAGGGAAGAGAGGTGGCGAGGCGGAGAGGTTTACTGGGGGGAATTCCAGAGCTTAGGGCCTAGACAGCAAAAGGCACAGCCACCAATGGTGGAGCGATTATAATCAGGGATGCTTAAGAGGGTACAGACATCTCCGCCGGGGGCGGGGGGGGGGGGGGGGGTGGAGGAGGGCTGGAGGCAATTACAAAGATAGGGAGGTGGGCGAAGCAATGGAGGGATTTGAAAACAAGGATGAGAATTTTGAAATCGAGGCAGTGCTTAACTGAAGACAATGTAGGTCAGCGAGCACAGGGTGATGGGTGAATGGGATTTGGTGAGAGTTAGAACACGGGCAGCCAAGTTGAGGATAACCTTCAGTTTAGACAGGGTAGAACATGGGAGGCCAGCCAAGAGTGCATTGGAATAGTCAAGTCTAGAGGTAACAAGGGCATGGATGAGGGTTTCAGCAACATGAGTTGAGGCCGGGGCAGAGACGGGCGATGTTATGGAGGTGGTAAATAGGCGGTTTTAGTTATGCCGTGGATGTGTGGTCGAAAGCTCATTTCAGGGTCAAATATGACACCAAGGTTGCGAACAGTGTGGTTCTGCCTCAGACAGAGGAAGAGAGTTTGTGGCGGGGACCGAAAACAATGGCTTTGGTCTTCCCAATATTTAATTGGGAGAAAATTTACGCTCATCCAATACTGGATATTGGACAGTCTGGCAATTTTGAGCGCAGGGAGGGGTCGAGAGAACGAGTGGTGAGGTAGAGCTGGGTGTCATCAGTGTATATGTGGAAACTGACGTTGTGTTTTCAGAAGATGCTGCCAAGGGGCAGAATGTAAATGAGAAATAGGAGGGGGCTAAGGATAAATCCTTGGGGGACACCAGAGGTAACGATGCGGGAGTGGGATGAGAAGCTATTGTAGGAGATTCTCTGGCTATGGTTACATAGATAAGAACGGAACCAGGAAAGCACAGTTACAACCAACTGGACGACAATGGAGGAGGATAGGGTGGTCAACCATGTTAAAGGCTGCAGACAAGTCAAGAAGGACGAGGAGGGATAGTTTACCTTGGTCACAGTCACAAAGGATGTCATTTGTGACTTTGAGGAGAGCCGTTTTGGTGTTGTGGCAGGGGCGGAAACCTGATTGGAGGGATTCAATCAAGGAGTTCTGGGAAAAATGGGTTTGGATTTGGGAGGTGACAACACGTTCAAGGACTGGAGAGGAAAAGAAGGTTGGAGATGAAGCGGTAGATTGGAAGGACAGAGAGGTCAAGTGTTTTGTTTTATAAAGGAGAGGAGTGATGACAGTAGATTTAAAGGAGTGGGGAACAGTACCCGAAGAGAGAGAACTGTTAACAATGTCAGCTAACATGGGAGCCAGAAAATGAAGTTGCGTGGTCAAGTGGGAATAGAGTCGAGGGAGGAGGAAGTGCGTCTCATGGACAAGATGAGCTCAAAGAGGTCGTGAAGGGAGATCGGAGAAATAAAAACAGTAAAAACTGTAATACTTGCACGTCAAGCAACATCTGTGGAGAAACAGAAGTCAGTCAGTTGATGCTTTATTTCTGTTTCTCCACAGATGCTGCCTGACCTGCTGAGGATTTTAGGCTTTGTTTCAAGCCTCCTCTAGGAAACATTTCTCCAAACAACACTGGGGCTACAATCCTCACGTATTGGAGTGATAGAGACAATTATAATTGAGAAAGAACCAAAGATTCTGCAAAAAAAGCTAACAGCCACTTCAAAAGTAGTGAGGAGTAAATCTGTGTAATATTCCTTGGGTACACTCCGTTCGACTGCATTCCTACATCATTGTAGTGAGACAGAACTCCATAAGCATGAAACTATATGCAAAATCAAAGGATTCTATTTAAAGCTTTTGAAAACGGACTCAGATTCTAAAAAGAGTTGCTATTTGCAAGAGAAGAAATTAGGCAAGTCTAACATTGTTCTGTATTCATTTTTGCTTCTGTGTAAATTTGACGGGTACGTTAGCCTAACCGGTTTCCCAATGTCGTGATACTTTTCTAACTATTGAGGAAGATGACAAAAGTACAAGGTGTTATATCTTGAATAAAGAGTCAGGCTAGATACTGCAAGCTCAAAGTAAGGTGTGACCGTAGTCCTTTATTACAGATTTCAGAGTGCCTCTTCAGCCTGTGAGGCCTCCTTATATACAGGTGCTCCCAAGGGATTGTGGGATCCCTTGGGACTCCAGGGGATAAGCCCTCTGGTGGTTAGACATGGTATTTACAGGTTTACATACATAACACGAGGCTTGCAGCCCACACGGAACTTTGGTGCAAAGTAACTCGGTTAAAGGTCATTATTAATTCTTCAGATACGCTAACACATTCACTGCAAGCATAAAGTTAGAAGTTTCAGGTTGTAGGAGACAATGGCGCTCTTGTAGAAGCTATCTTTAGCAATGAGGACCAATAAATAGGGCTGGTAGAAATTCCAAATCACAATGAGCTGCATCATGGAAGGCATCAAGGATTATTTAAGTTTGAAAGCAAATCTCCTCATGCAAGTTTTATGCACCTCCCAGAACTGATTCAAAATAACCTTGGCAAAGATGTGGGAACAGTTCACCTGCACAAACTATCCACCCAGGAATAGTACTGTGCGAGAGGGTAATCATGGGGGAACAAAGAGAGTGGAACTTGCATTATCTGCCACAATCTGCTCTGGTGGATAAACGGGAGTCCCCAAATGTTGGTCTTATACATACGGCACTGCAATTCACCAAGCATAGGAATGAAGTCAAGTGCAATACAAATAAAATGAATTTGATCATCCTTGGGCTGAATTGATGTTAGTAGGCTGATTTGGTCCCGCAAAAATGACCGTGAATAATCGGGAAGGCATATAATCAGAGGGTGCACAACAAGTTCCACTGGATATTTAAATATGCTACAATAAGAAAAAAATGCAACATGAATGTAACGTTTCATTCTCATCTACTTAAAATATAATGCCAAAGCAACTAATGTGATGGTGCAAACAATTCACAATTAAGTATGTGCAGCATGGAAATATTTTGTTTGCTGGGTTTTTTTTTTAAAGTTGTGTGCAGCTTTTAAAAAACACTTGTCAAATTATGAAAACAATCTGGTCCTACACATAAACATATGAAATTGACAAGTATATGAATTTTATTTACAATGGAAATTTGAAATTGGACTTGCGTCTTCAATTCATTCCAGCCTCCCACGCCCAGTTCAAAAGAAGCAACCCCACATACAATATTGGAATTTTCTCAAGCACTACGCATTTTCTAATACTTTAAAATACTAAAGGCCATTCACTTGTGAAGCCAACAAAAATGAGACACTATAATAAGGACTTGAGAGTTCACCATTGTTTGAGGCAGTCATCAAAACTGTTCAAAATGAGGATTGTCAAATTTCAGGGTGGACAGAAAGAGGCTAAATCAACAAACTAAATTCACTTGTGGAAAACAGGAGAGTTTGTCTCTCAAGATACAATTTTGTTTTAAAGTTTGTAAGCTTGTTCATTTTTGATTAGTCAGAACAAGCTTTTTGTACTGTTTTATGCATTGCCACATGTTTCAGTCAACGAAGCATGTTCCTGTTTGTTCATTTCCCAGATGAAACGGGAACAAAACCGGCAACCAAAGTGATAAAAGACTTCACAGAAAGCATTTCAATTATATTCAGCCAATTTTTACATTGTCTGAATGCAACTCATTCCAAGTATGAAGTCTCCAATAATGCAAATTATATCACTTCAAAAAAGAATTTGAACGAAAAGTTGATCCAAATCAACCAGCTGTCTGGTCGCCAGGATGGGGTGGGGGGGGGGGTGCTGCAGGGAAGAGAAAAGGGGAAGAACCAAAGCTTTCATTCGACCAATTAAATCTTCAAACAAGATTTCAAAATCTCAACTTTTTTCTTTGGTTGAGACACCAATTTCCACAATTCCAAGGAACACTTATGAAAGTCCCAAAAACTTGTCATAATATTTCACCTCATCTTCCTGCAATCAAATAACCAAGTACTTTTCAGTCAAACATAACACTACTATAAATCACACACACATGCTTCAGACTGATTGATCATCGACTATTAGTTACTTTAAATATTGCTGAAACAAATGAGATCAACTTTAACATGTAATGTATATGCCGACAAAACAAATATTTATTTTCCATACTGCAATTACACCAATTCAATGTAATTCAAACATACTTCATCACCAAAAAGCTTTAATAGTGATTTTATGAATTAATGTACAACTGAACATGCAACATTTGTGTCAGCTGTGGCTCAGTGGGTAGCACACTCGCCTCTGAGTTAGAAGGTTGTGGGTTCAAGTTCCACTCCAGGGACTTGGGCACATAAATCTAGGCTCGAACTCCAGTGTAGTACTAAGGTGCCGTCTTTCTGAGAAGAGGTTAAACCAAGGGAACGTAAAGGATCCCATGGCACTATTTCGAAGAAGAGTAGGGGAGTTATCCCCGGTGTCCTGGCCAATATTTATCCCTCAATCAACATAACAAAACAGATTATCTGGTCATTATCACATGTGAGCATGCTGTAGGCAAATTGGCTGCCCTGTTTCCCACATCGCAACAGTGACTACACTTTAAAAATACTTCAATGGCTGTAAAGCGCTTTGAGACGTCCGGTGGTTGTGAAAGGCTCTTTCTTTCAGTTAAAGGCAATGAGCAGCAGAGTCAATACTGGAGAGCTGTAACGCACCTGCCATATTGCAATCAACTTAATATTCAGAAGAATCAATACGACAGTTATGTTTCTGAGGAGTAAAGTGATACAAAGACAGGAAGTATGCAATAACTGCGTTCTTGGAACATATCAAATGAGAGATGCATGGCTCCACTACATACATCGTTGCAGAAACAGTAGGTGCCAATTGAAACAGAAACAGAATTTTCCTGTAACAAATGGGGGGGCGGGGAAAGGGAAATCTCGTTTCTCCTCCTTCATTCTCACCCTCCACCCACATAATGGGCCCAAGTTTCCACATGATTTGCGCCTGATTTTTTAGGAGCAACTGGTGGAGAACGGACTATCTTAGAAATCGCAATTCTCCACATTTTTCTTTCTGCAGTTCTAGTCAGTTAGAACAGTTTCACTTTGAAACAGAATTTTTTCTTCAAAAGGGAGCGTGTCCGGCCACTGACGCCTGATTTGAAAGTTTCCAGAGTGAAAACATACTCCAAACTAACTTAGAATGGAGCAAGTGAAGATTTTTGTAGAACTGAAAAAACCTTGTCTACACATTAAAAAATCAGGTGCAGGTTACAAATTAGGCGTCCAGAACGAGGTGGGGGGGGGGGGGGGGGGAAGGGAAGTCATTAAATTCAACAATAAATCCTTATTTATACTTAAACAAATATTATACAAATAAATCCAACCTGAATAAACATTTATAAGCAAAGAAAAGATTAAATAAACCATCTTCCTACCTGTGTGAAAGTGCTTCAGTCAGCTCAGCGGTGTGGCGTCGTTCCCGCGAACGGGAGGGAGGGAGGAGGCAGCCGTTCCCGACGGCGGGCGGGGGGGGGGAAGGAGGCAGTGAGAAGGCTGCAGGAAGCCTCAGAAGTTGAGCAGCCATTCCCGACGGCAGGGGGGTGGAAGAGGCCATCGGGAAACGGCTGCCTCAACTTCTGAGGCTTCCTGCAGCCTTCTCACTGCTGCAAGAAGCTTCAGTGCTGATCATAGAAGGGCAATGTGCTTTTATTAAAAAATGTTCAAAAATTAAACAGCTACAAAGAACTACAAAAATGGCCGAGTGCCAATGTTTCCTTCACACTGCGCGTGCACGAACGCTCCAACGCGCACGCGCAGCGTTGCCGGCACGAAAAAAACTAATTTAAATTGTACCCGCCCCCTCCCACTTACAAAATCGGCGCGAGTGGTAGGCTCCGCCCTCCTGGGCGCCGCGCCAAGCAGACATGGAGCTGCAGGGCACTCCAGAATCGCGCGTTTTTTTTCAGGCGCCGTTTTTGGCGCGAAAAACAGGCGCCCAGCTCGGAGGGGCGCCCGTTTTGTAGCGTGTGGAAACTTGGGGCCAATGATTTGGGATTTTACAATTAATAGTAAAATTATCAAACATATATATATGCCTGAAGAATGGACATACAGAATACACAAACACAACGTGGGTAGCATTTACAACCCAGAAAAACAAATTTGAAGTCTGCAAAATAACATATTGGCACAGTTCTTGTGGGGCCGATGACGCTTTGCATACGCCGTCTTAAGCCTTGCAAAAGGCCCCGCAAGTTCCAGGTTTCCGCATGTGCTGCGCCTGCGTGAAAACCAGGACTGGAAATCTATCAAGGTTCACCTTGACAGAGCATACGAACTGACCCATAAATCACTTTAGCTGGTGCAGAGTTGGGCTGTTTGCCTAATTACTGCCCAGCAAGTGCCCTCGAAACCCTTACGCCCAGTAAAAGCAGAATATGGGTTAATGAAAACGTTAAATTAAAAATTAAATTAAAAAAGTCATCCACAAACATTAGTTTATGTAATATTTGGTCCAGATTAAAATGTTTAAATCAACATCACTAAACAGATGATCTGATCATTATCACATTGCTGTTTGTGGGAGCTTGCTTGTGTGCAAATTGGCTGCTACGATTCCTACATTACAACAGTAACTACACTCCAAAAGTACTTCATTGGCGGTAAACGCTTGGAGACGTCCGGTATGCGTGAAAGGCGCTATATAAATCCAAGTCTTTCCGTCTTTTTCTTAAAATATTTTTTTAAAAATTAAATTTTTATTGTAAATACTTCATTGAAGAGACTTTAATTTAAATTAGAAAATGGGAACATTTTTATTCCAGTTGTATAAATTATTTAATTATTTGGGGATTCCTCATAATGCTTATGAGGATTCCGTTCTTAAATGGAATCTCCATAAGCATATTAGGAAGCCTTTTTTCTGATAGGAGGACCTGGCCCATGTGATCCCAAGGATGATTCCAAACAGCCTGTGTCCCGGGATCAGTGGACCTTTGCACAGGCCCGGGACCCGAAGTCTCCAAAGCCTAGGAGCCAGCAGGTAGGTTTGGATTTTTTTTTCTGGGCCGGAGGCATACTCCGGAGGGATACCTCCAGCCGCAAATTCTGGCCCATTGAGATGTCATTGTCAACAATCTAGACAGTGCGTGGCATTCTGTTCAATCCTAATTATAACTGAGCTAGATATGCACTTATACATTCATTTAGTATAGTACCAGATATAAACTGCTGCATTTTAATCAATCAGCACCAACTACTTTAATCATTACCTACTTTTATCAAATCAAACTCCAATATAAATCACAAGATAAATACAGAGGAGGGATCCATTCTGCCCATCTTTACATCCAAAGCAAACTTTACAGTCCATCCCCCATTGTGTCATCTTACTGTATGTCGAATAAACAAAGTTTTTACCTCTGCTGTTCTATCCAGAATACAACTGGAGGTTGGGTCACTTTTGCATGAAGTAGTTAGTCCTAATATCTGTCCTAAATTGTCCTTTCACCATTGTTAGCTAATACCCCTTTATGGTCATATTTTGGCTTAACTTCAACTAATTTTCCTGATTTACCTCATCAAAAACATTTAATATCCTCTGTACTACAATAAGTTCCCTTCAAAGCTAAACGACCCCACTCTTCGCACTAATTCTATTCTTGGCATTGGGATCAGCCTTTTGGCCTTTCTCCGCACCATCTCCATGACTTGAATCTTTTCTTGCTAACCTGCTAAACCATATCTGAACTTAGTATTCAATGTGCAATATATTGGCTTGGACATAGATTTTAAGCATGACAGTCTCTGATTTATAATCTACTGGCCTAACAATATAATTCAGCATTCCACTTTGTTGCTGCTCCAGAACGATGACGTCAAGTGTTAAATCTAGATCACTCCCAGTAGATACAGCACTTAACATGTCACATAACTGTGGAACAGCAATGGAATGCTGAATTATATTGCTACACCAGTGGAGTGCCTGAACCTCTCCATCCCTCTTACCTCCTTAAAACCTACCTCTTTGACCAAGCTTTTGATCACCTGTTAAATTTCTCCTTATGTAGCTCGGTGTCAAATTTTGTGTCTCATAATACTCCTATGAAGCACCTTTGGATGTTTCACTACGTTAAAGGCGCAATATAAATACAAGTTGTTGTTGTATTTCCTCTTTTCAATTTTTTTTCCTGCCGGTTTCTGCAGCTTAATCTGAAGCAATACCACTTGCAGGCAAGACCAGAACTGGGACCATAAATATAAGATAGTCACTAATAAAACAAATAGGGAATTCAGGATAAACTTCTTCAGCCAAAGAGTGGTAAGAATGTGGAACTTGTTACCACAAGGAGTAGTTGAGGCGAATAGCATAGATGTATTTAAGGGGAAGCGAGATAAACACGAGGGAGAAAGGAATAGTTGATGAGGTTAGAAGAAGGGAGAGAGGAGGCTCATGTGGAGCTTGAACATTGGCACTGTTCTGTTGAGCCGAATGGCCTGCTTCTCTGCTGTAAATACATGATAAAATTCAGGACTTCACGTAGCAAAAACAAAACACGATTCTCTGGTCCAGCCTAAGCTCACGCCCACAGAAGTCACCCTTTAATTCTCCTCTCGGGCTTTCTGGGTGCATGAGTAGACACTGGCAGGGGTCTAACATCTTGGGTCCCACCTCTCCCACCAGGCTGTACAGGCATTTCACTCGGGGATCAATGCCCTTGGGCCTCCTCCTTTCTCACCCCAGCACCCCCCCTTCTCAGACACCTATATTCAGTCGTGCACCTTCTTTACCCCAGGGTACTTACCCTCCCCCCCCGCCCTCACGCTCCCCCCCCCTCCCACCATCGATCTCTCCACTTTCACCCCTCCGCCCCCACACTCCCCATCTTACCCCAGTCCCCGTCTCGGACCATTTTCTAAGTTAGCAGTCCTTCCCACTCCCTTACCCCGAACCTGGTCTCTCCCTACCCTTACCCAGCAGGCTCTTAAAATCTTTCTAAAAGCTGAAAGAGCATTTCAATTGTCTTTTTCTTCAAATTTTTCAACAGGTTTCATGTGGCAAATACCAGTAGGTGGCAAAACAAATGTGACGGCAGGAAATTAATCTGAAAGCAAGTGATACAACAGTACAGAACCCAAGCCCTCAGAGCTGGTAAAGTGAAGGTGCCGCTACAAGAGTTGGGTACAGGGAAAGTTGCTTTGTTTGGCTCTCCAGGGCATCCGCCCTGGAGGAAGTAGGTGGCAGCCAGTGTCAATGCCGTGTACACTACTACAGAACCTGGGAGCAATTACAGAAAATGGCACACATCAAGGCAAAAACTACACAATATTACCATATACCATGTGTTGCACATTTACTGCTGGCCTCGGCAAAGCCTCCACACAGCCTTACAGCTCTTCAGTTGTTTTCCATGCATACTCATACGGTAGCTGGCAAACATTCAAGCTGCAGCCAATAGCTTTACTACACTGATATCGTCAAAGGGCTTCAAACACAAAATCATTGTAATGCAACACGACCCAGCTGCATGCTCACACAAAGGATGAACATACATCTTAGTTACTGTACGTGCTCCTTAAACTCGCTTCTCTTAGGCGGTCCCTCATATTGAGGATGATTTGCTTCCACACCAAAATGGGATGAGTTCACAGGTGTTTCAATGAAGGACCTGACATTCCAGGTCCTGAACTACATATTGAAGGGTGGAAGATGCCTGTGCGTGGATTTATTTTTATATAAACGTGTGATGGCCGTTGCACACCAGCCACCACACGGGCTTGACAGAGCTAGGTCTTGGTCCAGTGGCAAGGATTAACCAAGACAATTGGAGACCAGCTCTGCTGCACAGACCTAGTGCGCACACATATCGCAGTGTGGCTGGCCCATGCTGCCCGTAGGCCTTCGCCTCTTCTGGGCCCTGAACTCACACCTCTCCTGGATCCCGATCACGTCACTCTACAATCTCTTGCCACTCCTCAAGAGGGTGACGACTTGAAGAAGGGCGAGTGGATTGGATGTTCGCTGATTGGAGCGTGGGCAGGTACAGCAGGAAAGGCGACTCCTTCAACATACATGCGAAGACTACTTCTCCGCCATCTGTAATATAAAAGAACACACCTGAACTGGAGAACAAGCTTTTGACTTCCTTAGGGGTGGACACCCTGGCATACAAGAGCATGGAGGGAGTACAGAAAGATGAAGCCAAGCCAATTCCCAAACTTAGAGCTAGTATTATCTTACTCATCTTGCCACTTTCCTAATTAGGTTCATGGGCATAAACACAATCATCACACACATTGCAATGCAAGCTGTTTCAAGTGTCTTGAAGCAAGCATTCAAACACGTGTTGCTCTTCTGCAATTGAGAGAGTGAAAAAGCAGCTGTAACCACTGCCAAGAAAGTACCTCACATCTCTCTCACCAGCTAGAAGTAAATGAGTGGTGATCTGGCGATATTGGTCTCTGCCCAATTTTCCAAACCACCCTCCCCACCACAACCCCCACCAATAATATTTTCCATGCCGATATCACCAGTCATGCAGAACAGAAACTAAGCACTCCTATGATGTGCGCTGACAGTATTGTAAAACCTTTGATACACTCAGACAAAATACTGCACACAAGCTTGTTTAATTGTGTCCATCTGCCAGAACCAGTCATTGCAAATTTAATTTTTTTTTAATATAAAGGCAATGATATTACACTTGATCAGAAATCAAGATCTAGACAGCGATAATGAACTTGAAATTATTAATTTACTATGTTTATCATGTCAATCACTGTCAGGAGAAAAATGAGAGCTAAAGTAATCACTGACATATTGAAATAAAAATGCACAGAGGGATGCTTTCTCATTCTTTATTGCCCAGTTACTTATAAAAGTTACAAGAGCAACACAGTGCAGTTGGATGCATGAGCATCCTCACAATCCTTTACGTGCTTAGTTTCAGATCCCAGTAAAAAGTCTCTGAACAGTCCCAACAATCAGGCTAGAGAGAAAACAAGAGAACACCCCAGGCCACGCTCCGCACCTTCCAATGGATATTTTCAGAAGAGTGCTGGTGGAGAATTAATGGAAGACATCTACTCATCTTTGCAAATGATGCACATTTTGGGGAAACTCAATGGGAGGCAATGCCTTAAAAAGGAGAGTTCGTATCCACATTTTCTGGGCATTCTCCAAAAGATGATCGAGTCTTCCTTTAATACGAATTAGGATGAGTCATGAGTGCCTTGCTCAATATTAACTCAGGACTCGGGATACAGTCTTTTGGGTCTGCCAGCAAAAGTGCCTTCTGACAATTGTTCCCTGGATGTATTTAGCAGCCAGTACTATGATCAGATAGATCTTTCAGTTCATGTGACCAGACTTTGAATATTGGCCCAGAGAGAGGGCATAATGTATTCTTTATCCAGCTGGAACAGAAAAAATTCCTTAATGCATGGAATCTTCTTTCTGGAGCACTCCTAGAAAATCTCCTGAAATAAGCTGTTACATGTACATTATTAGGAGAATCTATACATAAACCTGAGCAGATACTGCAAAGCTCCCAGGGTTCTGCTAACTTTGTATTCATGCCTGACACCAATAAATTACTTTATTATATGTAGTGTACCTTCTTCAATGCAATACAAAGAGGAAAAAAAAGCAACTTTTTTTTAAAAAAGTGTATAGTACAACATTTAATTTCAAATTATGCGGTTCAACCACCAGAGTGCCATCTGTCACTGTCTGCCTTGACACAACAGCCAGCCACAAACACTCCAGTGAACTCCACCCATATATACAACAAACTTATTCATTGCAAAGATGTCATGCATTTCAAGGTTCAGGCAGCATTGATAAGTTAACGCATCGCAGTCTATGTCATCTGAACCCCTTGACACTTTAGTGCTTTGTATAAACATCCTACAATTGATTGAAATGTACACTACTTGGCCCCAAGTTTCCACATGATAAAAAACGGGCGCCCCTCCGAGCTGGGCGCCCGTTTTTCGCGCCGGGAAAAAAAACACGCGATTCTGGAGCGCCCTGCAGCTCCATGTCTGCTTGGCGCGGCGCCCAGGGGGCGGAGCCTACCACTCGCGCGATTTTGTAAGTGGGAGGGGGCGGGTACCATTTAAATTAGTTTTTTTCCTGCCGGCAACCCTGCGCGTGCGCGTTGGAGCGTTCGCGCACGCGCAGTGTGAAGGAAACATTGGCACTCGGCCATTTTTGTAGTTCTTTGTAGCTGTTTAATTTTTGAACATTTTTTAATAAAAGCACATTGCCATCAGCACATCAGCACTGAGGCTTCTTGCAGCAGTGAGAAGGCTGCAGGAAGCCTCAGAAAGTTGAGGCAGCCGTTTCCCGACGGCCTCCCCCACCGCCGTCGGGAAATGGCTGCTGAACTTGAGGCTTCCTGCAGCCTTCTCACTGTCTCCCTCCTTCCCCCCCGCCGCCCGGAACGGCTTCCTCCTCCCCCCCCCCCCCTGCGTTCGGTCGGTCGGTCCCGCACTCCCTCTCTCCCGCCGTCGGGAACGGCTGCCTCCTCCCCCCCCCCCCCCCCCCGCGGGAACGAACGGCTTCCTCCTCCCCCCCCGCGGGAACGAACGGCTGCCTCAACTTGAGGCTTCCTGCAGCATTCTCCCTGCCTGAAGCACTTTCACACAGGTAGGAGGATGGTTTATTTAATCTTTTCTTTGCTTATAAATTTTTATTCAGGTTGGATTTATCTGTATAATATTTGTATAAGTATAAATAAGGATTTATTGTAGAATTTTCGTTCTGGACACCTAATTTGTAACCTGCGCCTGATTTTTTTAATGTGTAGACAAGGTTTTTTCAGTTCTACAAAAATCTTCACTTGCTCCATTCTAAGTTAGTTTGGAGTACGTTTTCACTGTGGAAACTTTGAAATCAAGCGTCAGTGGCCGGACACGCCCCCTTTTGAAGAAAAAATTATGTTCCAAAGTGAAACTGTTCTAACTGACTAGAACTGCAGAAAAAAAAATGTGGAGAATTGCGATTTCTAAGATAGTCCGTTCTCCACCAGTTGCTCCTAAAAATCAGGCGCAAATCATGTGGAAACTTGGGCCCCTTATTTCAGTAAAACATCTATCCTTTTGATCCAGCATCATGCTACCAAAACACTCATTCTTTCTGGTCATATTGGTGATATTTAGATCTGCAGACAGTGTTAGTAGCCATAAAGCAGCAAACATGGGAATATCAAAAGTTAATACTCCAACCTTGAAATTAAAATTGGGAACCTCCAAAAAATATGAAACAGATTACATATTAGGTACTTAAAAAAAAAAAACAGCTTGGGCATGCATCAACTTTCTGTGGATTTGAATGACGATGGAAACTGCAGTTTGGAATCCCTCCAGCATATAGCTTCCTTATAATATACAGAAGCTATGGTATTCTCCTAGATGACTCAGTAAACCCCCAACAATATCACAATAGGTCATCACAGGAGTCTTTCACATATTAGCCACCATGACATAATATAATCACAGCAAACTACTATGCTTCAATATATTGCACTGAAAACTATCCTTCAGTTATTGTGAAAGTAGTGCAATATGGGGGGAAAGAGAGAATAATATAGTATTACTCATCTCCACTTTTAACAACGATTCCCCTGTAATTATTGAATGTTCCTTGCCAAAACCATGACCCGTATCTATTTGTGTGGTTTTATTTGCTGATAACAATCAGTAGGATTCTGTTGTAATTGTCAGATCGGAGGCATTATACCTCCAATCGCAATCTGGTGTTTCAACATGGAAAGAAAGTCATAAGTTGCAAAATTCTCATTTTGAAACAGACTAATTAGAAGTACAATATCTTTAATCTGTTTATGATAAAGAAACTGACTTCAGTCCACAAAACATGGAATCTACAAAGACAAGACTGGAATCTAATGCTGAGAATTAATGCATTATGAAGCCTGAAGATTTATGGAGGGAAAAGAAACTGCTGTAAGAGCAATCGAGGTTTGAGTTCTAATGCTGTAGTTCTTCCACCTTTCACCCTATTCCCCATGCTGTCGCTCACCAAACTCTTGGCTGCAGAAACAAGATAGAGATTTTTTTAAATAGCTAGAAAAGGGGAAGAAAAAAGGGGAAAGTGAAAAAGAGCAAGAAGTCAGACAGTTAGAAGTTTATCCTGCTTCTACATGATGGCATTTGACAGAATTGCCCACTCCAGTTTAAAGGCAAAGGTGATGATTGCAGTGGATTGGCTAGTTATATGCCAGTACTGAAATATTGTGAATATGATTAGGACTTTTAAGCCTCAGAGATTGAATCTGTTATTTAAAATCCATGGGCCTTGAAATGTAGCAATCTCTTGCTATGATAAACATAACCTGCCCAAACTGATTATAATCGAAGTCTACTGTTCTAAGAAAGTATGCCTGAACACCATGGTGAAACGCTTACAACTAAATGTTTGGCGAGGAAAGAATAGGACACTAAAATGAGAAAAAATGAGAGCAAGAAGTTAAGTATTTTTACGCTAATGCTGGGGAGATCCAAAACAACTCCAAGGAATTAGAAACATATGCTTAAGGAAAATGTGATGTAATAATAATGAGACCCAATTAAACCAAAAATATATTACGTTTAAAACTATCAAGTTCAAACATACATTGAAAATTAATTGCACAAGAATGACTAATGAGAGGTACCAGAATTATCACGAGAGAAGTGAGGAGGAAGATTAGGAAAGATGACATGCGGTGGGAAGATTATTTGGGAGTCACAAGGCAATTCATTAGGGTTGTTACAGGATGTGAAAGATGTTGATAGTGGATCACAAAACAAGCAAATATAGCTAAATGACATGATGTAATGAAATGAGGTGAAACTTAAGGGATAGATTCAATCTACATGCAGAGTTTGAAAAATATGGAGTGCACCAATTTTCAAAGACATTACTGATATTGTGGATTGAGAGAATGGAGTGGCCACTGTTTACATGGGAGTTACAGAAATCTTTTGATAAGTTTGCATTTCAACAATTAATAGCCAAGTTAAAGAACCACTGGATACAAAACTGATTTTTTTTTAATAAAGATAGCCTAAATGGAAATGTCTTGGGCTAGAAATATTGGATTCAAGCCTTTTGCTATTTTTAATATTTAGCTTAGATGGGGGAATAATGGATGCAAAGTCTCCAAGTTTGCAGATGATGCCAGTATCATCAGATACCAGTAGGAGGGAGGGCAAAAAATCAGGAATACCAGCACCAGCTTCAAAAGATTTAGATCTTTCAAATAAATAGATGTGATCGAAATGTGAACTTAGTGTAAAATAATAAGTAAGGTACCAAAAAATAGGAATAACTGTTCAGTGGAGCAGTGGTATTGATTAGGGAAAAGATACAGGGTGTTAAAGTGGTTGAATATATAAAATTATCAGCACAACTCTTAGCTGAAGTAATCTAAAGAGGTTATGTTGTTTGTCTATCAGTATTCCACCTGGAGTAGAGTGTATTCTGGTCACCTAACCATAGGTACTGATGCAAGCAACAAAGTGGATTCCAAATATCAGGAGTTTAAGATGCAAGGAACAGTTAAGGAAGTTGGATGTATTTTCTTTTGAAATTTTCAAGGTTAAGAAGGGAACTGACAAAGTTGATGATTTATTCTGGTGAATGGCTCAAATATTTGCAGGCGCCTTAGATGAAGGAAAGGAAGTCCGGTAGATATTTTTTAAACCTAAAAGTTAGAGTAGTGGAATAAGGAATACTGTTGATCTTTCCTAAGTGGATTGGCTTGATGGTCCAAATGGCCATTTTTTGGTTCTAAAAATCCTTGAGTTTTATAAACATATCAAGCAGTTGAGATGGCATTAATGAACTACCATTTATGCCATCTATTATCTCACTCCTGCATGCAACATACTGCAGACTGTAACGTGTACCTGAACCAATTCAGTATACAGGATATCAACTCAGTGTTGCATTCCAAGGGCAGCATCCAGCTGCAGTCGGACACTGGAGTGTCAACCTACATTTTGTGTGGAATGGGGCTTGAATCTACAATCTGCTCACTCACAGGCGAGACTACTACCAACTGAGGTAAGCTGATGCTTGAATCATCATTTTATGAAACCGTAAGCATTTGTTATGTACAATCTTGAAACGGTAAGCAAACTCTGTGTTTCAGATATAAAGGATAAAAGATAAGAGTAACCTTCCCCTTTCAGTTAGAAACGAATATTGTATATTAAAAGCCCCAATTTCTTGAAAGGGTTCTTTTGTTGGTTGATTATAACTATGTACAAGTACTGTGTGCGATTATTAGCGACTGATCCGCAGTATAGTAATATTAAAACCGAGTCTGGATGACACTGGACACCCAGTCTAATTGCACTTTGCTACACAGTAAGACGGTCGGTTTACGAAAGAGACATCTTTCCATAAAGTAAGGACACGATGCAGACACAGACTTTTCCAAGAAACTGAACTTAGAAGCTCCTGACGAGAAAGTTAAAATGAAATTCAGGAAGTTCAACATCACAAGAGACTGGAACATGTACATTTTTACAACACACACAAAAAAAAACTTCTGGAAGTGACGGCGAGAAGTCTTCCTCCGGGATCTCTACCTTTGCAACCCAGCTGCTCCTTCGAGTGAACACAACTACGAAGTGGTTGAAGCAGCCGCCGTGCTGGTGGTGAAAGGCTCGGACTATCGATCACCGCGGGGAAGGCGGACACATCGCGGGCGGGCTCAAACCAACGGCCCGGCCGGCCGACAGCCGCGCTCCGAGGGTCCGAGCCACTTCCCCGTCTGAGGCGCTGTGTGTGGGGTCGGCCCACTCCCCTGTCCCGCCAAGGCCGCCCCCAGCAGGCCGCCCTATCCCTCGCACTCACCTCATACACATGCCGACGGAAGGACACTGGGACACGGCGCTGCCTCGCTCTCTCGCTCTCTCTCTCTCTCCCGCTGTGTACACACGGCCGCTCCGGCTCTATTTTCTTCCCCTTCCCTCACACAGGCTCGGACCCTGCGCGCCCCTCCCCCTCACGTGACAACCCCAAACACGGGGCGGGGCGACGGCGGGCCCGCCCAATCGGCACGCTCGTCCACAGCGGCGCGCTCTCATTGGTCGGCGGCACTGACAGTCACATGGTGACCCGCTCACAGGGTAGGTTGCTACCCAATGATGTCATCGAACAGCTGCCTCTCAACCGAACTTGGAGAGGAGAGAAAGGAGAGAGCTTCGGAGAGATGGGGAAGGGGGAGAGAGGGCAAGGGGAAGGGAGAGGAGGAGGGAAGGAGAGAAGGAGAGAGATGGGGAAGTGGAAGTGAGAGGAGAGGAGAGGAGAGGAGAGAAAAGAAAAGAAGAGAGAAAGGGGGAGAGAGATGAGAAAGAGAAAGAGAAAGAAAGGGGAAGAGGGAGAGAGAGAGAGAAAGAAAGGGGAAGGGAAAGAGAAAGGGGAAGGGGGAGGAGAAGAGAGAGAAAGGGGAAGGTGGAGGGAGAGAGAGAAAGGGGAAGGTGGAGGGAGAGAGGAAGGGGAAGGAGAGAGAAGGGGAAGGGAGAGAGAGAGAAAGGAAAATAGAGAGGAGGGAAGGAGAGAGTTCCGGAGAGGTAGGAGGAGAGGATGGAGAGAGGAGAAGAGGATGGAGAAAGGGGAAGAGGATGGAGAGAGAGAGGAGAAGAGGATAGAGAGAGAGAGAGAGGAGAGGATGGAGAGAGAGAGAGAGGAGAAGAGGATGGGGAGAGAGAGGAGAGGATGGAGAGAGAGAGAGAAAAGAGGGTGGAGAGAGAAGGGGAAGGGGAGAGAGGAGGAGGAGGGGAAGGGACAGTGGGGAGAGAAGGGAGGAGGGCAAATGGAAGAAATGGAAGGTGGGGAGAGAGCGGGGGACAAGAGAGAAGGAGGGCAACTGGAGGGGAGATGTTGGGGCGGGTGGGTGGGAGTGGAATGAGTGATTGGAGAGGGCGAGAGATGGGAGGATGGCGATGGAGGGAGGGCTTGTGAACGGACCCAATGCTCTGTCACTCCACCGCCTCTTCAACAACATGCTGGTAGCTTTTGTCTTTGTGCAATTTGTTTCTGTTTCACTTCAAAGGTGGAGAATTGCAGCCGGAGTAACCGGATAGCATAACCCTGTTATTAATCAAGTTAAAACATATATGGTGTGGGTGTGGTAAACAACTTGGGAAATCATAGAATCATTGAAATTTACAGCATGGAAGTAGGCCATTCAGCCCATTGTGTCCGTGTCAGCTGACAAAGCTATCCAGCCTAATCCCACTTTCCAGCTCTTGGTCCGTAGCCTTGTAAGATACAGCACTTTAAGTGCAAATCCAAGTACCTTTTAGATGCTATGAGGGTTTCTGCCTCTACCACCCTTTCAGGCAATGAGTTTCAGACCCCCATTACCCTCTGGGTGAAAACATTTCTCCTCAAATCCCCTCTGTTGTGTATGTGTAAAGCATGCACTCCCATGTTCCTCCACCAGGGAGCGCATCCCCTGAAGTCCCAAGGGATCCCAGCATCCCTTGGGAGCCCCAAAGGCCTCTTCCTCACTCTGGAGTGTCTTAATAAAGACTGAGGTCACTGTTACTTTAACCTCCATGTGTGCAGTCTCACCTGTGTTAGGAATACAATAACTGGCGACGAGAATACGAATCCAATGCAAAGATGCAGCAAACTGTGGGCATCCTGGAGAAGTTCTCGGAGGGTGAGGACTGGGAAGCCTATGTCGAACGGCTAGACCAGTACTTTGTAGCCAACGAGCTGGACGGAGAAGGAAGCACTGCAAAAAGGAGAGCGGTTCTCCTCACAGTCTGCGGGGCACCGACCTGCAGCCTCATGAGGAATCTGCCTCCAGTGAAACCCACAGATAAGTCTTATGAGGAGCTGTGTACACTGGTTCGGGAGCATTTTAACCTGAGGGAGAGCGTGCTGATGGCGAGGTATCGGTTCTACACGTGCCAGCGATCTGAAGGTCAGGGAATGGCAAGCTATGTCGCCGAGCTAAGGCGACTTGCAGGACAATGTGAGTTTGATGACGACCTGGAGCAAATGCCCAGAGACCTTTTTGTACTGAGCATTACCCACGAGACCATCCTACAAAAACTTTTGACTGTAGAGACACCGACCCTCAGTAAGGCCATTGCGATAGCACAGGCGTTTATGTTCACCAGTGATAACACAAAACAAATCTCTCAGCACACAACTGCTAGCAATGTTCATAAACTAACTGGAACTGTGTTTGCGAGCAGAAATGTACAGGGCAGAAACCACGAGTCTGCAACTGCCAGAAGGCCTCAGGTGACCCAGATGACTTAGAGTCCCCAACAAAGGATGAATGCAAGGCAATTCACACCTTGTTGGCATTGTGGAAGCTTCCATTCAGCCTATTCATGCTGCTTCAAAGGGTATGTTTGCAAGAGCTATGGAACAATGGGGCACCTCCAATGAACTTGCAGACGAGCTGCAAGCTCTGCAAAACCTGCTAACCACCACGTGGCAGAGGAAGATCAGTCCATGGTAGATCAAAGCAATTTCGAGCCTCGGAGAGAGGAGGCAGATGCTGAAGTTCACAGGGTGCACACATTTTCGACGAAATGTCCACCTATAATGCTAAATGTAAAATTGAATGGCTTACTCGTAGCCATGGAACTGGACACTGTCGCAAGCCAATCCATCATGAGTAAAAAGATGTTTGAGAGACTATGATGCAACAAGGCACTCAGACCAGCCCTGAGCCCCATCCACACGAAACTGAGAACGTACACCAAAGAGCTTATCACTGTCCTGGGCAGCGCCATGGTCAAGGTCACCTACGAGGGCACGGTGCACGAACTGCCACTCTGGATTGTCCCGGGAAATGACCCCACACTGCTTGGAAGAAGCTGGCTGGGCAAAATCCGCTGGAACTGGGATGACATCCGAGCACTATCATGTGTCGATGAGGCCTCATGTACTCAGGTTCTTAACAAATTCCCTTCCCTTTTTGAGCCAGGCATTGGAAACTTTTCCGGGGCGAAGTGCGGATCCACTTGGTCCCAGAGGCACGACCCATTCACCACAAGGCGTGAGCGGTACCTCACATGATGAGGGAGAGAGTGGACAGGCTGCAATGCGAGGGCATCATCTCCCTAGTGAAATTCAGTGAGTGGGCTAGCCCGATTGTTCCAGTACTCAAAAGTGATGGCACGGTCAGGATTTGCGATGATTATAAAATAACTATTAATCGTTTCTTGCTACAGGACCAATACCCACTACCTAAGGCAGATGACCTATTTGCTATGCTGGCAGGAGGCAAGACATTCACCAAGCTCGACCTGACTTCGGCCTACATGACGCAGGAGCTGGAGGAGTCTTCGAAGGGCCTCACCTGCATCAACACGCACAAGGGACTGTTCATCTACAACAGATGCCCGTTTGGAATTCGGTCGGCTGCAGCGATCTTCCAGAGAAACATAGAGAGCCTACTCAAGTCGGTACCACACACGATGGTTTTTCAGGATTACATATTGGTCACGGGTCGGGACATCGTCGAGCACCTACTAAACCTGGAGGAGGTCCTCCAGCGACTGGATCACGTAGGGCTGCGGCTGAAGAGGTCGAAATGCGTCTTCATGGCAACAGAAGTGGAGTTTTTGGGGAGAAAGATCGCGGCGGACGGCATTCGGCCCACAGACGCCAAGACAAAGGCTATCAGGAACGTGCCCAGGCCACAGAACGTCACGGAGCTGCGGTCGTTCCTGGGACTCCTCGACTATTTTGGTAACTTCCTACCGGGGTTAAGCACCCTCTTAGAGCCTCTACATGTGTTATTGCGTAAAGGTGAGAACTGGGTCTGGGGAAAAAAAATAATTAATTGCTTTTGAGAAAGCCAGAAACATTTTATGCTCCAACAAGCTGCTTGTATTGTATTACCCGTGTAAAAGACTTCTGCTAGCACGTGATGCATCGTTGTACGGAGTCGGGTGTGTATTACAACAAGCTAACGTTGCGGGGAAGTTGCAGCCTGTCGCCTATGCTTCCAGGAGCATGTCTAAGGCCGAGAGGGCCTACAGCATGATTGAGAAAGAGGCATTAGCATGTATGTTCGGGGTAAAGAAAACGCATCAGTATCTGTTTGGCTTCAAATTTAGGCTGGAAAACGTTCACAAGTCCCTCATATCCCTGTTCGCTGAAAATAAGGGGATAAATACTAATGCCTCAGCCCGCATACAAAGGTGGCACTCGCGCTATCAGCGTATAACTATACCATCCGCCACAGGCCAGGCACCGAGAACTGTGCGGATGCTCTCAGTCGGCTATCATTGCTCACCACGGGGGTGGAAATGGCGCAGCCTGCAAACTTGTTGATGGTGGCGCAGCCCGCAGACATTGTTGATGGTCATAGAAGCATTTGAAAATGATAAATCACCTGTCACGGCCCGCCAGATTAGGACTTGGACCAGCCAAGATCCTCTGCTGACCCGAGTAAAAAAACTGTGTACTGCATGGGAGCTGGGCCTGCATCCCCGTTGAAATGCAAAAGCTAATCAAGCCATTCCAGCGGTGAAAGGATGAGCTGTCCGTTCAGGCAGACTGCCTGTTGTGGGGTAACCGCGTAGTGCTACCCAAAAAGGGCAGGGAGACG
Organism: Pristiophorus japonicus; assembly: GCF_044704955.1. Taxonomy (NCBI): domain Eukaryota; kingdom Metazoa; phylum Chordata; class Chondrichthyes; family Pristiophoridae; genus Pristiophorus; species Pristiophorus japonicus. The sequence goes on along the minus strand of NC_091987.1, from coordinate 30,911,717 downwards.
TTCATCTCAGATCTCCACAGCACACACCCGGGTATTGTAATGATGAAAGCGATAGCCAGATCTCACGTGTGGTGACTCGGTATCGACTCTGACTTAGAGTCCTGTGTACGGCAATGCAGTGTGTGTACTCAGTTGAGCAACGCGCCCAGAGAGGCATCACTAAGTTTGTGGTCCTGGCCCTCCAGACCATGGTCGAGGATCCATGTCAACTATGCGGGCCTGTTTCTCGGTAAAATGTTCCTGGTGGTGGTAGATGCTTTTTCAAAATGGATTGAATGTGAAATAATGTCAGGAAGCACCGCCACTGCTACCATTGAAAGCCTGAGGGCCATGTTTGCCACCCACGGCCTGCCTGACATACTGGTCAGTGACAACGGGCCATGTTTCACCAGTGCCGAATTCAAAGAATTCATGACCCGCAATGGGATCAAACATGTCACCTTGGCCCCGTTTAAACCAGCCTCCAATGGGCAGGCAGAGCCGGCAATACAAACAATCAAACAGAGCCTCAAACAAGTCACAGAAGGCTCACTCCAAACCCGCCTGTCCTGAGTATGGCTCAGCTACCGCACGAGACCCCACTCGCTCACAGGTGTGCCCCCAGCTGAGCTACTCATGAAAAGGACACTTAAAACCAGACTCTCGCTGGTTCACCCCAACCTGCATGATCAGGTAGAGAGCAGGCGGCAGCAACAAAATGTAAACGATGGTCGCGCCACTGTGTCACGGGAAATTGATCTGAATGACCCTGTGTATGTGCTAAACTATGGATATGGTCCTAAGTGGATCGCAGGCACAGTGATAGCTAAAGAAGGAAGTAGGTTGTTTGTAGTCAAACTAGACAATGGACAAATTTGCAGAAAGCACCTGGACCAAATGAGACTGCGGTTCACAGACTGCCCTGAACAACCCACAGCAGACACCACCGTTTTCGAGCCCACAACACAAACCCAAAGGATCAACGACACCAGCCCGGACCAGGAAATCGAACCCATCACGCCCAACAGCCCAGCAAGGCCAGGCTCACCCAGCAGCCCTACAGGGCCAACAACACGCCAGCCCAGCGAGGGCACAGCCAACACACCAGAACAGACATTTGTACCGAGGCGGTCTACCAGGGAAAGAAAGACTCCCGACCGCCTCACCTTGTAAATAGTTTTCACTTTGACTTTGGGAGGGGAGTGATGTTGTGTATCTGTAAAGCATGCACTCCCATGTTCTGCTACCAGGGACCGCATCCCTTGAAATCCCAAGGGATCCCAGCATCCCTTGGGAGCATTGTATATAAGCCGACCCCTAAGGCCTGTTCCTCACTCTGGAGTGTCTTAATAAAGACTGAGGTCACTGTTACTTTAACCTCCCTGTCTGCAGTCTTATCTGTGTTCGGAACGCAATACCCTCTAACCCTCCTACCAATTACTTTAAATCTATGCCCCCTGGTTATTGACCCCTTTTTCTAAATGAAGATGTATCCTGTCCCTCAGAATATGTTCCAATAATTTTCCCACCACCGAGGTTAGGCTGACTGGTCTGTAATTACTCGGATTATCCCTTTCTTCCTTTTTAAACAATGATACAATGTTAGCAGTCCTCCAGTCCTCCGGCACCACACCTGCAGCCAGAGAGAGTTGGGAAATGATGGTCAGAGCCTCTGCTATTTCCTCTCTTGCTTCTCTTAACAGCCTGGAATACATTTCATCTGGGCCTGGGGATTGATCCACTTTCAAAGATGCTAAACCACCTAATACTTACTCACTTACTATGTTTATTTCATCTAATATTTTACATTCCTCCTCCCTGATTGCAATGTCTGCACCATACCTCCCTTTTGTGAAAACAGATGCAAAGTATTCATTAAGAAATATACCAATAATACTCCAATGAGACTTTTGTTTGGGACAGAGCTGCACTGGTTCATTATCCAGGTTATATTAGTAAATGGTCGTAATAAAAACAGAAAATGCTGGAAATCTCAGCAGGTCAGGCAGTATCTGTGGAGAAGAAGCAAAGTTAACGTTTCGTGTTGATGACCCCTTCGTTCGTCATCCACCTGAAACGGTAACCTGCTGTGTATTTCCAGCATTTTCTGTTTTTATTCCAGATTCCAGCATGCAATATTTTACTTGTGCTTTTGTATTAGTAAATAGTCCGATCGTCTCGATTTGCTAGAGTGCCTATAATAGTGAGAGGTGTCAGTATTTAGCTGGTAGAGATGGCTCTTCATCTGAGCAGGTAGGTAGATATTTGAAATGTAGAACAATGAATCACATTAGGATAAGACTCGTGCGATTTGAATGTGAGAATGCGCCCTCTGCAAAGGTGGAATTACTCCGAAAACGGTGCAACGAGGTCCCGATCCGTGAACAAGTGGAGCCACTGTCTGTCATTGAGCAGGATTCTCCCTTCACAGCACCTGAATGTACGTTGGCGTCCGATCCTTGGGACGTGCTATCATTGAACAACTCGGTTCTGAACCGATTGTCTCAATGTTTAACATGAAAGGGTACACTGTGTATCAGCAGCAACTGGAAGCTATACTGATCCCAAACAACAATACATCAACTCATCTACAAAATGAAAATAACGTTTTTTTACGAGTCATCCATAAAATCCCTTCTTACTTGGTTTACCTTCATGGCTGAACTTCAGATCCAGGGTGTACTGTCGCTGTGAACAGAGACCTTTAAATGGTGGGTAGATTCATTCATCATGTACGTATCTGACTGTAATGTAAATAATCCAAAATGTAATACTGAGTATAAATGTGAACTATTTTTTTTAAAACAAACGGCAGGTAAATACAGTGAACATTATTTCATACAAATACCATAATTATAAATGTGCACCAAGAAAATACAAAATTGAACTTTTGGTGTGGTCCATGACTCCCTAATATAACTCGATTCAGCAATGAGTCACAGAGTTAAAGACCTTTAACTTTGTCACTTAATATGAACATGTTAAAAGTTACCGTTGGCCATTTTCTGGAAATGCCACCCATCCACCTGAAACTTCAAGCAGCCAAAAATGGATGGTACTACTGTCATTAATTGATATGGCAGGGGGATGGTAACCTATGCAGCGAGACAGGGCAAAGTAATATGGAGTCAGAAACAGAGGGTAGAAAGGTAAAAAGCAATAGTGGAAGGCCAAGTAAACAAAGGCAAGAAACAAAAAGGGCCACACTACATCATAATTCTAAAAGGACAAAGGGTGTTTAAAAAAAACAAGCCTGAAGGCTTTGTGTCTTAATGCAAGGAGTATCCGTAATAAGGTGGATGAATTAACTGTGCAAATCGATGTTAACAGATATGATGTGATTGGGATTACAGAGACGTGGCTCCAGGATTATCAGGGCTGGGAACTCAACATCCAAGGGTATTCAACATTCAGGAAGAATAGAATAAAAGGAAAAGGAGGTGGGGTAGCATTGCTGGTTAAAGAGGAGATTAATGCATTAGTTAGGAAGGACATTAGCTTGGATGATGTGGAATCTATATGGGTAGAGCTGCAGAACACCAAAGGGCAAAAAACGTTAGAGGGAGTTGTGTACAGACCTCCAAACAGTAATAGTGATGTTATGGAGGGCATCAAACAGGAAATTAGGGGTGCATGCAATAAAGGCGCAGCAGTTATAATGGGTGACTTTAATATGCACATAGATTGGGCTAGCCAAACTGGAAGCAATACGGTGGAGGAGGATTTCCTGGAGTGCAAAAGGGATGGTTTTCTAGACCAATATGTCGAGGGACCACTAGGGGGGAGGCCATCTTAGACTGGGTGTTGTGTAATGAGAGAGGATTAATTAGCAATCTCGTTGTGCAAGGCCCCTTGGGGAAGAGTGACCATAATATGGTGGAATTCTACATTAGGATGGAGAATGAAACAGTTAATTCAGAGACCATGGTCCAGAACTTAAAGAAGGGTAACTTTGAAGGTATGAGGCGTGAATTGGCTAGGATAGATTGGCGAATGATATTTAAGGGGTTGACTGTGGATGGGCAATGGCAGACATTTAGAGACCGCATGGATGAACTACAACAATTGTACATCCCTGTCTGGTGTAAAAATAAAAAAGGGAAGGTGGCTCAACCATGGCTATCAAGGGAAATCAGGGATAGTATTAAAGCCAAGGAAGTGGCATACAAATTGGCCAGAAATAGCAGCGAACCCGGGGACTGGGAGAAATTTAGAACTCAGCAGAGGAGGGCAAAGGGTTTGATTAGGGCAGGGAAAATAGAGTACGAGAGGAAGCTTGCAGGGAACATTAAGACGGACTGCAAAAGCTTCTATAGATATGTAAAGAGAAAAAGGTTAGTAAAGACAAACATAGGTCCCCTGCAGTCAGAACGGGGAAGTCATAACGGGGAACAAAGAAATGGCAGACCAATTGAACAAGTACTTTGGTTCGGTATTCACTAAGGAGAACACAAACAACCTTCCGGATATAAAAGGGGTCAGAGGGTTTAGTAAGAAGGAGGAACTGAGGGAAATCCTTATTAGTCGGGAAATTGTGTTGGGGAAATTGATGGGATTGAAGGCCGATAAATCCCTAGGGCCTGATGGACTGCATCGCAGAGTACTTAAGGAGGTGGCCTTGGAAATAGCGGATGCATTGACAGTCATTTTCCAACATTCCATAGACTCTGGATCAGTTCCTATGGAGTGGAGGGTAGCCAATGTAACCCCACTTTTTAAAAAAGGAGGGAGAGAGAAAACAGGGAATTATAGACTGGTCAGCCTGACATCGGTAGTGGGTAAAATGATGGAATCAATTATTAAGGATGTCATAGCAGCGCATTTGGAAAGAGGTGACATGATAGGTCCAAGTCAGCATGGATTTGTGAAAGGGAAATCATGCTTGACAAATCTTCTGGAATTTTTTAAGGATGTTTCCAGTAGAGTGGTCATGGAAGAACCAGTTGATTAGGTGTATTTGGACTTTCAGAAGGCTTTCAACAAGGTCCCACACAAGAGATTAATGTGCAAAGTTAAAGCACATGGGATTGAGGGCAGTGTGCGGACGTGGATTGAGAACTGGTTGGCAGACAGGAAGCAAAGAGTAGGAGTAAATGGGTACTTTTCAGAATAGCAGGCAGTGACTAGTGGGGTACCGCAAGGTTCTGTGCTGGGGCCCCAGCTGTTTACATTGTACATTAATGATTTAGACGAGGGAATTAAATGTAGTATCTCCAAATTTGCGGATGACACTAAGTTGGGTGGCAGTGTGAGCTGCGAGGAGGATGCTATGAGGCTGCAGAGTGACTTGGATAGGTTAGGTGAGTGGGCAAATGCATGGCAGATGAAGTATAATGTGGATAAATGTGAGGTTATCCACTTTGATGGTAAAAACAGAGACAGACAATTATCTGAATGGTGACAGATTAGGAAAAGGGGAGGTGCAACGAGACCTGGGTGTCATGCTACATCAGTCATTGAAGGTTGGCATGCAGGTACAGCAGGTGGTTAAGAAAGCAAATGGCATGTTGGCCTTCATAGCGAGGGGATTTGAGTACAGGTGCAGGGAGGTGTTGCTACAGTTGTACAGGGCCTTGGTGAGGCCACACCTGGAGTTTTGTGTACAGTTTTGGTTTCCTAACCTGAGGAAGGACATTCTTGCTATTGAGGGAGTGCAGCAAAGGTTCACCAGACTGATTCCCAGGATGGCGGGACTGACCTATCAAGAAAGACTGGATCAACTGGGCTTGTATTCACTGGAGTTCAGAAGAATGAGAGGGGACCTCATGGAAACGTTTAAAATTCTGATGGGTTTAGACAGGTTAGATGCAGGAAGAATGTTCCCAATGTTGGGGAAGTCCAGAACCAGGGGTCACAGTCTAAGGATAAGGGGTAAGCCATTTAGGACCGAGATGAGGAGAAACTTCTTCACCCAGAGAGTGGTGAACCTGTGGAATTCTCTACCACAGAAAGTTGTTGAGGCCAATTCACTAAATATATTCAAAAAGGAGTTAGATGTAGTCCTTACTACTAGGGGGATCAAGGGGTATGGCGAGAAAGCAGGAATGGGGTACTGAAGTTACATGTTCAGACATGAACTAATTGAATGGCGGTGCAGGCTCGAAGGGCCGAATGGCCTACTCCTGCAACTATTTTCTATGTCTCTATGTTTCTATGATGAACATGGTCAATTTATAACAGTAACATTACTTGCAGGTATGGCCTGATGTGTGGAACTGAAGCTGTAATCACATGTTTTACTTCTATATGTTACCAATAGTGAAACTAGCAATTGGTTTTTAACTTAATAAATTCAATTTTAAAGCTCCAAGGAACTGGGGTTAGCCCTCAGTTGTAGGAACGGATGAGCAACTGGTATGTAAGTAGTTTCACGATGGTATTTACAGCTGAATACCGTCATTAGTATGACGGAACCTTTTCTCCAAAATTACAACATGTAACATGTTTAAATATTTTAAAACTTTAGTTGCTATAATGAGATCTGTAGATAATGCATTTTAGATAGTGGGTCTTTATCATCGCTGGTATTGAGAACATCAATAATAACAACAATGTGTACTGATATAACGCCTTTAATGTAGTAAAATGTCCCATGGTGCTTCAGAAGTACGTTATGAAACAAAAGTTGACTCCGAGCCACATAATATTAGGGCAGACGACCAAAAGCTTGGTCAAAGAGGTAGGTTTTAAGGCGTGTGTTAAATGAGGAAAGAGAGGCGGAGAGGCTTTAGGTCTCAGCAGCTGAAGTCATAGCCGCCAATAATGGAACAATTAAAATGAGGGATGCGCAAGAGGCCAGATCTGGAGGAGCGCAGATATCTCAGAGGGTAATAGGGCTGGAGAAGGTTACCAAGATAAGGGGGGCATGAAGGGATTTGAAAACAAGGATGAGAATTTTTAAATCAGGGTGTTGCTTAACCAGGAGCCAATGTAGTTCAGCAAAGCACAAAGGTGATGGTGAATGGAACTTGGTGTAAGTTTGGAAACGAGCTGCAGAGTTTTGGATGAGCTTAAGTTTATGGAGGGTGGAAGATGGGAGACCGGCAATTGAGTTGAGGCAGGAGGGAGTCGGGCGTTGCTACGCAGGTGGAAATAAACGGTCTTAGTGATGGTGCGGATATGTGGTTGGAAGCTCATCTCGGGGTCAAATACAACACCAAAGTTGTGAACAGTCTGGTTCAGCCTCAGACAGTTGCCAGGGACCGGGATGAAGTCATTGGCTGGGAAACAGAGTTTGTGATGGGGACCGAAGACAATGGCTTCGGTCTTCCCAATATTTAGTTGGAGGAAATGTCTGCTCATCCATTAGTGGATGTCGGACAAGCAGCCTGACAATTTAGAGACAATTTAGAGGGGTCGAGAGAGGTGGTGGTGTGGTATAGCTAGGTGTCATCAGCGTACATGTGGAACCTGACATTGTGTTTTTGAATTATCCTTGGCCCACTCCTATTTCTCATCTACATGCTACCAAGAGGCAGCATGTAGATGAGAAATAGGAGGGAGCTAAGATTAGATCCTTGGGGAACACCAGAAGTAATGGTGCAGGAGCAGGAAGAGAAGCCATTGCAGGTGATTCTCTGGCTTCACACTGACATCACACTGCAATGTTATAATTACAAGCAGAAATCATTATGACAGATGCTTAGTTATACAACTAAGATTGGATATTAACTCCCCAATTTAAGAAGCAAATGTATATTGACGCTCTCTTCTCACCCAATGAATGTATATCTCTAATTGTTCAACTCATACTGAAATCCTTGTGATCTGTGACTTTCACATGTACTTTCCCAGCAAGAGAAGAGTAATCCAGGGGAAATAATAACTAATAATAACTTTTATTTATATAACGCCTTTAACGTAGTAAAACGTCCCAAGGTACTTACGTCGTTTCACTGCTGAGATACCGAAAGACGGATTGACGAGAAAAGAAAAGTTTGTTTGTGGTAAATAGTAACTCCCTAAACCACCCTGAATGAGAATACCAAATTGAAGATTCTGATCTCACAGCTGCTATTTTCAAAACTGCACCATAAATGCATCAACATTTGCATGCCTTAGGCTTTCAGCTACCCACTGTCTTTTAGTGCCAGACTGCTGGCATTAGCACATGATATCCTTGCTACTGACTTTATACCATCCATGCCAACAGTCCATGTTTTCTCCACCATTTTCATTTGAACATATGACCTCCCCATTGTGTCAGCTTTGTCCTGAGCTTTCATAGGAAGCAGATGATTATCCTCAGAAAATTATGTATTTCTTGCAGTTTGATACACAGCACTGTACATACATGCTTATAGTTGTTTTGATAACATTGGGCCTCACCCAGTACCACCACTATCTTGTACAAAATCATACCTTTACTTATGTTCCTTAGTACACAATTGGATGATCATGGAGTCCACTGGTTTGCTGGAAGCTTTCCATGACTGGTGGGCACATCACTGGGTTGAATGTATTGTTATTCTGAATTTGGCAACTGCTATATGCAAAGTTATTGGACATTAAATTTATATGGATATTCTGTTTATTTTATTAGTAATGCCCTTCTTTAGGGGATACTTTTAGTTATTCTAGGTGTGATTAGGCTTTGCACATTGCACAAAACAAGGCACGTACTGAAGTAAGGGAAGATCTGCTAATGCTTCTACAACAACAACGTGCATTTATAAAGCACCTTTAAAATAGAAAAATATACCAAGGTGCTTTGTATAATTCTTTTTTAAATCAGATATTATGAGGATTGACCAAAAGCTTGGTTAAAGAGGTGGGTTTTAACAAGGTTTTAAAGGAGGAGTGGTAAAGATGTTTAGGAGGGAATTCCAAAACATGGGGCTAGGTGGCCACCAATGGTTGGGTGCAAGGAGGTGGGATGCACAAGGGGCTAGAGTCAGAGAATCAGAGAGTTCTGAGGGAGTTGGAGAGATATGTAGGGGCAAAGCCATGAAGGGATCTAAACATGAGGATGAGAATTTTCATATTGAAACTTTGGGGTTCAATATATATTAGCAAGAACAGGGGTAATTGGCAAGTGGGACTTGGTGGGAGATCGGATATGGCAGCAGAGTTTTGAATAAGCTGAAGTTTCTGGAGGATGGGAGGCCAACAGGAGAGCATTGGAATAGTCGAGTCTGGAGGTGACAAGGCATGGATGAGGCTCTCAGCAGAAGATGAGCTGAGGAAGGGTCGAGGTGGGTGATGTTCTGGAAGTGGAGGTAGGCAGTCTCTGCGATGAAGAAGACACCATACCATTTCACATACTTTCTTGACTTTAGTTTGAAATATTTTATTAAAGCATAGGATAAAAATCCCCTAATGGCTCAATTGGTAAATTTACTGCCCAGTACGCAACAAAGCCATATATATTAGGAAGATTCCAGGTTTAATCCCAGGTATGAACTGAATTAGCTTACCTCAGCCATGTTGGCAGTGAAGGGTGTTACAATTGGCCTCAGTGCTTCTTGCAAGGGAAGGAAAATCATCAGCTGTTGGGCCTACTCCTGATCACTTTCAGAACTTCAGTTGCTATAATGAGCTCTGTAAATATGCATTTTAGTGGATCTTTACCATTGCTGGTATTGAGATCAACAACAATTTAGACTTATACAGCGTCTTTAACATAGTAAAACATCCCAAGGTACTTCACAGGAGCGTTATCAAAAAAAATTAACTCCAAGCCACAGTGATGGAAGGTGTCGTCGATAATGCTATCAAGCAGCACTTACTCACCAGTAAACTGCTCACTGATGCTCAACTCCAGTCCTCATTACAGCCTTGGTCCAAACATGGAAAAATAACTGAATTTCAGAGATGAGGTGAGAGAGATGCATAAGATATGAGATGGTATCGAGAAAGAAAATCATGAGCAATAGTTCAAAGGATGCCGTGAAAGTAGAACAGGGTGGCACAGCTTCAAACTTTGAATGCAGGACCAATGTCTGGAAGCTCATCACATAAAATGATTAAATTTTGAATTGACTTCTGAGTTGAATAGTAGAGGTTAAAATATTGGTGTAATTTAAAAGACAATTAGATGCTGTGATGGAGGGAACCTGTAGGTTATTGAGATAAGGCGAGCCAAGTGGTCTTCTTTATCTGTATTTCTCTTGTGTAACGAATGTCAACTCATAGAGACTATTCTCTCTTCAAATCACCCCACAAACAGCAACTGGATTAATGACAAGTTAATTGTTTCTTGGTAGAAGGAAGAATGTTGGCCAGAATACTGGGAAACTGTTCTGTTTTTCAAACAGTGCTATAGGATCTTTGACGGCCTCCTAAACCATAGGAACAGGCCGATGGGACTTGGGTTTAATATCTTAACCAAAGAACAGCACCCCTGACAGTTCAGTGACCCTTCATTACTGGAGTGTTAAGGTATATAGTGCCTTTCACATCCTCAAGATGTACCAAAGTGCTTCATTTCCAATGAATTACTTTTGACATATAGTCTTTGTTGCGTAGGCAAATGTCAGAGACAATTTGTGTACAGCAAGGGCTCACAGACCGTGGCATGAATAACCAGTTACTTTGGTTTAATTGGTGTTGGTTGAGAGGGGAATGTTGACCAGGATGCTGTCAGCACTCCTTGCTCTTCTTCAAAAAAGTGTCATAGGATTTTTTTTTTATATCCACCTGAAAAGGCAGATAGATACTTGGATGTGCCAAAAGAAGAAAGAACTTGTATTTATAAAGTGTCTTTCACAACCTCAGGATTTCCCAAAGTACTTTGCAGCCAATGAAATATATTTTGAAGTGTATTCACTATTGTAATGCAGGAAACAATGCAGCACCCCCTCAGTACTTTTACTGAATTGTCAACCTAGATTCCTGCACTGGTAATTTGCCTGGGTGTTCTCCAAATCTAAGTACTAATTGTTCAGTCAGTAATCTGTGCCTTTTTTTTTTAACTTTCATCCCTTTCAAATCCCCAAGGTAGACAATTTGCCCATGTGTTTCCAAATAAATTCCTCTTTTAAGACCAGAACTTACAGACAACAATATATGAATGGGAGAAAGAAAAATAAGGAACTTGTTTTGATATAATATCTTCTGCATCCTTTGGGCTTCCCAAATTGTTTCATGGCCGATTACTTTTGAATTGTAGTCACTTGTTTAGTGAGCAAACACAGCAGACAATTTTTGCTTAGCAAGGTTCCTTCAAGAGCAAATGAGATAAATAACCAGATAAGTTGTTTTGGTTGAGGGATGAATATTGACCAAGAGACCAAGAGAATTCCCTACTTCTTTTCAAAATAATGCTATGGAGTATTTGGTATTCACTTGCGCAAGTGATTTAAAAATACAGTTTCACTGATAAACAAATATTTCATTATACTCTATCTTCCCATAATCCCTCTAGATTTGAATCATTGGTGATTTCCCCTCAACTTTGATAATTAGATGAGGATAGGGAGTGTATTTAAAGTTGGAGCCCGACTGATTCATAATCTACTAGGGGATGGTCCACGTAGACCATGTGGCTATATATACTTTAAGGGATTACTCCCAATAAGAAACATTCTCCAGTAACTGCTGAACATATTCCTTTTTATTCTCTACCTACTGGTAGGATTTGTGGTACTCCTAAACTGAAAGGATAAACTATACATATGAGGATTCCTTTCCCTTAAGAAATTTACTTTGTAGTTTGCAATATGTTTGTGAATCATAACTGTTATGCTTGTTAAGGTGCCTATGCTGTGGATGAAACAGTTTTCCAATAGTATGCATCTTGTGTCAGCCTGGTGTATCCCCACCTCAAGTCAGGAAAACAGGTTACAGATAATGGATGAAGTCCTCTAACATACCCTGCCTTAACAATATGGCTTAATATAGATGGGCGATGTCTAGACTACTGGAATAACAGCTGTTACTGGACAACTACTTCAAGAAATGGGTTTTCAATATAAATGTAGCATATTTTAGCTAACAGCACACCTGCCAGTAGCAGCCCAAGTTCAGTGGCAGTGTTGTTGTCTTCAGGGGCCACCACTATCCAGTACTAAGAGGCACTTTTTGCCAGTGCCTCAAAAGGTAATGGTGCCATGGCACAATATAAATGCTGTTGTCATTGGTACAGGCCATTCTCTTTTCTGCCCATGAACAGACCAGCTTGTTCATGCATGCAGAGAAGGGATTTCCTGATTACTCCCCAGATATTGGGAAAGTCCAGCGGCCAGAAAATAAAGTTGCAAATTGAGCAAAATATCTGCCCTTGTGTGTGTGGAGTCTACTTCTCAATATAAATGTTACACTCATAATAAATGGTGAGACTGAGTACTGTGTGTAATGAGCAAATATGACCTTAGTTCTTTTAATAAGATTCCAGAGTGCAGGTACCTTGTGGGTTGCCTGCTTATATACAGTGCTTCCAAGGGATGCTGGGATCCTCTGGTGGTCAGGTGTAATGCAGGTTACAAAGGGTTAAATACATAACAATAAACAGGGCAGATTCCACAGTATCAGCAGGGTAATTTTCTCACTTTGCATTCCTGATTCGGAGCCACACTCAGTAGGAACACATATGGGGAATTCGGAGATAATTAGAGTTCTCTTACATTCTCTAAATGTTCAGAGAAACATGCACAATGTGCAACCGCATTTCTGACATGTTCTTCCAGTCAGCTTGACTCATAAGTACATAAGAACATAAGAAATAGGAGCAGGAGTAGGCCATCTGGCCCCTCGAGCCTGTTCCGCTATTCAATAAGATCATGGCTGATCTGATCTTGGCCTCAACACTTTCCTGCCTGTTCCCCATAACCCTTGTTTAGGAATCTGTCTATCTCAGCCTTCAATATATTCAATGACCCAACTTCCACAACTCTCTGGGGTAGAGAATTCCAGAGATTCATGACCCTCTAAGATAAAAAAAATCCTCCCCATCTCCGTCTTAAATGGGTGACCCCTTATTCTGAAATTATGCCCCCTAGTTCTAGATTCCCTCACGATGGGAAACATCCTCTCAGCATCTACCCTGCCAAGCCTCCTCAGAATCTTATGTGTTTCAATAAGATCACCTCTCACACTTCTAAACTCCAATGAGTACAGACCCAACCTGCTCAACCATTCCTCATTAGACAACCCCTTCATCCCAGGAATCAATTTAGTGAACCTTCTCTGAACTGCCTCCAATGCAAGTATATCCCTCCTTAAATAAAGAGACCAAAACTGTACGCAGTACTCTAGGTGTGGTCTCACCAACGCCCTGTACAGTTGCAGCAAGACTTCCCTACTTTTATACTCCATTCCCCTTGCAATAAAGGCCAACATTCCATTTGCCTTCTTAATTATTTGCTGTACCTGCATGCTAACTTTTTGTGTTTCATGCACAAGGACTCCCAGGTCCCTCTGTACCGCAGCATTTTGTAATCTCTCCGCAGTTAAGTAATAATTTGTTTTTCTATTCTTCCTACCAAAGTGGATACCTTACGTTTTTCCACATTATACTCCAGCTGCCAAATTTTTACCCACTCACTTTATCTATCTATATCCCTTTGCAGATTCTTTGTGTCCTCCTCGTCACAACTTGCTTTCCCACCTATCTTTATATTGTCAGCAAATTTGGCTACAATACACTCGGTCCCTTCATCCAAGTCATTAATATAGATTGTAAATAGTTGAGTGCAAATTCAGAAGATTATCCCCAGGAGACAAAGCTGTTATAGAACAACTTCATTTTAAAACAATTCTGTAAGCTAAATATACTGATGATCAAATGTCCTGATTTTATTTTCATGAGTTTATTTTGCCTCTTCCACATGTTCCCTATTTAAAATCACACCTGTAACTATTAATACGACAGGTCAATGCTATTCAAAAGAACAGTCAACTGGTTACAGCAATTGCTTTCCAAAGTAACAGAAAAATATATTACAACAAGAAGCAGGCCATTGGGCCCAATCAGTCCATATCGGCACTTGCCCTCTATGCGAGCAAATAGACCAAATCAAATTTACCGACCCTGTACCCATAACCCTTTAGCTCCTTTTCCTTCATCCATTTACCCAATGTAATCTTGAATGTTGACATTGTTTCTGCGTGAACCATTAACCCTGAATGTTGACATTGTTTCTGCATGAACCACTAATCTACAGCTCCACAACTCTGTGAGAAGAAGTTTCTCCTGCCCTCTAAATCTCTTACATTTAATCTTGTTACTATGGGCCCAAATTTCCCCATGAGTTGCACCGTTATTTTTGATGTAACTTGATTTTTCTGGTGTATCTTTTTAGTTGCAGATATGGCCATTTAATTTGCGCCAGTGTAAGTGAATGAGTTAGGTTTTTTGTTAGATCACTTTTTTTTTCAAAAGGGGGCGTTCCCAGCCACTTACACCATTTATGCCAATTTGGCCAGAAAAAAGTTGTAATAAACTAACTTAGGGCAGCATATGTGTCCACTTTTGTCCGCACAGAAAGACCTTACTTACAGTTAAGGAATTGGCTCAAGTAACTACATTTAAAGCACCAGCAAGCACCAAACAAAGCACAAAAAGTAATAAGCAATTAACTAACAAATAAAATAGAAAGAACCCTGCACCTAAAACACCAAGACCAAAGTAATAAGCAATCAATAAATAACAAATAAAAAAATAGAAGGAACCCTGCACCTAAAGCACCAAAATCAATCAGTAAATAACAAATAAAAAATAGAAATCCTACCTGAGGGAACGCAGCGAGCCACCGATGAGGGAGCCCATTCGGCCAGATCTGGGGACGGCGGGCTTCAGGTCCCTCCCACACAGTTCATTTGCAGAAACAGCCTGCCAGGAGCTACTGCACATGCGTGCAGACTCTAGCGCGCATGTGCAGAGGTCCCGGCACTGTTTTCAGTGCCTGGACCTGACTCCGCCCCCAATCCATTGGGCCACGCTGTGCCATGACGGAGGAGAGGCTGGGGAGCGACCAAAATACAGAGGTCTTTTTTCGGCGCGCTTGGAGGTGGGCAAAAGTGGCGCAGCTCGAGTGAGGGCGCCAGAAAAAGAGGTTAGGGAAATTTGGGCCCCATGTTACTTTGGAAAGCAATTGCCATAACCAGATGACTGTTTTTTTAAATAGCATTTGACCTGTCCTACTAAAAGTTACAGGTGTGATTTTAAACAATGGGAAACGTGTGGAAGAGGCAAAATCTATGGCCCATCGATTTTGACCCCCTCAACTATTGAAAACACTCTGCTTCTATCTACTCTGTCCCATTTTTTATCATTTTAATCATTTATATCCCATTGCCCCATAATCTGCATCATTCTATTGACAAAAGTTGTGACCAAAGAAAAGACAAAAAAATCCAATTTTTCAAGTAACGGGAGAGCGTGACGTGTGACACAATGATCATCTGGCACACTGAAAATTGATTATTTTAGTTCTAACAACAATGGAGATAAGAATTTTATTTTAAAAATTCATTGTAAATAACATAAGAAATAGGAGCCTTTCGAGCCTGCTCTGCCAATCAATAAGATCATGGCTGATCTTCTACCTCAACTCTACTTTCCCTCCTGATCTCCATATCTTTTGATTCCCCTAGAGTCCAAAAATCTATCTATCTTAGCCTTGAATATACTCAGAGACTCAGCATCCACAGCCCTGTGGGACAGAGAATGCCAAAGATTCACAATCCTTTGAGTGAAGAAATTCCTCCTCATCTCTGTCTTAAATGGCCTTCCCCTTATCCTGAGACTGTGCCCCCTAGTTCTAGACACTCCAGCCAGGGGAAACAACCTCTCAGCATCTACCCAGTCTACCCTGTAAACATTGGTGCTGAATAAGATGTTACCGAGTGTACAGAGTGAGCTTGCCTGGGGACAAATAGCTCTGCAGAAGAGCTTCCAACTCACCCTTTTTCAAGGGTGGCACCTCCACATCTGAACAATCATCCACATGTTTGCATACACACTCTTATCTTAGTACATTTACTGGTATACTTTGCATCAAGTACAATAAATGAAAGGATCGTGACAGACCAAAGCTTCTGGAGGGTCTATAACAGCCCCAGCAATCCCAGCAGATTTGACGTGTTGCTTTCCACATTTGCCTCAGACTTCATTCACCCTCATAAAATTGTCCTTGGGTTGGAAGATCTGCTGCAGCACAATTTTCTGAGTTGAGTGTTCCAGGAACTACAATGGCCCCCAAACTCCCCATTGAGACTTCCCAAGCCCATTATCAGGATGTAGCCCTCATTACTAGGTGTACCTTGATGTCCTCATTTGAAGAAAGACTTGCACTTATGTAGCGCTTTATCACATCTCAAAAACATTTCAAAACTCTTCACATAAATTACTTTTGAATGCAGTCACATTTGTTATGTCAGTAAACATGGCTGATAAGTTGCACACAGCAAGATCCCATAAACAGCAGTGAACTAAATGGCTAGTTAAACTGTTTTGGTAGTGCTGGTTTTAGGGAAGAATGTTGGCCCACTCTTCTTAGAATAGTGCCATAGGATGTTTATTGTCCACCTTGATGGGCAGTCAGAACTTTGGCTTCATACCTCATCCAAAGGACGAGAAGTTAAACTGATATCCTGTCTGCCTGTCTAATTAGCAGGTTCCATGTGTGCACAGTTTTATAGACAGCAAATCTGGTCAGTTTGTATTGGAGGTAAGGTGTAAATGTTACCACCTGTTCCAGAACTAATGCAAACATCTCAGCTTGCTGACACAATGCCATATTGTTGAACATTTATCAGATTAGTGATAGGAACTTTATTTAGCTTGCAATCCAAGAAGGTGTTCTTTATAGAAGAATTATAATAAGAAAATATTGCCTTTGAACAATTTAGGATGTGCTTATTGTGTACACAGTTAGCTTGCTACTCCAAATTACAATTCAAAAAATCTTGACTTCAGTTTAGTTTTACAAATATAAATGTGTATGATGAGTGGCAACTGGATGAGCAAAAACTGTTCACTAAATCTCAGAACATAAGCATGTATCATTCTATTTATCAAAAATTTCCTAATTGAAATTAATCCTAAGAAGACATGTTTTTGATATTATGATCAGGTTCAAGCTCGATCAGAAGTGAAGTAATGCAGGAAGGCCGCTTGCCATCCCTTTAGCGGCTGACCACGCAAATATTTCTTGAATTAGTTGTAATATCATAATGTAGGTTAGCTCTTGCCATGGAAACCACCTGTGATTTGCACCTTGCCCTTTGTTGAGTCGGAAATCAGGTGCGACTGCAGGATTTAAAGGCTTGCAGCAACTTTAAGGACAGGCATGACGATTTACAGTTTTGGAAGTTGGCCAGCCTCTTTAGAAAAACAAGGAGGGGTGGCATTTTATACCCTTGTCCGGCAGCGTGAGGTGGGGGGGGGGGCGAGGGAGTTAAAATGGAACAGGAGACTTACCTGTTGGCCTCCTGCTCGCAACTTCAATTGGAGGCTTCAGGTGACACACTTTAAATATGCAGGTCGGGTCCTGATGACATCCTGAGGACCCGATTGCTATATTACATTGGCCTGAGCAGGAAAGTGGATGTGACTTTCCTGATAGGCTGAAGCTAGCGGGCGGAAGTTCAGCATGAGAAGAGGCCCCTCCAGGTTAGTTTATTTCTTTCCTCCGAGCCTCACAAGGGAAGCGTCGGCATCACCTGCTTGGACTCCCTCCCCCCCCCCGACTTCCCAAATAGCTTACTGCCCCGGAACACCCCTCCACCCCTCTTGCCTTGGGTCCAAGCAGTGGCCTCTCACACCCCTGATTTAAGGGACAGGTAGCTATTTTGATCAGGAAGTCAGCTAAGGGCATGTTAATGAGGCCTGGCCATTAAAATCAGCTGGGCCTCCCGCTGCTGCTCCCCGATGGGCTGGCTGCTCGTAAGGCTGCTTTCCCGCCGGGAGTTGAAATTCCTTCCCAATGTTTGTAAGGGGGGACTATTGTCCATTTCTTTAATGGGGCCTTTGAAATACTCTTGGGAGGATGTGTGGCAGAGAAGAGGGCTTTGTTCACTGATGTTATGGGTGGCATTTGGTCTCAAGCCGATCAATATTCATGAAGAAGCAATACCCAATAATTGGAGCATTGTTGGAATAAGCACAAACAATGGAGCTGTTTTTCTCTATATTTATATATGGCAGAACGCACAGGGCCAGGCCACCCATCGAGTAGCAGAAATGGCGTAGTCTACAGCTGGTCCATCTCAGGGGATAGAGGCCACCTCAATCTCAAGAGGCTTTTCAAGACATCACGGAGGCGAGCCACAAGACTAGAGCCAAAAGCACGTGTTCTGCACCCTGTCACCAAGGGGGTGCAAACAGAAAGTTGTGAAAATCTGATTGCACTGTAGTTGTTGCATGTGAAGGGAGCACTTAGGGCCACCTGTCTGCAATGTATAATCCCCTAGATCTTTGGGAGTCCTGCCACTTGGTAAAATTGTATAGCCCTCTCCTGCTGCTCTTGGTTGCCAATGCAAAGGAGATGAAATCGCTTGCTTGAGCAAACAATGCAATCTGTCACTATCAATAAGTATGTACAGCTGTTTGGCTTATGTTGCTGAGGTTTCCAGCAGTAATCGACTTGCAGCATACAAACTAAGGGCTATTGTTACTTTGACAGCATTGTACGTGTGCAGGAGTTTGGCTGCAGGTCAGTTTGGAGCCTGTGGCACAAGACTTTGTAAATCAAAACCTTCACGGCACTATTCCTCTGACAAATTGGAATATGTGTGCCTCTGCCTGCAGATTCTGGTGTGGGGGTACTAGCAGGTGGGTGCAGCGTAGTAGAACACCTTTGTTGGTCCTCCTCCTGAAACAGCAGTGCCTAGACAATAACCCCAAAAGCTTCTGATATCCTAAGCGGTAACAGAAAAAAAAAGAAACAAGAATGATGGAGAAATTGTCTCCAATGTTCCTACCAAACTTCTTATAGGGTTGTTTAAACTTACTTCCATAACCAGTAGATTGTAGGATTTTAAATGCAACAGTGCAATCTATACTGGCGTGACTCTATGAGGTCATTCTGACCTTGTTTGTAATAGGTCTACCCAGAAACTGACAAGGACCTCATGTGCTCTTTGGGGCAGGAAAGTGCACATGGTACTAAAGGCACAGAGATTCAATGTCACTAATCTTGTTTCTAGTTCCAGTCGGTTAGGCCCAATTTACACACGTTTATTGGGTGAAACTGATGGAAAATCTAGGCTTCCATATAAATATATAAAAATACAATTATCTGTAAAATCATGTCACCCCAAATTTTATTAAAATTATAGGTAACTGTACAACTATTTCAAATGATACAGTAACCACTGGAGACCAGCTTTGAGTTTCTTATTAAATCTTTGATTACTTAATGTCCTTTACAGCTTTCACAATATACATCTTCCATCTCATAACACTTGATAAAGAGGAGTTCCATACATTGAACACTGAAAGAATTAGTAAGCAGTGAAAAATAATGAAAATACTCAACATATCACTGTATTCTTTAGATAAACTGCTAAGTATAATTACATCCTGTAAAAAATGGTGTCGAATTTCTACGGGTGTCTTCAAAGAATTAAAACATAAAAACTGTTGAATTATATAATGTAAAAAAGTTACACGATTATAACTTTAATAAATTGTTCATTTGCACATTTTGTACTGTGTGTTTATAGTTGACCAAAAGAGTAAATACAGAAACTTCCGATGCATGTCATTATATAAAACTCCTGCATGGTTAACCCGTTCTGTAAGCATAGTTTTTAAATTTGCAATGGACTAAAAATGAAAAGAGACAAATCTCAGTAAACCCTCGGGGTTTTTAAAATTTGATTTTGGCAATCACGAGCAAACATCTTTCACATGTTTTATTGCATGCATGCACTGTAGATTTAAAAAGTTGCATTTTTTATTGACTATAATAATTTGCATTTCAAATAACTAAGTACAGAATATTCTGTTATGATACATACAATTCTTTATCAGCATTTATTTATATAATTAGTATACAAATGTTTTGTTTAAAAATTCTTTTTAATTTTTTTAATTTATTTTAATAAAGAGCATTTGATGCATTTAATATTTGCATGTTTACGACCTCTGGGGGAGATTAACCCCTTTCCATATTGTATTCTTTGATGTCAGCAAATTGAAATGTTGCGACACACTGTATACACATAAAAAGAAAAGCTCATCTGGAAAAGCTACATCAATGCTGTCAATCCGCTTCCAGAAAATCACTGATCTACCAAAATGGCTTCTTTTCTCCTTATTGCAAACTCTTCCAATTGATTCTGTGAATCTGTAAAGAAGATGCCACAGCTATTCCAGCATTTTGTTTGTCATAAATATAGCACCACGTGCCTGGAGTCAGGAAGATCCCTGTTGCTGCTGCAGTAACACCTGAAGTTTCTCTAGATGTTCTCTACACTGTAAATGGTAGGAAGTCAGAGAGTTGTTCTCTTCAGAGAGCTGCTGGTATTCCTGAGTTAGATGTGTAGCGTTCAGCTGATCCTTTTCATCTTGATCAAGCTCCGCAATCAGCTGTTTTCTGACAAATAACAGAAATGGGAATACTGAAAAAATTTATTTTATAACACATCATGTAATAGGTCACAAAGTGCTTATTCTCACTCTCTGATATGTGCGTCACAACAAAATAAAATGATCTTTCTAACTTGTGTTTGCCTTTGCACAGATACCTTCATGCCACATAAGATTCCACATTCAGGTTTGCTGTTGACTCTACATATGAAAAACTTGGGTTGATAGCTGGGCATGGCTGAGATTGAAAACTTCTTGCTGCAAGTCAACAGGAAAAAGTAACCAAGACACCTGTGATATATTCTTTATGATATCACAAACACACACATACAAGATGGCTCTACAGGAACTTGTCAGGTGACCTTGTCACATGATGCTTTTATTATATACATCAGCAGTTGCAGTACAACAGTAGACCACTAGGAGGAGCAGTAGTCCACTAGGTGGAGCTCTATATTACAACACCCAGGCCTAAAAATTCGATAAAACCCGAAAACGAGCGATGCCACCGCGGGCCAAGGTTAACTCACGTCCGCGGTGGCACTGTGCGTGCTGCCTGCTGATTTAAATGAGCGCAGCGCAGAACCTACTGTGCAACGTGCTGTTCCAGGTGGTGCAGGAGACCGAAGGGCGGGATTAAACTATCTGTGCTGCGTGATCAGGAAATCGCGATTTATCAAATTGAAGTGGAATGTTGCTGGTTATGTTTCTCGCGTTTTATAGGTTAACAGAGAGGGAATGCAAGATTAATCAAAGCCTAAAAATACACTAAGCTGTCAGATTTTAAACAATGCAACCAGCAGTTTGGCCGAAATCTATGTTTAATTCAACTGCTGACACTCTCAAATATTTAGTCGGCTAATTTGTCAAGTACAATTATTAATCAAAAAAAGTCATAATTAACCAATTAAATGACAGTAATTTGGGTGGAAATTACAGTAGTTTAGGTTCCAAACTTGAAGTTATGAAAATTCATGCTACATGTGTCATCAAATTCCTGATTGCACCCTCTAGTACAATGTCAACATTATTTGTAACAGTGATCAGTTAAGAATGCAAACCTCACTGGGTTCGGTGAGGCTACACATATTCTGCATAGTTATTGAAGACTGAGCGATCTATAGATCTCCTCCGCTTTCTCCCTGGTCTACGTGCTGGCAACGTCTGCACGCACGGGCGTGCTTTGGAGAGGGCGTTGAAAGGAGTGTCAATGTTCAAAATCGCTCAGCATGCGGCAATTCGGCATTGTTCGCCGATTGACGTCACGCTCTTGATCATTAAAATATTTAAGGTGAGCGCAGGCAATGGCAGCGCTGCCAACCTGCCCAATATGGTGGCCACTGCATTCCGCATCGCAAGTGGGTGGAAGCGAAGCGGCCGCCATTTTTTCTTCACTGGTGGCAATAAAGGTTCCAATTTCTAGACCCAATGTCGTACCTTTCTCCAAACTTTTAATGTAACACGAGATATTGTGCAAGATTGCACCTAACCAACTTGTTCAAATATTAACCCACAAAACAAAGGAAAGCTTTGTGTATTTTGTAAATTCCAGTTATGTAACCCAAAGCGTACAATTTAAACGTTGTTTAAGAAACAAGCCCCAGGAGACTGCACAGATAATAGTGGGATACGCCACGCCCTTTTGGCGGGTTGCAGTTTGAATCCAAGTCTCAATTACTTGAAAGAAGAGCCTTAAATTTCTGTCCTATAAATTCCAATCAACAACTGCTGAGTGTACCTGTTCTCATCAGCATAATGGTTCAGGAGAATTAACAAGCTCCACATCACCCCTCTTACCCTGCAGCCCATAGTCTGCTGGTTTACTATGGAAAGCCACTGAAAGTGAAAGGTGTCATACAAATGTAAGTCTTTCTTTATTTAATATATTAAAGAAAGAATTGCATTTATATAGCATTGTATCGTTCCCTCAGAATGTCCCAAAGGATTTTATAATCAATGGATTACTTTTTAAATGGTATCACTATTATGTAGGTAAACTGTACAGCCTTTTTTTTATACAGCTAGGTCACATATATAGCAAATTTATAAATTATCAAATAATCTGTGTTTGGCGGTGTTGATTAATGGAGGAATGGTGTCACTGAGATTAGGAAAACTTCCTGATATTCTTCAAATGGTTCCATAGGATTTTTTATATCCACCTGAGCAGGCAAACAGAGCCCCGGGTTTGTTGTAAGATAGCACTTACAACATTGCAGCAGTCTCTCAGTACTGTACCGAAGCATAAACCTGGATTATGCGCTTAAATCCATAGTGGGGCTTGAACCTATGACTTTCTCCAACATATGCATTTATCTACAATAATTCTTAGCACATTTAAGTCCATTCTATCACTCCACTTTGTTTCAAGAATTAAACGTACAACAAACACACCTTGTGCATAGTGTAGACAACATTTTACAACTAGTATAAACTAGTTCACGCTGCAACAATGTAAATATTTTGAGACTGTAAAGGTACATTCAAAAATAAAAAAATACTGCACAACAGTAATTAATGTGGACAATCCAGCATCTTAATGTAAACTGCCAAGTAAAAATGACAAAGCTATATGTTCAGTTGGTGCTTTTATCATATGGTTGCACAGCACTGAAATGATCACCAAATCTCTGACAAGAAAGCACTTTTGTTGCTTGTTTCCTGATTGATGCCCTTGAAAACCTTACTGCTGTACATTGTGGTAAATATTTGTCCTTGAAGATAAACCTGTAACTACTGAGTCATGCTGCTTCATTCATTTTACTGAACTGTCTCTATAGATAAATACATTAGACGTTGCAATGTGAGGTTTCCGTTTATTGCTTGATGTGTTCAGTTTGGAATTCTGTATATTCAAACATTGAACATTTGCAGTAATAATAAAATATTGTCGCTCACAGCACATTGCACAAGGTAATTTAGTATCACAGCTCGCACACTTGCAACATTTGGCACTCGCAAACCTAGATAAGTTGCTCACGAACAAGATCAATAGTAACAAGAAATCGCTAAGCTTATACACAATCATAATTAAACACAACTTCTCCTTTAATACATTTAAAACTTATATAAATTGAAACTGATACTCAAAATATTTTCCTTCAATAAGGGATGGGGTGCATCATGAGTTGGAACATTGTTCTTTCTCTCCTTAGGCCCAGGGTGTAAATTCAGCCTGAATTAATTAAATAAAAATTTCTCTCTCTGCACCTGTAAGAAGTAGGTGTCAAATGGGCTCTTTCAATTTGGTGGGTTTGAGTGTAGAGCACAAAACGATCCCTGCTTTTGCACTTAGCTGCTACTCACACAGAAAGTGGATAAGTCCCCAGGCCCGGATGAAATACATCCCAGGCTGTTGAACAAAGTAAAAGAGGAAATAGCAGATGCTTTGACCATCATTTTCCAGTCCTCTTTGGATTTGGACATGGTGCCGGAGGAATGAAGGATTGCTAATGTGGTACCCTTGTTGAAGAAGAGAAAAAGGGATAAGCCGAGTAATTACAGGCCCGTCAGCATAACCTCAGTGGTGGGAAAATTATTGGAAAAATTCCTGAATGACAGGATAAATCTACATTTAGAAAGGCAAAGATTAATTAGGGACAGTCAGCGTGGATTTGTTAAGGGAAGATCATGTTTGACTAACCTGATTGAATTTTTCGAGGAGATAACCAGGAGGGTCGATGAGGGTAGTGTGTACGATGTAGTGTATATGGATTTTAGCAAAGCTTTTGATAAGGTCCCATATGGCAGACTGGTCACAAAGGTAAAAGCCCATGGGATCCAGGGCAAAGTGGCAAGTTGGATCCAAAATTGGCTTAGAGGTAGGAAGCAAAGGGTAATGGTTGATAAATGTTTTTGTGACTGGAAGGATGTTTCCAGTGGGGTTCTGCAGGGCTCAGTACTGGGTCCCTTGCTTTTTGTGGTATACATCAATGATCTAGATTTGAATATAGCGGGTATGATTAAGAAGTTTGCAGGTGACACTAAAATTGGCTGTGTGGTTGATAATGAAGAGGAAATTCATGGACTGCAGGAGGATATCAATCTATTGGTCAGGTGGGCAGAACAGTGGCAAATGGAATTTAATTCGGAGAAGTGTGAGATAATGCACTTGGGGAGAACTAATAAGGAAAGGGTATACAAATTAAATGATAGGCTACTTAGAAGTGTAAATGAACAAAGGGACCTTGGAGTGCTTGTCCACAGATCCCTTAAAGTAGCAGGCCAGATGGATAACGTGGCTAACAAGGCATACAGAATGCTTGCCTTTGTTGGCCGAGGCAGAATACAAGAGCAGGGAGGTTATGCTTAAATTGTATAATACTCTGGTTAGGCTACAGCTGGAATACTGCATGCCATATTATAGGAAGGAGGCGATTGCGCTGGAGAGTGTGCAGAGGAGATTTAAGATGATGCTGCCTGGAATGGAGAATCTTAGCTATGAGGACAGATTGGATAGGCTGGGTTTGTTCTCTTTGGAACAGAGGAGGCTGAGTGGATATCTCATTGAGGTGTATAACAATTTGAGGGGCCTGGATATAGTGGACAGCAAGGGTCTACTTCCTTTGGTGGAGGTGTTAATTACGAGGGGGCATAGTTGTAAGGTGGTTGGTGGAAGGTTCAGAGGGGATTTGAAGGGAAGCTTCTTCATGCAGATGGTTGTGGGGGTCTGGAACTCACTGCCTGGAAGGGTGGTAGAGGTAGAAACCCTCACCACATTTAAAAGGTGCTTGGATGGGCACATGAAATGCTGTAACCTGCAGGGTTATGGACCTAGAGCTGGTAAGTGGGATTAGACTGGATAACCTCTTGTTGGCTGGCACAGATACGATGGTAAGTACTGCAGGGAATCAAGTACGGCCAGAGTGATCTCCTGGACTAGCTTCAATCGCCTGGATGGATTGGAGAGGAATTTTCCCAGATTTTCTTTTTCTCCAATTGGCTGGGTTTTTATGTGGTTTTTGCCTCTCTCGGGAGATCGCATGGCTCCGGGTGGGGTGGAGTGTAAAATGTTGCGATACATGGGGTATCGCAGTTGTGTGGGGCGGACTGGTTGGGCTGGATGCTCTTTATCTGTCCGCCATCGTTCATTGTTCATAGGTTTATATGTAACCTTCAGGGCTGCTGACCGAGGGCCGTGTGGCTCTCTGTCGGCCGGTGCAGACACAATGGAACGAAATGGACTCCTTCTGCGCTGTAGATTTCTATGTTTCTACGTTTCTAGAGGAGCCAGTTGGGAGCCACTGGTGTTGGAAATGGACAAATTTCTATTGATAAAGCAGCAACAATCTTCAGAAGTGAAGGTTAAGGAATACCGATGGGACTGTCTGGAAGAAGTTTAATTTTGTAACAAACTTGTCTCTCCATCCTCCTTAAAATCTACCTCTTTGATGAAGTTTTTGGTCATCTGAGCTAATATCTCTTTATGTGGGTCGGTGTCAAATATTTGTTTATGTGAAGTGCTTTGGGTCATTATACTATGTTAAAGGCGCGATGGAAATGAAAGTTGCTGGTGTTGTTGTTAACAAAATGTCTTTGATAAACAGTGGGGCAAAAAATGTATTCAATAACCTGGAAAAGGTGATGCAGGTAACACACAATCAATATTGCTCTTCGCAAGAGCCAGCACAGACTCGATGGGCTGAATGGCCTCCTTCTGTGCTGTATTATTCTATGATTTGGAAATGCTAACACTGGGTGCGAAATGTTAAAATGTGTTTTAGAGCCCAGTGCTAAACACTCTCACCTTGATAAGCACAAGCATTCACCCAAAGGTCTAACAAAATCCTGAGGGAGTAAAAGTCCAAGCATTTAGATGATTTCACAATCAAAAGCAAGGAGGTCTGGTTTAAACAAAAACAATTCTTGTGGTATTATTCCAGTCATAATCTATAGATAATTCAAACCCCTCACTCCATTCACATGGAATGAAGATATCGCTTAGAAGACAGTTTATTACAATGGGGTTTCACTGTATCACAACTGACACTGAGTAAACTATTGCAAGAAAAGTTTTGGATGAGAAATTTCACCATGTTCCAAACAATTTGGTTATAGCAGAAAGAAAGCAGGAATGATCATCCAACTCGAACATTTTTCATGGCATCAAGACCAGTGGATTACCAGGGTATTGCTGTTCAATAAACGCTGCTCATTTCTAATCTACATTTTTGTAAAAGCATTCACCTCAATTAAATTTGATTACAACATTCTAGTTTCTTTCTTCAAAAAGTTAATGCTATGAAAGTAGTTATTCATTAACCACAGGCTTCTACAAAACAGGCCAATATTTGTGGGGAGATTGTAAATTCACTCCTTACAATGTAATTTGCAATTTTGACACATCGAGAAAACCAACACCCCAGGGTGTTCAACTTCTAAAAAAAATGCTAAAGCAATATAGTTTCAAATATTAAATCAATAAGTACAAATGGTTATATTCTAAAAGTTATTTTCTGCTATTCTCCTTTCCTGGGTCTTGGAGCCTGCACTAAGAGAGTAAATGAATGATCTGCACCTATAGAATCATAGAAGTTTTCAGCACAGAAGGAGGTCACTTCAGCCCATCGTGTCCGCGCCGGCCAACAGAGAGCTATCTAGCCTAAATCACTGATACATACCACAAAAAGCAAGGGACTGAGTACTGAACCCTGCGGAACTCCACTGGAAACAGCCTTCGAGTCACAAAAGCACCCATCAACCATTACCCTTTGCTGTCTGCCTCTGAGCCAATTTTGGATTTAACTTGCCACTTTGCCCTGGATCCCATGGGCTTTTACTTTCGTGACCAGTCTGCTGTGTGGGACCTTATCAAAAGCTTTGCTAAAATCCATATACGCTACATCAAACGCATTACCCTCATCAACCCTGATAGTTATTTCCTCAAAAAATGTAATCAAGTTAGTCAGACACGACCTTCCTTTAACAAATCCACGCTGACTATCCTTGATTAATCCGTGTCTTTTTAAATGACGATTTATCCTGTCCCTCAGAATTTTTTCCAATGATTTTCGTACCACCGAGGTTATGCTGACTGGCCTGTAATTACTCGGTCTATCCCTTTCTCCCTTTTTAAACCAAGGTACAACGTTAGCAGTCCTCCAGTGCTCCAGCACCACACGTGTAGCCAGAGAGGACTGGAAAATGATGGTCAGAGCCTCTGCTATTTCCTCTTTTGCTTCTCTTAACAGCCTGGGGTACATTTCATCCGGACCTGGGAATTTATCCACTTTCAAAGCTGCTAAGCCCCTAATACTTCCTCTCTCACTATGTTTATTTCATCTAATACTTCACACTCCTCCTCCCTGATTGCAATGTCTGCATCGACCTTCTCTTTTGTGAAAACAGACGCGAAGTATTCATTAAGAACTATACCTACATCTTCCACCTCCACACACAGATTGCCTTTATGCATGGGCCGGATTTTCGGCTCCTCTCCGCTCCGTTTCTCACCCCGGAGTGGCGGCAATGGCGGCGGTGAGATGCTCTGGCTGGGCGGTAAGCCTCCAGCTCCCCGCAGCGATCCTGGGGTCTGGTTTTGCGGTGGCACTGAGCAGCACCGTCTGGAAGAGCTACACCGGTGTGCAACGCCCCTGGTTGCGACACCAGCATAAATTTTGACCCTTGCCCGACCTGTATGCCCCAAAACGCACCCCTCAGTGAACGCCTGGGATATCAGATGGTCCAACGATACCGACCGCAGAGAGGTAAGTAATGGACTCCTAAGGTAAGTGTGATTGTTTTTACTTCTAATTTTTTTTTGTGATTTGTGTTGTGTCATGGGCAATGTTTTGAGAATGTTTTTGTGGCTTTTGGAGCATTCCCGGCCCTGCTCTTCAGCTCGGGAGTTTCCCATGCTAGCACCCACAAGGTGTGTACAATGCCTCCCTTAGCGCTGCGCCTCCAGACTCAGGGACCAGCTGCCCAATTTTACTTATGGAGGCACAAACTGTTCCCGGGCGCAACCTTTACCACCCCGCTGCCATTACTGCCCCAAAAACATCACAGCCGAAAATCCAGCCACCCAATAGGCCCTACTCTTTCTTTAATTATCCTCTTGCTCTTAATGTATTTATAAAACATCTTTGGCTTTCCTTGATTTTACTTGCCAAAATATTTTCATGCTTTCTCTTTGCTTTCCTAATTTCTGTTATGTATGTAAACCTGTAAATACCATGTCTAACCACCAGAGGGCTTATCGCCTGGAGTCCCAAGGGATCCCTTGGGAGCACCTGTATATAAGGAGGCCTCACAGGCTGGAGAGGCACTCTGAGATCTGCAATAAAGGACTATGGTCACACTTACGTTGAGTTTGCAGTATCCAGTCTGACTCTTTATTCAAGACATAACAACTGACGACGAGATACAAATGACGAACCCCACTGCAACAATGCAGAGAACCGTGGGCATCCTGGAGAAATTTTCAGAGGGAGATGATTGAGAAACCTTCGTGGAGCGACTCAACCAATACTTCGTGGCCAATGAGCTGGAAGGAGAAGCGAACGCTGCCAAACGAAGGGCGATCCTCCTCAACGTTTGTGGGGCACTAACATATGGCCTCATGAAAAATCTGCTGGCTCCAGCGAAACCCACAGACAAGTCATACGATGAGTTGTGCACACTGGTCCAGGAGCATCTAAACCCGAAGGAAAGCGTTCTGATGGCGAGGTATCAGTTCTACACGTACAAGAGGTCTGAAGGCCAGGAAGTGGCGAGCTACGTCGCCGAGCTAAGGCACCTTGCAGGACATTGCAAAGTTGAAGGACACTTGGAGCACATGTTCAGAGACTTCTTTGTACTTGGCATTGGCCATGAAGTAATACTTCACAAACTTTTGACTGTAGAGACCCCAACCTTGAGTAAAGCCATAGCGATAGCCCAGGCATTTATCGCCACCAGTGACAATACCAAACAAATTTCTCAGCACACGAGTGCTGCTGCAAGTACTGTGAACAAAGTAACGTTGTTTTTGAATCGAAATGTACAGGGCAGGACGTACACGCCTGCAGCTGCAAGTCCGCAGATGACTCAGAGTCCACCATCAAGGGTGGTGAATACAAAGCCATTATTGGCGCTGCAGGGATGATCATCGTTTCCATTCATGCCGCTTCAAAAGATACGTTTGCAACAGCTGTGGAACAATGGGGTACCTCCAACGCATGTGCAGGCGAGCTGCAAACCATGCTAATCCTGCAAACCACCATGTAGCAGAGGAGCACAGATCCACGGTGGATCACGACGAACCAGAGCCACAGACCGAGGAGGCAGAGGTATATGGGGTGTACACATTTACCACAAAGTGTCCCCCGATAATGCTGAAGGTTGAATTAAATGGACTCCTGGTGTCCATGGAGCTGGACACGGGCGCAAGCCAATCCATAATGAGCAAAAAGACTTTCGATAAATTGTGGTGCAGCAAGGCCTCAAGGCCAGTCCTGACTCCCATTCGCACTAAACTGAGAACGTACACAAAGGAACTGATTCCCGTAATAGGCAGTGCTACCGTAAAGGTCTCCTACGATGGAGCGGTGCACGATTTACCGTTCTGGGTGGTACCGGGCGATGGCCCCACGCTGTTCGGCAGGAGCTGGCTGGGAAAGATACGCTGGAACTGGGACGAAGTTCAAGCGCTTTCATCCGTCGACGACACCTCATGTGCCCAGGTCTTAAACAAGTTCCCCTCGCTGTTCGAACCAGGCATCGGGAAGTTCCAAGGAACAAAAGTGCAGATCCATTTGATTCCGGGGGCGCGACCCATCCATCACAAGGCAAGAGCGGTTCCGTACATGATGAGAGAGTGTATGGAGATCGAGCCAAACAGGCTGTAATGAGAGGGCATAATTTTGCCGATCTAATTCAATGAGTGGGCCAGTCCGATTGTCCCAGTCTTCAAGGGAAGACGGCACCATCAGAATCTGTGGTGGTTACAAAGTAACTATCAATCGTTTCTCACTGCAGGATCAATACCGACCTATGTGCGACGCTGGCGGGAGGGAAAACGTTCACGAAGCTGGACTTGATCTCGGCCTACATGACGCAGGAGCTGGAGGAATTATTGAAAGGCCTCACCTACATCAACACGCACAAAGGTCTTTTCGTTTACAACAGATGCCCGTTTGGGATTCGATCGGCCGTGGTGATATTCCAGAGGAACATGGAAAGCTTGCTGAAGTCGGTCCCGGGGCCGTAGTCTTCCAGGATGACATCTTGGTTACAGGTCGGGACACCGTCGAGCACCTGCAGAATCTGGAGGAGGTTCTTAGTCGACTTAATCGTGTGGGGTTCAGGCTAAAACACTCGAATTTTCCTGGTGCCTGAAGTGGAGTTCCTGGGGAGAAAAATCGCGGTGGACAACATCGGGCCCGCCGATTCGAAGACGGAGACAATCAAAAACGCACCGAGACCACAGAACATGACGGAGCTGCGGTAGTTTCTAGGAATCCTGAACTATTTTGGTAACTTCTTACCAGGTCTTAGCACTGTGTAAAGGAGATGAATGGGTATGGGGTAAAAGCCAAGAAAATGCCTTTGAGAAAGCTAGAAGGCTGTTATGTTCAAACAAATTGCTTGTGTTGTACGATCCATGTAAGCGTTTGGTACTAGCATGTGATGCGTCGTCGTACAGGGTCGGGTGTGTATTGCAACAAGCTAATAAATTTGGGAAATTGCAACCGATTGCTTATGCACCCAGAAGTCTGTCTAAGGCCGAGAGGGCCTACAGCATGATCGAAAAAGAAGCGATAGTGTGTGTTTACGGGGTAAAGAAAATGCATCAATATCTGTTCAGTCTCAAATTTGAATTGGAAACCGACCACAAGCTGCTTATATCCCTCTTTTCTGAAAGCAAGGGGATAAATACAAATGCATCGGCCCGTATCCAGAGATGGGAGCTCACGTTGTCCGCATACAACTGCGCCATCCGTCACAGGCCAGGCACAGAAAACTGTGCCGATGCTCTCAGTAGGCTGCCATTGCCCACCACAGGGGTGGAGATGGCACAGCCTGCAGATTTAGTTATGTTAATGGAAGCATTCGAGAGTGAGCAATCACCTGTTACCGCCCGACAGACTAGAACCTGGACGAGCCAGGACCCCTTACTGTCCTTAGTAAAAATTCTGTGTGCTCCACGGGAGTTGGTCTAGTGTCCTGTTGGAGATGCAGGAAGAAATAAAGCTGTACCAGCGGCGCAAAGATGAAATGTCTATACAGGCAGACTGCCTCCTATGGGGTAATCGGGTAGTGGTGCCAAAAAAGGGCAGGGACACCTTCATCAGTGATCTCCACAGCACCCACCCAGGCATCGTAATGATGAAAGTGATAGCCAGATCCCACATGTGGTGGCTCGGTATCGATGCATACTTAGAGTCCTGCGTGCACAAATGTAATACATATTTACAGTTAAACAATTCACCCAGGGAGGCGCCACTAAGTTTATGGTCCCGGCCCTCCAAACCGTGGTCCAGGATCCATGTCGACTATGCAGGCCCATTCTTGGGAAAAATGTTCCTAGTGGTTGTAGATGCATACTCCAAATGGATTGAATGTGTGATAATGTCGGCAAGCACGTCTGCTGCCACCATTGAAAGCCTACGGGCCATGTTTGCCACGCACGGCCTGCCTGATGTCCTTGTAAGTGACACTGGGCTGTGCTTTACCAGTGCCGAGTTCAAGGAGTTCATGACCCGCAATGGGATCAAACATGTCACATCTGCCCCGTTTAAACCAGCGTCCAACAGTCAGGCAGAATGGGCAGTTCAAACAATCAAGCAGAGCTTGAAAAGGGTAACTGAAGGCTCACTGCAGACTCGCTTATCCCGAGTCCTGCTTAGTTACCGCACAAGACCCCACTTGATCACTGGGGTCTCTCCCGCTGAACTGCTCATGAAAAGGGCACTTAAGACAAGGCTCTCGTTAGTACACCCTGATCTACACGAACAGGTAGAGAGCAGGCGGCTTCAACAGAATACATATCATGATCGCGCAAATGTGTCACGCGAAATTGAGATAAACGATCCTGTATTTGTGTTGAACTATGGACAAGGTCCCAAGTGGCTTCCTGGCACTGTTTTGGCCAAAGAGGGGAGTAGGGTGTTTCTGGTCAAACTCTCAAATGGACTCACCTGTAGGAAATACTTGGACCAAACCAAACTCAGATTTATGGACTATCCAGAACAACTCACAATAAACTCGACTTTTTTCGACTCTCCAACACACACACAAGTGGCAACCAACCCAGCATTTGACCACGAAGCAGAACCCATCACTCGCAGCAGCCCAGCAAGGCCAGCTGTGCAGCAGCCCCGCGAGGGCCCAACAAACGACTCACCAAAACCAGCATTTGCACTGAGATGATCAACCAGGGAAAGAAAGGCCCCAGATCGACACATATTATAAATAGTTGCACTATTGACTTTGGCGGGGGGGGGGGGGGGGGGAGTGTTGTTATGTATGTATACCTGTAAATATCATTTCTAACCACCAGAGAGCTTATCCCTTGGAGTCCCAAGGGATCCCACAATCCCTTGGGAACATCTGTATATAAGGAGGCCTCACAGGCTGAAGAGGCACTCTGAGATCTGTAATAAAGAACTACGGTCACACTTACTTTGAGCTTGCAGTATCTAGTCTTACTCTTTATTCAAGATATAACAATTTCCTTTTTAATTTTGCCCCTGCACTTCCTATACTCTAGAGTTTCTGCAGTATTGAGCCCTCAGTATCTGTCATTAGCCTCCTTTTGTTTCTTTATCTTATCCTGTATGTCCCACGACATCCAGCGGGCTCTAGATTTGTTAGTCCCACACTTTTCCTTTAAGGGAACATACTTGCTCTGAACCCTCAGGATCTCCTCCTTGAATGCCTCCCGCTGCTCTGATACTGATTTACCTTCAAGTAGCTGTTTCGTCTAATTTGGCTAAATTCTTTCTCAGCTTAGCAAAATTGGCTTTTCCCCAATTGAGAGCTTTTATTCCTGGTCTATCTTTGTTCTTTGCCATAACTATCCTAAATCTAACTGAATTATGATCACTAGCACCAAAATGCTCTCCCACTGATACCCCTTCCACCTGTCCAGCTTCATTCCCGAAAACTAAGTCCAGAAGCACCCCTCCCTTGTTGGGCTTGTTACATACTGGCTAAAAACAAGTTCTCTTGAATGCATTTTAGGAATTCCGCACCCTCTATATCTTTCACACTAATTTTATCCCAGTTAATATTAGGGTAGTTGAAATCCCCTACTATTACTGCCCTATAGATTTTGCACTTCTCAGAAATTTGCCGACATATTTTCTTTCTATCTCCCTCTGACTGTTTGGGGGTCTATAGTAGACTCCCAGCAGTGTGATCGCCCCATTTCTGTTCTTCAGTTCAACCCATATGGCCTCATTTGATGATCCTTCTAACATATTCTCCCTCCTCACCGCTGTAATTGTTTCTTTAATCAATACTGTGACCACTGCCCTCCTATTTTACCCTCCTCGCTATCCCATCTGAAAACCCTGTAACCAGGAATGTTGAACTGAACTGCCATACCTGTCCTTCTTTCAGCCATGTCTCAGTAAAAGCTATAATATCAAACTCCCAAGTGTCTATCTGTGCTCTCAGCTCATCTGCCTTATTCCCTATACTCCTTGTATTGAACCATATACCATTTAGCACTGCCAAACTCCCTTGTTGTCTATTTTCTAACCCTTGTTTCCTCTGTCTCCAAATTCACATTCTACTTTTCTGCTTTCCAATTTCAGCTTTGCTTCTCTCTCTTCTGAATCTATTCTCAGGTTCCCATCCCCTTGCCAAGCTAGTTTAAACCCTCCCCAACAGCACTAGCAATCCCCCCCGCCGCCCCCCCCTACCCCGCCCCACAAGGATATTGGTCCCGGCTCTGTTGAGGTGCAACCCGTCCGGCTTGTACAGGTCCTACCTCCCCCAAAAACGGTCCCAATGCCTCAGAAATCTAAAGTCCTCCCTCCTGCACCATCTCTCCAGCCATGCATTCAGCTGCTCTATCCTCCTATTTCTATACTCACTAGCACACGGTACTGGTAGTAATCCAGATTACTACCTTTGAGGTCCTGCTTTTTAATCTCTCTCCTTGTGCCCTGAAATCTGCCTGCAGAACCTCATCCCTCTTTCTACCTGTATCATTGGTACCGATATGGACCACGACCTCTGGCTGTTCACCCTCTCCCCCCAGAATGCCCTGCAGCCACTCCATGACATCCTTGACCCTGGCACCAGGGAGGCATCGTACCATCCAGGAGTCATGTTTGCGTCCGCAGAAACACTTGTCTGCTCTCCTAACTATCGAATCCCCTACCATTATTGCTCTTCCATTTTTCTTCCTCCCCCTCTGTGCAGCTGAGCCACCCATGGTGCTGTGCACTTGGCTCTGGCTGCACTCCGCAAAGGAACCACCTAGGCCGTGAGAAATAACACTGTGAATATGGTCACTAGGAGAATGTAGAAACAGTCTTAGATGATTTTCTATCCAACTTTATCTTTTGCCTTTTATAGAAGGAAACAGCTTTCATCCTGTGCCTCCCTATAACAGCACTGCTGAGATGGAAAGCTCGCCTTCCTCCTTGCTTTCAAAACTTCTTCAAACCTTTCTCTCTGACCATGTCTCACTCTCTTCAACATTTTTCAGTTTTCCTTTTTCCCCTCCTGCTCAACGCCCATTGTTTCTCATCCTCAACATTAGGGTCTTTGAGACGCAATCCTCGACATGAAAAACATTCAAGAAATCCAAGTTGTTATTGTGTGTCACGTATCCGAGCAACACCCTCCTAAGAGCACTTTAAGGAAGGGATTGCTGGAGAGTAGGAATCTTTGCCAGTCCAGGGATATTAAAGCCTATTGTGCACAATGTTCTCTTGCTGAGATCAACTAACCCAGCAGAGGGCAGGGATTGAATCTGCGACCTCTTGCTCTGTATGGCTCAGTATCACACTGATGCGCTTCCCAATGAGCCATCAGGAGAGCTACTACATTATTTTTTTTAAAGAATACATTTTTAACGTAGTAAGAACAATTTATACCAGCAATTCATCATCTTACTTTATATATTATTGTTTTCTACTCCTACACATACTTGGTGCGTTTCCTTATAATGAAACCAATGATTGACACTATTATGTTTAAGGGAATAGGATATTTTATGGAAAGTATTTTCATTTATTTTTCTCTGACTCAGCTATATAATTGATGAGAAATCTGGAAATGACTTCTTTCCAGCAACATCTCCGATGGAGCCATCACAATTCAGTTTGGGTGGAAGCCTGATGCCCTAATGAGCTGATATCAGCGACAAACTCAGTCACTGCTCTGATCCAATGCGGATTGCCATCTTTTCCCTTCCCCGCTGCCACCACTGATGCCAATCATTAAAGGGGAAGCATATACTATGGGGAAGTACTTATGATACAAAATACTTCCCCCTTGTACACTTTCATAATTCTATTAAAAAATTCTAAACATTACGAGAATGTTGTATTGCAACATCATGGGGATCTAACATTATAGATTGTTTTGAGGCACAAACAATCCTTGCCTTAAAATATACTTACTCAGGTGTTGGCTCAGACATGCAACACAGAACAACAAGGTCTCTCTTAAAAGATTCAAAATTAAAGCATTGTGAGGTAGATTTTCTGAAGCCAGTCCCCAAATGTGAACAGACAATGTTGGTTGAGGGAGAAGCTGGGGTGGTTAACATGGCAGTGAGTGGTTCCACTAGATCCTGGTGTACATTGCCAAATCTAAGATTTTTTTCCATGATTCATTTAAATGGACAGAAAATTTGGGCGGGCTCCACTATGTGCATGCCCATCCAACTTCCCACTGTGTAATCTACCAGACGATTATTTATACACCCAAGTTCAAGGGTAAAATCGTCCCTTGGTGTCTGCTTTACATTTTAGAAATTTCCAGGCACCCCACTCAATACCAGGGCTGTCCAGCTGAACACCAGAGCTGTGGTGAACCTTGTGTCAATGCTCTTTTCAGACTGAACTTCAGTCGGTGAGCTTTACTTTGGATCTGCCCTATCCCGCTATCTGATGGTGTTGATGCTCACGTTAGGGGCAAAACGACACCACATACGTGATGGGCCGAATGGACTCTTTCTGTGCTGTATCATCCTATCATTTTTATACCCAGGTAATGATAAACAAAAAAATTCAACAGTAATTGATAAATTTGAAAAAGAAACAAAATTACAAAGACATTAAAAAGAACTTTGATTTTAGTTTAACTGTCTGGTTTTTAAAAAGGCCCCGATGAGAAAACTTCCTCTTTATTAAATATAT
Organism: Pristiophorus japonicus; assembly: GCF_044704955.1. NCBI lineage: Eukaryota > Metazoa > Chordata > Chondrichthyes > Pristiophoridae > Pristiophorus > Pristiophorus japonicus. The sequence continues at coordinate 30,874,958 of NC_091987.1, read as the reverse complement.
TTTTTATACAGTGTTTCAGTTCAACGACAGGAAACAGTCAGTGTCCGAATCATAATCCTATTAATCATTATGCTGCTCGTCTAAGCTCAGGTTCATGTGTAAAGCAACACAGAACACAGCAAGTACAAGATCAGTTACAATTCAGCAAATGGTCTCAGGATCATGGACGGGGCAGTGTGTGGTTAGTTTTGGTTTTGTATTAGGCTGCTTCCTCTTTCTCAAACTCTCTCTCTGGACTGCTCATTTAGCAGTCTCCAAATATAATGGCATTTTATTCGGGCAAATCAGATTTCATGATAAAAAGGTCCCACTATGCAAGTACTAGAATGTTAGTTTATGGTTTCACATCACATATGTTGAGTGTACAAGATCTCCATGATTCTATAAAGATCAATTTAATAGGATGTAGGGAAAGGCCAGCGAAATGGGAGCCAGTGAAAAGCAAAATTCAGTCAGGCAGAGTCAGCATGGATTTATGAAGAGTAAGTCATGTTTAACGAATGTGCTGGAATTCTTTGAGGATGTAACGAACAGGGTGAATAAAGGGGAACCAGTGGATGTGGTGTATTTGGACTTCCAGAAGGCATTTGATAAGGTGCCACATAAAAGGTTACTGCACAAGATATAAGTTCACGGGGTTGGGGGTAATATATTAGCATGGATAGAGGATTGGCTAACTAACAGAAAACAGAGAGTCGGGATAAATGGTTCATTCTCGGGGTGGCAATCAGTAACTAATGGAGTGCTGCAGGGATCAGTGCTGGGACCCCAACTATTTACAATCTATATTAACGACTTGGAAGAAGGGACTGAGTGTAACGTAGCCAGGTTTGCTGACAATACAAAGATGGGAGGAAAAGCAATGTGTGAGGAGGACACAAAACATCTGCAAAAGGACATAGACAGGCTAAGTGAGTGGGCAAAAATTTGGCAGATGGAGTATAATGTTGGAAAGTGTGAGGTCATGCACTTCGGCAGAAAAAAAATCAAAGAGTAAGTTATTATTTAAATGGAGAAAGATTGCAAAGTGCTGCAGTACAGCGGGACCTGGGGATACTTGTGCATGAAACACAAAAGGATAGTATGCAGGTACAGCAAGTGATCAGGAAGGCCAATGGTATCTTGGCCTTTATTGCAAAGGGGATGGAATATAAAGCAGGGAAGTCTTGCGACAGCTATACAATGTATTGGTGAGGCCACACCTGGAATACTACGTGCAATTTTGGTTTCCATATTTACAAAAGGATATACTTGCTTTGGAGGTAGTTCAGAGAAGGTTCACTAGGTTGATTCCGGGGATGAGGGGGTTGACTTTTGAGGAAAGGTTGTGTAGGTTGGGCCTCTACTCATTGGAATTCAGAAGAATGAGAGGTGATCTTATCGAAACGTATAAGATTATGAGGGGGCTTGACAAGGTGAATGCAGAGAGGATGTTTCCAATGATGGGGGAGACTAGAACTAGAGGGCACGATCTTAGAATAAAGGGCCGCCCATTTAAAACAGAGATGAAGAGAAATTTCTTCTCTCAGAGGGTTGTAAATCTGTGGAATTCGCTGCCTCAGAGAGCTGTGGAAGCTGGGACATTGAATAAATTTAAGACAGAAATAGACAGTTTCTTAAATGATAAGGGGATAAGGGATTATGGGGAGTGGGCAGGGAAGTGGAGCTGAGTCCATCATCAGATCAGCCATGATCTTATTGAATGGCGGAGCAGGCTCAAGGGGCCATATGGCCTTCTCCTGTTCCTATTTCTTATGTTCTTATGTAAGTGGATAGATCTTTCAGAGAGCTGGCATAGGTATTACGGACCAAATGAGTATGATTGCAGCCCAAGAGAGTTAATGATGCACATCTCAAAAATTACAATAGAGAAAGCAGTGCTCAAACTCTGCAATTACACAGTGCTTCTCCCATAATCTGTAGCTATCCTGAACTCCAAATTTACAAACCAAATTTCAATAAAATAAAATTCTAAATATTTGCACTTCTAAAATAACATCACTAAAATAATTAGATTTCACTAGACAACTGAAATTCTGTGAAGCCACACATCACATTTAAAAAAAAAACTAATTGTTAACCTCTCTATTACAAACTTGTTGGAATTGACAAAGGACCTCATCATTTTGAGGTTTGGACATTTCCTGACTGTCACTGAAATTCAGTTAGGAGCAGGCAAAACGTTTGTTCTATAAAAGAGTTTATTATAATGATGTTTGACTGTATTCCGAAATATAACCCTAGAAATTTGATGGCAATGCTCCTGTTTTCAGGCACTAAACGAGCACCTAAGCCTCCATTATGAAAGGCGTGCTCATTATGAGCTGGAAGTGTGACGTTTGCCATCGTCATATAGGCAAAAATGTAGGCATCCAGGGTACGTGCCTGAATCAAGAGTTATGCCTTTTGTGTATGCAAATAAGGGGCTTAATGCCTGTTTGAGGCCCTGCGCAAAATTGGGTTGCCCTGAATGAAGCTGGCCTACATGCAGGCTTAAAGGGACAACTGCAGGTCTCTACCAGAAAGGTAAGTGTGGAAAAAATACTTGCTGAATTGGAGCAGGGAGGAGCTCTCTCCTCCTAAACCCACATTAAAATCGCGGGCCACTACCAACCACCTCTTGCACGCCCCCCCGATTACCCACTCGATTCCCCCCCACCCCCGTCTCGATGTTCTGATCACCACTCCCCCATCCCAATCACCCTCCCTCCTACCGATTGCCCTCCCTTTCCCTTTAACCACTTACCGAGATCCAAAGCTTCTTCGCTGGTGAGCTGCCTGGAGACACCCAACAGGCATCCACAGCTCGCCGGTCTCATTTAACTTTGACATGTGGCTTAATATCGGGTGTGTCATGTATGTATGCTTGGTGTTACTAGCCACCAGGTGGCGCCACTGTCGGAGGTCATTGGGCTGTGCGCACGTGTGTGCGGCCCAGGTATAAAAGGCAAGCCATCATGTAATGTAATCACTTTGGGCCCTAATAAAACAGAGCCAGGTTTGTACCTGTGTTAGCTTACAGTATTCACTCTATCCAGTTATAACATACATATCATTTGGCGACGAGGTAACTTAAGAACCTTCGCATGCAAAAAATGAGCGCAATTGGAATTCTGGAGAGATTCGTGGAGGGAGAGGACTGGGCAGATTTTGTAGCTTGTCTGGACCAGTACTTCGTGGCTAACAAAATGGAGGAACCCACTGACGCGGTTGGGCGCAGGTAACAGTCTTCCTCACGGTTTGCGGTCAGAAAATCTATGGACTCATAAAGAATCTTCTCTCGTCTGCAAGTCCAACGGACAAGGACTGTGAGGAATTGTGCGCTCTGGTACGTGATCATCTCAAACCAGAAGAAGGCATCATCATCTCATGATATCGATTCTACACGCACGTTCGTTCTGAGGGCCAGGATGTGTCGGAATTCATTGCCGATCTAAAACGTCTTGCTGGACCGTGTAAGTTCGAAAATGCGTTGGGTGACATGCTGCGGGACTTAGTTGTAATCGGCATCAACCATGAGGTGATCCTGTGTAAGCTACTGGCGGCGGAGATGCTGGATTTGAGCAAGGCCATCACGATTGCCCAGGCATGCATGACGACGGACAAAAAGCTATTGCCAGGTCTCATGTATGGTGGCCTGGAATTGATTCTGATTTGGAATCATATGTGCATCTGTGCAACACTTGCATGCAGCTAAGTAAAGCACCAGTGGAATCGCCACTGAGTCTGTGGTTGTGGCCATCTAAACCATGGTCCAGGATCCACATCGACTTTGCAGGTCCCTTCCTGGGAAAGATGTTTTTAGTTGTGGTGAATGCAGATTCCAAGTGGATAGAGTGTATAATCATGTCATCCAGCACATCCACAGCTACCATTGAGAGCCTTCGTGTCATGTTTGCCATTCATGGTCTGCCCGACATCGTTGTAAGCGACAACGGACCTTGCTTCACTAGTTTGGAGTTTCAAGAGTTCATGAAACTCAATGGTATCAAACATGTGAGGTCAGCATCATTCAAACCCGCATCTAATGGTCAAGCAGAGCATGCTGTCCAAACCATCAAGCAGAGTATGAAACGTGTAACTCAAGGTTCACTGCAGACTCGCTTAGCATGCATATTGCTTAGTTACAGGACAAGACCCCACATGCTTACCGGGGTCCCCCCTGCTGAACTATTGATGAAGAGAGGTCTCAAGACCAAGCTCTCTCTTGTCCACCCTGACTTGAACGATCATGTTGAATACAGACATCAAAGTCAGCAGTGGTATCATGATCAGGCTGCTGTGTCACGCAATATTTCTGTTAACGATCCTGTGTATGTACTAAATTATGGTCAAGATCCCAAGTGGGTTGCCGGTACTGTTACGACCAAGGAGGGTAACAGAGTGTTTATCGTCAAGCTCAAGAATGGGCAGACATGCAGGAAACATGTCGCTCAGATAAAGCTGCGGCACACGGATGAACCGGAACAGTCTGAGGAAGACACAATCAGTGACCAACCAACCTACCCTCAGTCATCAGAGGACTCCGCTGTCATCAATGAATCGGGACTTTCAATCACTGACATGGTCATTGCCACTCCCATCAGATCGGCCCCAGCCCCCAGTCACAACAGACTCAGAACACTCGCCCAAGGCTGGAGTTGAACTGAGACGATCAGCTCAGGAGTGGAAAGCCACGGACCATCTCAATTTGTAAAAAGACTATTACTAATATCTTAAAGGGGGATATTGTCATGTATGTATGCTTCGGGTTACTAGTCATCAGGTGGCGCAACTGTCGGAGGTCATTGGGCTGTACGCACGTGTGTGCAGCCCAGGTATAAAAGGCAAGCCATCATGTAATGTAATCACTTTGGGCCCTAATAAAATAGAGCCAGGTTTGTACCTGTGTTAGTTTACAGTATTCAGTCTATCGAGCTATTACATGCATAACAGGGTGCGTATCAGTTCTACCCATTCAAGCACAGGAATTGTTCCCTGTACCAGTAGGCCAGCGTGAACAAAGGTTCAGGCCATAGCCTCTTATCTTGATCTGAATGCATGGCATCCTTAGCTTGCTCATTTCTGACTTATAGCTGTCACGTCGTGTGGAACTAATCATTGTATCATGCTGATAGACTGAAATGCAGTGATACATGCACATATGGCTGCAATTCTGGTCTAGTAACCCAGTGATTCATGCTCACATGGAAATCCTGGTCGAGTAACTCTACTCCAGATGTGTAACAACCGGCTCTTCCAAAACTCACTAGCTAGGTTCACATGAAGTATGATCATCTGGCTGAGGGTTGCTGCAACCAATAAGTAGTGCTTTCAGGAGAGGAGAGAATATTTGGGGAAAAAATTCATCAATAGATAGTGCCTCAATAGCTCTTTATCCTTCTGTATTGGACTCAAAGATGAAATCAGGACTTATTGCACTGTTTCCTACACAGACTCATTCTTTCTCAGGATCTCAAAAAATGTTTCTTCCTTTATCTTTCCCTATATATATAATCTACAGTCTTTAAAACCAAGCTTGATACCATCTAACTACTAACTTCTTGATTTACCTCATCTCCTCTCCTACTTTTTTCAATCTTGATAGTGTACTGTCTTGGCCCTGTCACTATGCTAAGAAATATAAGAACATATATAAGAACATAAGAAATAGGAGCAGGAGTAGACCATACGGACCTTCGATCCTGCTCCGCCATTCAATAAGATCATGGCTGATCTTTGACCTCAACTCCACTTATCCGCCTGATCCCCATATCCCTTGATTCCCCTCGAGTCCAAAAATTTATGTATCTCAGCCTTGAATGTACCCAATGACTGAGCCTCCACAGCCCTCTGAGGTAGAGAATTCCAAAGATTCACCACCCTCTGAGTGAAGAAATTTCTCCTCATCTCAGTCCTAAATGGCCAACTCCTTATCCTTCTTGGACAGCTAACCCTTCAAAAAAAAAGCCACGGTTCTCCCCCAGTGACTCAACTGGTTAAGATAATGAAGAGTTGAGTTATAAAGAAAGTCACTTGTATTTATATAATGTCTTTCATGTCATCAGAATGTTCCAAAATGCTTCACAGACAATGGATTATTTTTAATGTGTAGTTACTGCTATGTAGGCAAGTGTGACAGTCAATTTGCATACTGCAAGGTCTACAGCAATATTATATGAATGGCCAAATAATCTGTTGTTGGTGGTATTGGTTGAGGGGGGGATGTTGGGGATACATCAGAAAAACTCTTTCTTCTAGTCGTGCCATAGGATCTTTACGTCTACTATATAGGTCTCTGTTTAACATTTCATCCAAAAGTCGGCACCTCCGACAATGCAGCACTCCTTCAGCACTGCAATGAAGTGTTAGCCTAGATTACATGCTAAGGTTGGAGAGTGGAGCTTAAACACACAATCTTCTGACTCAGAGGTAACAGTGCCACTATTTGAGCTAAGCTGACAGAGACCAGAAACAAACCAGATTTGATTCCTTGTCTGAGACGAATTAGTTGATTGTAATTGAGGTCCAGTAAGAACACCTCAGTGGGCTTGAGACCCCTGGATTAGGAAGGGGAAGAAATAGCAAAAGTTCCCACTCCTGAATGCTGGAAGTGCATACGCCATTGTGTTTGGGTGAGGATAGGATCAGGCTCAGCTGTGATGTCCCCCCGCAGTCATATAGCTTGTTTATACCCGCTGTCTAGGCTCACGCATGAAGAATGGGCATTTGGGCAAGGTACTGTCCGGCACTCTTGGAAATGTCCCCCAGCAAGGAGTCAACCTTCTTAGCAAAGGAGAAGGGGAGGGAGAACATGGAGAGAAAAATAGGGATAAAAAGGGGGAGGAATAAAAATGGATGAGGAAGATTGTTTATTGGTCTCATTGAGGATTTTTATTTTATGTGGACCAATAACTAGATGATCTGCATCTGGAGACTACTTATGTTGCCTTACAGTCTATGAACTGCATAATTTATCTATGAACAAAATGAGTACCATTCACAAATGCACAGTTTTCCAACGACCTTCTACTTTTGAACATAAAAGTACTACTTTGCTCTCTGACACACTGAAGATGCACCATTAGTGTTTAGTCAGCAGGTGGCACTCATTCACAATTTAGTCTCCTTTTCGTACTTGGTTGTAAGTACTGTACAAACGTGCCTGACTGTCTTAACAACAGCAACTTGTATTTATATAGTGCCTTTAATGTAGTGAAATGTCCCAAGGCACTTGACAGGAGTATTATGCAATAAAAACTGACACCGAGCCGCATAAGTAGAAATTAGCGCAGGTGCTTGGTCAAAGAGGTATGTTTTAAGGAGCATCTTGAAGGAGGAAAGAGAGGTGGAGAGGTTTAGACAGGAAGTTCCAGAGCTTAGGGCCGAGGCAATAGAAGGCACGTAGGCACTGGTTGAGCGATTATAATCAGGAATGCTCAGGAGGACAGAATTCAAGTAGCCTCAATCCAACTACCTTAATACTTCAATTCGATTTTAGGAACCGAAGTGTTTGGAAAGGCATGTAGCCTAAGCAGACTGTTCATTTGTAATGGCTCATGGACATTTCTAACAAGGCTCTGCCCGGCTCTATTCAGAATGTAAGATTACAATTCATAATTTTTTTTGAGGGACTGGAAAATCAAAATACAAGTCTTATTTTTATTTCTGTAATAATAATGTAAGAAATGAAATTGACCTATTTTGTCTGATGAAGGTCCTAAATATAGAATTAACAGTTGGGTTAGAGAATTACAGTCAAGAGATTCTGATGCCTTAAATCAACACACCAAAGCCAGAACTGTTTATATAGCCATTGAAACAATAAGATTATGTTACATCCCATAAATCACCTAAATAACTTGGACACACATCGGGTGATAGTGTAGAATTTGCAATATCAATTCGGCCACCCGTTGAACATCTGTGCTGATGTTTATTTCCATGAGTTCACCCAAAGTCACAATTACCCCTAAGTCGCGCTGATTTTCTCTGAATTTAACTGTTAGGAGCAATATTTTAAGAGCCTCACTGAAAATATCTAAAATCTCACAAATTTTCAAAAAAATCCATAAATTCTGCACTTGGAGAATAGCCCTGTTTCCTGTTAATGAAAATCAAAATAAAATCATCTATTCCTGTTATATACTTGTCAAATCATCGGCCGGAAGTTTCCCGAGCCGGCAGTAAAAATCCCGGAAATAGCAAGTGCATCGGGAACCTACTGTCATCCCACCGCCTCACACATTGAGCGTGATAACGAGCGTGGTCAATGCTTCGATGCTGGGGATGTTGGTCTGAGTGAGAACACTAACATTGGTGCGCCTATCCTGCCAATGGATTTGCAGGATCTTGCGGAGGCAACATTGGTGGTACTTCTTCAGTGCTTTGATGTGCCTGTTGTATATAGTCCATGTCTCTGAAGCATATAGGAGGGCAGGTATCACTACTGCTCTGTAGACCATGAGCTTTGTGCCGGTTTTAAAGTTCTGGTCTTCAAACACTCTCTTCCTCAGGTGACCGAAGGCTGCACTGGCACACTGAAGGCAGTGTTGGACCTCGTCATCGACATCTGCCCTTGTTGACAGTAGGCTGCCGAGGTATGGAAAATGGTCCACATTGTCCAAGGCCTCATCGTGGATCTTGATAATCAGGGGGCAGTACTGTATGGTGGGGGCTGGTTGGTAGAGGACCTTTGTTTCACGGATGTTTAGAGTAAGGTCCATACTCTCATACGCTACGGTGAAGGTGTTGACAATGGCTTGGAGTTCGACCTCTGATTGTGCACAGACGCAAGCGTCGTCTACATACTGTAATTCAATGACAGAGGATGGGACGACCTTGGATCTGGTCTGGAGGCGACGGAGGTTGAACAGTTCCCCGTTTGATTTGTTGATTAGCTCCACTCCAGCAGGGAGCTTACTGACGGTGAGATGGAGCATTGTAGCAAGGAAAATCGAGAAGAGCATTGGTACGATGACACAACCTTGTTTGACCCCGCTCTGCACGTGTATTGGGTCTGTGGTGGATCCGTTGGTCAGGATCACGGCTTGCATGTCATCGTGAAGCAGGCGGAGGATGGTGACAAACTTTTGAGGACAGCCGAATTTGAAGAGGACACTCCATAATCTCTCATGGTTGACAGTGTCGAAGGCCGTTGTGAGGTCAAAGAAGGCCATGCACAGAGGTTGGTGTTGTTCCCTGCATTTCTCTTAAATTTGTCGCGTTGTGAAGATCATGTCCATTGTGCCCCTAAGTGGGCAGAATCTGCATTGCGACTCTGGGAGGAGCTCTTCAGCCACAGGGAGAAGGCGAATTCTTGCGATGACTTTCCCTGTGACAGACAGCAGGGAAACTCCTCTGCAATTGGACTTGTCCCCTTTCTTGAGGATGGTCACGATTACGGCGTCTCTGAGATGCTCTCTGTCATGTATCTTACATTATTATATATAACTGTATGCTAACATGCTATACATGACTGTAATAAGATATGTCCTGTAACCACCAGCAGACCTTATCACCAGGGGTGCACTTGCCTGAGACCTGTCCTTATATACCTGTCTCTTGCAAGTGCACCCCTGGTGGTAAGGTATGCTGGTGGTTACAGGTCATATCTTATTACAGTCATGTTGGGCGGATTCCATCAGCGGCAATCCTTCTGCCCAAAAATTCAACCTCGGGTGCGAGAAACAGGCACTTGGATTTCTTGACTCGTAGGCCTACCCGATCCAACCGCTTTAGTACTTCCTCCAAATTACGGAGATGGGAGTCGGTGTCCCTGCCCGTGATAAGTATGTCGTCTTTAAATACAACCGTCCCCGGTATGGACTTGAGCAGACTCTCCATGTTGCGCTGGAATATGGCAGCTCCCGACCTGATGCCGAATGGGCATCGATTGTACATGAAAAGGTCTCGATGTGTGTTGATGGTGGTGAGTAGCTTGGATTCCTCGGTCAATTCTTGCTTCATATACGCAGATGTGAGGTCGAATTTTGAGAAAAGTTTACCTCCAGCCAATCTGGGCAGCGGGTACTGGTCCTGTAGGGAGACTCTGTTTATGGTGGATTTGTAGTCCCCACAGATTCGTACGGAGACATCAGGCTTCATGACTGGGACGATGGGACTTGCCCAGTCGCTAAATTCCACAGGTGATATAATGCCTTCCCGCAGAAGCCTGTCTAGTTCGTGTTCAATCTTTTCCCTCATCACATAGGGTACAGCTCTGACCTTGTGATGGACCGGTCTAGCATCCTGTGCGATGTAGGTTTTGACTTTGGCCCCTTTGAAAGTGCCCACACCTGGCTGAAAGAGATGCTTAAATCGCTTTATAACTGTTGAGCAGGAGGTCCATTCCTCTAATGACATGGCATGGACATCATCCCATTTCCAGTTTAGTTTTGCCAGCCAGCTTCTCCCCAGCAGTGCTGGGGGGTCTCCAGGGACAATCCACAGGGGAAGTCGGTTCACTGTCCCTTTGTGTGTGACAGAGAGCATGGCACTGCCGAGGACTGGTACGATTTCTTTGGTATAGGTCCTTAGTTTGGTGTCGACCCTTGTGAGTTTTGGTCTGTCTCTTTTATGTGGCCACAATTGTTCAAATTGTTGAGCACCCATGAGAGATTGACTCGCTCCCGTATCCAGCTCCATGTTGACAGATATCCCGTTGAGTAGGACCCTCATCATTATAGGAGGCGTCCTGTTGTAGGAGCAGCAGCCATTGATCGTGTTGACCCGCTGTACATCGGTGTCCCGGGTACTGTCCCCACCATCTTCTGGTCCGCTTTCCGACCCATCCGATTCGTATACCAGCTGAGCTGCCATTTTTTTGCACATGCAGGCCAAATGCCCTGTATTTTCACAATTTCTGCAAACAGCCTGCTGAAATCGACATCCCCTTGACGAATGCCCACCCCCACACCTCCAGCACAGACCTGTTCCATTGTTCAAAGTGTTCCCAAAGAATGAGTTGCATCTGGCTGATCTCTCTTGAGCTTCTCTCAGTTTGTAGTTGATTGCTCGCATTGTGGGTTGATGAGGTGTGAACGGCCGTTCCTGTGGCCCTTGATGGCTTCTGCCTGCTGTTGAGAGCCTGTTCTCCCGGTTTTGTTTGTGTGTGTGGGTAGCAGCTTGTTTAGTGCTGTGAACTTCTTCTTCCGATATTTCATTAGTTGTCGTACCTGCATTGTAAATCAACCTCGTTTCTTCTTCCCCTACCAAGAATGTCTGTGCAACCAGTGCTGTTGCCTCTAAGGTCAGGTTCTTGGTCTCTATGAGCTTTCGGAATATGCCTGCGTGGCCTATTCCTTCAATGAAAAAGTCTCTCAGCATTTCTCTCCTCAGTTCATCGGAGAACTCAAATAAACTAGCCAACCTCCGAAGTTCCGCCATAAAGTCGGGTATGCTCTGGCCCACACAGCGTCTGTAGTTGTAGACCCTGTGTCTGGCCATGTGTAGGCTGCTCGCTGGCTTCAGGTGGTCTCTTACCAGTGTGCTCAATTCTTCAAACGACTTGCTTGTTGGTTTCTTGGGTGCCAACAGATCCTTCATTAAAGAGTTTGTTTTCGAGCCACAGCTGGTCAAGAGATGGGCTCTTCTCTTGTCTGCCTTATCGTCGCCTAACCAGTCTTTGGTTACAAAGCTTTGCTGGAGCCTTTCTATAAAGTCCTCCCAATTGTCTCCCGCTTTGTACTTTTCATCTGATCCGTTGTTCGCCATTCTGTGGATTCTGTAATCCCGTAACTCGTCGCCACTGTAAAGTCCTGTCCCCTCAGTACAGATTCACACGAGGCATATAGTGAAGTCAAGGTCACTCTGGACCTGCACCTTCATTTCACAGCTCTGGAATGCTGCACTTGCCTGCGACCTGTCCTTATATTACCTGTCTTTTGCAAGTGCACCCCTGGTGGTAAGGTATGCTGGTGGTTACAGGTCATATCTTATTACAGTCATGTATAGCATGTTAGGATACAGTTATATATAATAATGTAAGATACATGACATCCTCCTTCCAAATAAGAGAGATGAGTTCATGTATTCATGCCAATAGTGCTTCTCCGCCATGTTTTAGTGCTTCGGTAGGGATTCCATCTGCTCCTGAGGCCTTGTTGTTACTCAATTGTCAGGTGGCCTTTTCAACCTCATGCCGAGCTCGAGTTGTACTGAGGTAGTGATGCATAGCATGATGCGGGATGGAGTTGAGGACACTCACGTCGCTCACGTTGAAGGCAGTGTCTTGGATAAGGAGATCTTTGAAGTGTTCCTTCCAGCGAGCACTGTCCTCGATGAGTACTTCTCTGTTCTTGGCCAGCAGTGAGGTAGGACCTTGGTTGCTTGGGCCGTAGGTGGTCTTGACTGCGCTGAAGAATCCACGCACGTTGCAGATGTCGGCTAGTTGCTGGATCTGTTGCGCTTTCTCCACCACCATCTGTTCTTTAGATCGTGAGTCTTTTGTTGGACCTCGGCCTTCAGACGTCTGTAGAGCTGCTTTCTTGCTCTCCAGTTGTCTTGTTGTTTCCAGTCCAACAATGCCTTGCGCTTGTGGCTTATTAACTCCTTGATCTCGTCGAACCATTCTTGGTATTTTCTGGTTGAGTGACTGAGCGTCTCCTCACAGGTATTAATTATGGAGGCCTTGAGGGCAGACCAGGTGCTGTGGACACTCTGCGTCTCTGGATCACTGGGAGTCGTCAGGTTGGTAGTGAATCGCTGGCTGAATAGCGCTTTCTTAGCAGGGTCTTTGAGTGCTCCAGCGTTGATTTTCCTACGGCATTGTTTCTGTTGCCTAGCTTGCTGGAAGAAGGCCTGTTGCCCAGTGAACCTGGTGGACATGACTTACCAGTGGCTGTCAAAGTCACCAGCGCCCTCAGCTGCTTTGCCTCAGGCTCCTTCCAGGCATTGGCAGCAGACTTTTGCGGCATCTCACAATCGGCCACCCACAGATGCATCACCCAGGTGACCGATGTCATGTTTCACAACTCAGCCAATTATGTAAACTTTACCACTGATGAAGCCACCATTACTGAGCGGGCGCTCGACTTTGCTGCTCTGGCTGGCTTCCCACATGTGCAGGGCATCATCGACTGCACACTTGTGGCTATCAAGGCACCCCCACATCACCCAGGAGTGTTTGTGAACCGCAAGGGCTTTCAATCCCTCAATGTAACCATCTGCAACCATAAAAAGATAATCATGCATGTGTGCGCCACATTCCCTGGCAGCTGCCATGACTCTTTCGTGTTGCGCCAGTCCACCCTCCATCAACTCTTCGCTCCTCCAAACAGACTTACAGGCTGGCTGCTTGGAGACAAGGGCTATTCACTGAAGACATGGCTCACAAAGCCTTGAGGCCATCAAGTACTGAGTCCCAGGAGCGTTATAATGAGAGCCACATGTGCACCAGCTGCGTCATAGACCAAACAGTAGGCATGTTGAAGATGTGCTTCAGATGCCTTGACAGATCTGGAGGAGCCCTTCAGTACGGCCCAGCCAGGGTCTCCAGGATCATCATCGTCTGCTGCGCGCTGCATAACATAGCACAGCAGCGAGGATTGGAGCTGCAGGAGGAGCAAGGTGTAGAGTGCACAGCCTCTTCAGAAGAGGAGGAGCAGGAAAATCCAGAGGTGATGGCACCAGCAGCGGCACACATTGTTGCCCAGGAGGCCCGGAATAGCCTCATCATGGCCAGATTTACTTAACTTGCTCCAATGCACCCATATGGCTGCCACATGCTGTACTATGTCCCCCACCACTCCACAACAACACCACAAAGCATCCCTGCAAAGAATAAGCCATTCTTCTCACCCAAACCTCCAGCTTAAGTAATGGCTCACCATTCACTCCAAGTGACAACCACTTCGAAGGTAGCAGGCAAAAATGGCCAAGACTGGAAAGTGGTGCAAAGAAATATATATTAATCTGTGTCAGGGTGAGAGGGGAGCGACCTATCAAAAGCCCAGTGGGAGATCGAGAGCCAGCAGCAGTTGGTGAGAGGGGAGCGACCTATCAAAAGCCCAGCGGGAGATCGAGAGCCAGCGGCAGTTGGCGAGAGGTGGGAGCAGCCTATAAAAGGCCCAGCGGGAGCTCGAGAGTTAGCGGCAGTTGGCGAGAGGTGGGAGCAGTGTCGGAGCAGCCTATAAAAGGCGTACCGGTGCAGCTACAGTGGGAGAGAAAGCAAAATAAAAGTATAAAGGAATCAAAAGGTGACGTCACAACCAATGGGGTAAGTGATTGGCTGGTGATTGGTGAGTAGCTTTTCTTTTATTTTTTATATCAGTAAGTGAACTGTAACATTGTTATTACCAATTTAAGGGTATCTAAGGTTAAGACATGGCAGGAGAGCTCGGTCACGTGATATGCTCCTCCTGTACCATGTGGGAACTCGGGGACACTTCCGGTGTCCCTGGGCGCTACATGTGTGGGAAGTGTATCCGCCTCGAGCTCCTGACGGTCCGCGTTGCGGAATTGGAGCTGAGGGTGGATTCACTCTGGAACATCCACGATGCTGAGAATGACGTGAGTATCACGTGTAGTGAGTTGGTCTTACCGCAGGAGAAGGGTCCACAGCCAGATAGGGAATGGAAGACCAGCAGGAAGAGCAGTGCAAGAAAGATAGTGCAGGGGTCCCCTGTGGTCATCCCCCTGCAAAACAGATACACTGCTTTGAGTACTGTTGGGGAGGATGACTCATCAGGGGAGGGCAGCAGCAGCCAAGTTCATGGCACCGTAGGTGGCTCTGCTGCAAAGGAGGGTAGGAAAAAGATTGGGAGCGCGATAGTGATAGGGGATTCGATGGTGAGGGGAATAGATAGGCGTTTCTGCGGACGCAACCGAGACTCCAGGATGGTATGTTGCCTCCCTGGTGCAAGGGTCAAGGATGTCTCGGAGCGGGTGCAGGACATTCTGAAATGGGAGGGAGAACAGCCAGTTGTCGTGTTGCACATTGGTACCAACGACATAGGTAAAAAAAGGGATTAGGTCCTACAAAAAGAATTTAAGGAGCTAGGAGCTAAATTAAAAAGTAGGACCTCAAAAGTAGTAATCTCGGGATTGCTACCAGTGCCACGTGCTAGTCAGAGTAGGAATCGCAGGATAGTGCAGATGAATACATGGCTTGAGCAGTGGTGCAGCAGGGAGGGATTCAAATTCTTGGGGCATTGGAACCGGTTCTGGGGGAGGTGGGACCAGTACAAACCGGACGGTCTGCACCTGGGCAGGACCGGAACCAATGTCCTAGGGGGAGTGTTTGCTAGTGCTGTTGGGGAGGAGTTAAACTAATATTGCAGGGGGATGGGAACCTATGCAGGGAGACAGAGGGAGACAAAAATGAGGCAAAAGCAAAAGACAGAAAGGAGATGAGGAAAAGTGGAGGGCAGAGAAACCCAAGGCAAAGAACAAAAAGGGCCACTGTACAGCAAAATTCTAAAAGGACAAAGGGTGTTAAAAAAGCAAGCCTGAAGGCTTTGTGTCTTAATGCAAGGAGTATCCGCAATAAGGTGGATGAATTAACTGTGCAAATAGATGTTAACAAATATGATGTGATTGGGATTACGGAGACGTGGCTCCAGGATGATCAGGGCTGGGAACTCAACATCCAGGGGTATTCAACATTCAGGAAGGATAGAATAAAAGGAAAAGGAGGTGGAGTAGCATTGCTGGTTAAAGAGGAGATTAATGCGATAGTTAGGAAAGACATTAGCTTGGATGATGTGGAATCTATATGGGTAGAGCTGCAGAACACTAAAGGGCAAAAATCGTTAGTGGGAGTTGTGTACAGACCTCCAAACAGTAGTAGTGATGTTGGGGAGGGCATCAAACAGGAAATTAGGAGTGCATGCAATAAAGGTGCAGCAGTTATCATGGGTGACTTTAATATGCATATAGATTGGGCTAAATAAACTGGAAACAATATGGTGGAGGAGGATTTCCTGGAGTGCATAAGGGATGGTTTTCTAGACCAATATGTCGAGGAACCAACTAGGGGGGAGGCCATTTTAGACTGGGTGTTGTGTAATGAGAGAGGATTAATTAGCAAACTCATTGTGCGAGGCCCCTTGGGGAAGAGTGACCATAATATGGTGGAATTCTGCATTAGGATGGAGAATGAAACAGTTAATTCAGAGACCATGGTCCAGAACTTAAAGAAGGGTAACTTTGAAGGTATGAGGCATGAATTGGCTAAGATAGATTGGCTAATGATACTTAAGGGGTTGACTGTGGATGGGCAATGGCAGACATTTAGAGACCGCATGGATGAATTACAACAATTGTACATTCCTGTCTGGCGTAAAAATAAAAAAGGGAAGGTGGCTCAACCGTGGCTATCTAGGGAAATCAGGGATATTATTAAAGCCAAGGAAGTGGCATACAAATTGGCCAGAAATAGCAGCGAACCTGGGGACTGGGAGAAATTTAGAACTCAGCAGAGGAGGACAAAGGGTTTGATTAGGGCAGCGAAAATGGAGTACGAGAAGAAGCTTGCAGGGAACATTAAGGCGGATTGCAAAAGTTTCTATAGGTATGTAAAGAGAAAAAGGTTAGTAAAGACAAACGTAGGTCCCCTGCAGTCAGAATCAGGGGAAGTCATAACGGGGAACAAAGAAATGGCAGACCAATTGAACAAGTACTTTGGTTCAGTATTCACTAAGGAGGACACAAACAGCCTTCCGGATATAAAAGGGGTCAGAGGGTCTAGTAAGGAGGAGGAACTGAGGGAAATCTTTATTAGTCAGGAAATTGTGTTGGGGAAATTGATGGGATTGAAGGCCGATAAATCCGCAGGGCCTGATGGACTGCATCCCAGAGTACTTAAGGAGGTGGCCTTGGAAATAGCGGATGCATTGACAGTCATTTTTCCAACATTCCATTGACTCTGGATCAGTTCCTAACGAGTGGAGGGTAGCCAATGTAACCCCATTTTTTAAAAAAGGAGGGAGAGAGAAAGCAGGGAATTATAGACTGGTCGCCTGACCTCAGTAGTGGGTAAAATGATGGAATCAATTATTAAGGATGTCATAGCAGCGCATTTGGAAAATGGTGACATGATAGGTCCAAGTCAGCATGGATTTGTGAAAGGGAGATCATGCTTGACAAATCTTCTGGAATTTTTTGAGGATGTTTCCAATAAAGTGGACACAGGAGTACCAGTTGATGTGGTATATTTGGACTTTCAGAAAGCTTTCGACAAGGTCCCACACAGGAGATTAATGTGCAAAGTTAAAGCACATGGGATTGGGGGTAGTGTGCTGACGTGGATTGAGAACTGGTTGTCAGACAGGAAGCAAAGAGTAGGAGTAAATGGGTACTTTTCGGAATGGCAGGCAGTGACTAGTGGGGTACCGCAGGGTTCTGTGCTGGGGCCCCAGCTGTTTCCATTGTACATTAATGATTTAGACGAGGGGATTAAATGTAGTATCTCCAAATTTGCGGATGACACTAAGTTGGGTGGCAGTGTGAGCTGCGAGGAGGATGCTATGAGGCTGCAGAGTGACTTGGATAGGTTAGGTGAGTGGGCAAATGTGTGGCAGATGAAGTATAATGTGGATAAATGTGAGGTTATCCACTTCGGTGGTAAAAACAGAGAGACAGACTATTATCTGAATGGTGACAGATTAGGAAAAGGGAAGGTGCAACGAGACCTGGGTGTCATGGTATATCAGTCATTGAAGGTTGGCATGCAGGTACAGCAGGCGGTTAAGAAAGCAAATGGCATATTGGCCTTCATAGCGAGGGGATTTGAGTACAGGGGCAGGGAGGTGTTGCTACAGTTGTTCAGGGCCTTGGTGAGGCCACACCTGGAGTATTGCGTACAGTTTTGGTCTCCTAACTTGAGGAAGGACATTCTTGCTATTGAGGGAGTGCAGCGAAGATTCACCAGACTGATTCCCGGGATGGTGGGACTGACCTATCAAGAAAGATTGGATCAACTGGGCTTGTATTCACTGGAGTTCAGAAGAGTGAGAGGGGACCTCATAGAAACGTTTAAAATTCTGACGGGTTTGGACAGGTTGGATGCAGGAAGAATGTTCCCAATGTTGGGGAAGTCCAGAACCAGGGGTCACAGTCTAAGGATAAGGGGTAAGCCATTTAGGACCGAGATAAGGAAAAACTTCTTCACCCAGAGAGTGGTGAACCTGTGGAATTCTCTACCACAGAAAGTAGTTGAGGCCAATTCACTAAATATATTCAAAAGGGAGTTAGATGAAGTCCTTACTACTCGGGGGATCAAGGGGTATGGCGTGAAAGCAGGAAGGGGGTACTGAAGTTTCATGTTCAGCCATGAACTCATTGAATGGCGGTGCAGGCTAGAAGGGCTGAATGGCCTGCTCCTGCACCTATTTTCTATGTTTCTATGTTTCTATGTCATCAGAAGAATTGAAACATAATAGTAACATTTTGTGATACACCCATGTGTTTACCTTTGTGCATCAATTTTTGTGTCTTTTTTCTTTTCCGAGTGCTTCTGTGAGGTGCACCCCCTGTGGCTTCAGCAGAGGGAGAGGCAGCGTGCTCACTCCCCTGCTGCAACTGCTTAGACACACTTTGTGGACGTCCTCTGGGTTTTGGAGCCTGTGATGGTCCCGCCAAAGATGCTCCTTCTGCGACTGTGCCGGGGCAGACTCGGCCATCGCGATCTGAGGAGGCGTCTGGGGCTCTGACTGAGTGGAAGGCAACGTGGGAGAAACTTTGAGAGGAGCCCCCACTTCCTTGTCCCCTGTGCAGCAAGGATCTGGCGAGCACTTTGCTGCACAGCAGTGGGGCAATGAATGCCCAAGTCGAAGTTTATATCCCTCCTAGAGAGGAGGTCTGTGAGCATCTGCCATCTGCTAGCATGCTCTCGTGTGACTGGTGCACTTGCTGCTCCAGGCAGGTGGCCATCCTTTCCATGGAAGAGTGTACCGTCGCCTGTGGCATGGTGGTGCTCATGTTGGTGATGGACTTCTCCATTCTCTGCACGCTTGCACACATCTTGGCTGCAAAACCTGACAGAGCCTCCTGCAATTGTTGCTGCCCCTCCAGGATCACCCTTTTTCTCGATGGTCCCTAAGGCTCAGTGTCTGCATGCAGCTGAGCAGAGCTTGTATAGCGTCCTGCGCCCTCTGGCGAGAAGTTTCCACTGCTGTCCCTGTCAACACCACCTGTGCTGGCTCATTTGTGAGGCATGAGACAGCAGGTGACAACTCTACTTTATCTCTCACAGGACCCAAGGTGTGTGTATCTGTGCTGGTGCTGGGTGTGCTTGGGTCTGGTGACGGTGCGACCTCAGTGGCCGGAGCTTCCTCTGAGGAGTTGTCTTCTTCCTCCGGCTGGACAGTGCGGTCGGGGGGTGTCGTGCACTTGATGTACCTGTGGGAGAGTAAAGTGGTGAATTAGGAGTGTTATAATAAGAATGGGTGACAATTATGCACATGCTGACATTTCATTGGCTGCTGACATCAGTCACCATATGAATGACTGGTGTATGCCGTGTGGCTGTGTGAGATATAATTCTGTCACCAGGTTGCTGCGATGTCCCCCTCGCTCCATCTCTTACCGCCAGCAGCTCTGCAACTCCCAATATCTCCAGGGCCCCCTTCTCTCCTGGTGTCAGTTGTGTGAAGACTGGAGGGCCACCTCCAGTTCTTTACCTTTCCCGTGTGCTCTGGGCTCTTTTCTCCTGCAAGGAGGGAAAGAAGAGAACTTTGAGTGAGCATGATGGAATGAGTGTAAGTAATGGTAGAGGGTGACTATGAGGGAGTGGGGTGACAAATGCCAAAGGCTTCCTTCTGTGCTGTTACTTGCTATGATTGCATTAGGATGGGGGGGTGAGTGTCAGTGGTGGTTAGTCAGATGGGGATGTGAGTAGGTGCATAGACAGAGAGGGATGGGAGGACCTGCAAGGTAGGTTGGTGTGAGGAATGAGGTGAAGGAGAAGGCTTGGGAAGGCAGAGTGATGGGGATGTAATGACAGCCACATCAGGATGAGGGGGAGTGTGGCATTGTACTCACCTTTCCTGACCTCATGAGATCATTGAGTCATTTCCTGCATCGATCCATGTCCTCCTGACCACATCCCTGCTGCTGACCTTCTCAGCTATCTCCAACCTTTGGGAGGTGTCCTGTGCCTATCTGCAGAGATAAGGACCTGTGCGCTTTCACTGCCTCCACCAGAACATTCAGGAATGCATCAGAAAATCGAGGTGCAGGCCTTTCCCTTTGAGTATCCAGCATCTAAAGTTTGGAACAATACTCAGCCCTTTCTATTTCGGCATCCACACTCCACTAGCAACCTTCAAGTGAGGTGTGTGCAAGGCTGCTTTAAATTTCGACGATGGGAGCAAGTCATCGGTGATGTCATCAGACCCGCTCCATTGAATTGGGCAGGGAAACACAAATGATTGCTTTAAGTGGGGCCATTAAGTTACATCGTGAGCAGAACATTGTGTTCCTGACCAGCTACACGGCCCGCATGCATCCGACCTGATTCCACGGTAAAAATTCCGGCCATCAATGAGACGTACTTCCTCAATCCCTTTTCCACTCAGCTCCTGACCACTCAATTTCCCTTCCTGGCTCACATTGTCAATGCTTCCTTCTCCTCGGGCATTATCCCTCTCCCATTCAAAACTGCCATCGCAATCCCCTACTCAAAAAAAAAAACACCCTAATTTCTTCTGTCCTCACCCACAAGTATCCATCTCCAACGTGGCACATTTTGTTTAGTAACTCAGGGAATATGAGAAACCGCAGAGCAAGACGGTTACCACATATCAAGAACATATCGAAACTTTATTTTAGATTTTTAACATCAAATTTTCTTTTGTGTCTGCGTTTTTCCTTAGTATTAGCACATTAATTTTCATACAGGGAAATGAATGCGATAATACAGGAAAATGTCTGGCATGCGCAAGTAGTCTGATAAGGATGTGGCAGCAATATTCCAAACCCATGCAGTCTATTGTGCAAGGGAAATGTTTTTAGAAGCATCTACTCCTCTTCTACATCTTGAATGAACAGTGAATACTGCTGTAATTGTTCGAGCAGCATAATCCTGCTATTGTGTTACTGGGAGTAGGAAGTGAATCTCTGCTACATCTGCTTATTTATTTTCAAATTAGGAGTCACTCAAATGTTTAATTTACTTCTGTGTACAATGTCAATATTTATTGCACTAATTGTAGTGCAATTAAATAAAATGGTGCCAATCCTTGGAGCCAAAATTGAGCCCTGCCCGAAACGGGACATACCGACCGGATTTGAAAGTTTTTCTCCGCCCCAGGGGCAGAGATACCAGAGCAATTCGCATGTTTGAAATGGCTTTGCCTCGGTGCGGTGTTCCGGTCGTGTGCGGGGCGGAAGTGGCCTTGCAGTGAGTCCGCTGCCCCAACCGGTCATCAGCACCGTGCCGATAACGTCAGCGCCGTGCCGATAACGTCAGCTCCGTACCGATAACATCAGCTCCGTACTGATAACATCAGCTCCGTACTGATAACGTCAGCTCCGTACTGATAACGTCAGCTCCGTACTGATAACGTCAGCTCCGTACTGATAACGTGAGCACGTACTGATAACGTCAGCTCCGTACTGATAACATCAGCTCCGTACTGATAACGTCAGCTCCGTACTGATAACGTCAGCTCCGTACTGATGTCAGCTCCGTACTGATAACATCAGCTCCGTACTGATAACATCAGCTCCGTACTGATGTCAGCTCCGTACTGATAACATCAGCTCCGTACTGATAACGTGAGCACGTACTGATAACATCAGCTCCGTACTGATAACATCAGCTCCGTACTGATAACGTGAGCACGTACTGATAACATCAGCTCCGTACTGATAACATCAGCTCCGTACTGATGTCAGCTCCGTACTGATAACGTCAGCTCCGTGCCGATAACATCAGCTCCGTACTGATAACGTCAGCACTGTACTGATAACATCAGCTCCGTACTGATAACGTCAGCACCGTACTGATAACATCAGCTCCGTACTGATAACATCAGCACTGTACTGATAACGTCAGCTCCGTACTGATAACGTCAGCACCGTACTGATAACATCAGCTCCGTACTGATAACGTCAGCTCCGTACTGATAACGTCAGCTCCGTACTGATAACATCAGCTCCGTACTGATAACGTCAGCTCCGTACTGATAACGTCAGCACCGTACTGATAACATCAGCTCCGTACTGATAATGTGAGCACGTACTGATAACGTCAGTACCGTACTGATAACATCAGCTCCGTACTGATAACGTCAGCTCCGTACTGATAACATCAGCTCCGTACTGATAACGTCAGCTCCGTACTGATAACGTCAGCTCCGTACTGATAACGTCAGCTCCGTACTGATAACGTGAGCACGTACTGATAACGTCAGCACCGTACTGATAACATCAGCTCCGTACTGATAACGTGAGCACGTACTGATAACGTCAGCACCGTACTGATAACATCAGCTCCGTACTGATAACGTCAGCTCCGTACTGATAACGTCAGCTCCGTACTGATAACGTCAGCACCGTACTGATAACATCAGCTCCGTACTGATAACGTGAGCACGTACTGATAACGTCAGCTCCGTACTGATAACATCAGCTCCGTACTGATAACGTGAGCACGTACTGATAACATCAGCTCCGTACTGATAACATCAGCTCCGTACTGATAACATCAGCTCCGTACTGATAACGTCAGCTCCGTACTGATAACGTCAGCTCCGTACTGATAACGTCAGCACCGTACTGATAACATCAGCAACATACTGATAACATCAGCTCCGTACTGATAACATCAGCTCCGTACTGATAACGTCAGCTCCGTACTGATAACGTCAGCTCCGTACTGATAACGTCAGCTCCGTACTGATAACATCAGCAACATACTGATAACATCAGCTCCGTACTGATAACGTCAGCACCGTACTGATAACATCAGCTCCGTACTGATAACATCAGCAACATACTGATAACATCAGCTCCGTACTGATAACGTCAGCTCCGTACTGATATCAGCTCCGTACTGATAACATCAGCAACATACTGATAACATCAGCTCCGTACTGATAACATCAGCTCCGTACTGATAACGTCAGCTTCGTACTGATAACGTCAGCTCCGTACTGATAACGTCAGCTCCGTACTGATAACATCAGCAACGTACTGATAACATCAGCTCCGTACTGATAACGTCAGCACCGTACTGATAACATCAGCTCCGTACTGATAACATCAGCAACATACTGATAACATCAGCTCCGTACTGATAACGTCAGCTCCGTACTGATATCAGCTCCGTACTGATAACATCAGCAACATACTGATAACATCAGCTCCGTACTGATAACATCAGCTCCGTACTGATAATGTCAGCATGTACTGATAACGTCAGCTCCGTACTGATAACATCAGCAACGTACTGATAACATCAGCACCGTACTGATAACATCAGCTCCGTACTGATAACATCAGCTCCGTACTGATAATGTCAGCATGTACTGATAACGTCAGCACCGTACTGATGACGTCAGCTCCGTACCGATAACGTCAGCTCCGTACTGATAACGTCAGCTCCGTACCGATAACGTCAGCTCCGTACCGATAACGTCAGCTCCGTACTGATAACGTCAGCACCGTACTGATAACGTCAGCTCCGTACCGATAACGTCAGCTCCGTACCGATAACGTCAGCTCCGTACTGATAACGTCAGCTCCGTACTGATAACGTCAGCTCCGTACTGATAACGTCAGCTCCGTACCGATAACGTCAGCTCCGTACCGATAACGTCAGCTCCGTACTGATAACGTCAGCAACATACTGATAACATCATCTCCGTACTGATAACGTCAGCTCCGTACCGATAACGTCAGCTCCGTACTGATAACGTCAGCTCCGTACTGATAACATCATCTCCGTACTAATAACCTCAGCTCCGTACTGATAACGTCAGCTCCGTACTGATAACGTCAGCTCCGTACTGATAACATCATCTCCGTACTGATAACCTCAGCTCCGTACTGATAACGTCAGCTCCGTATCGATAACATCAGCTCAGTACTGATAACATCAGCTCCGTACCGATAACATCAGCTCAGTACCGATAACATCAGCTCCGTACTGATAACGTCAGCTCCGTACTGATAACATCAGCTCCGTACTGATAACGTGAGCACGTACTGATAACATCAGCTCCGTACTGATAACATCAGCTCCGTACTGATAACATCAGCTCCGTACTGATAACGTGAGCACGTACTGATAACGTCAGCTCCGTACTGATAACATCAGCTCCGTACTGATAACGTGAGCACGTACTGATAACATCAGCTCCGTACTGATAACATCAGCTCCGTACTGATAACGTCAGCTCCGTACTGATAACATCAGCTCCGTACTGATAACGTCAGCACCGTACTGATAACATCAGCAACATACTGATAACATCAGCTCCGTACTGATAACGTCAGCTCCGTACTGATAACGTCAGCTCCGTACTGATAACGTCAGCTCCGTACTGATAACGTCAGCACCGTACTGATAACATCAGCTCCGTACTGATAACATCAGCAACATACTGATAACATCAGCTCCGTACTGATAACGTCAGCTCCGTACTGATATCAGCTCCGTACTGATAACATCAGCAACATACTGATAACATCAGCTCCGTACTGATAACATCAGCTCCGTACTGATAATGTCAGCATGTACTGATAACGTCAGCTCCGTACTGATAACATCAGCAACGTACTGATAACATCAGCACCGTACTGATAACGTCAGCACCGTACTGATAACATCAGCTCCGTACTGATATCATCAGCTCCGTACTGATAACGTCAGCTCCGTACTGATAACATCAGCTCCGTACTGATAACGTCAGCTCCGTACTGATAACGTCAGCTCCGTACTGATAACGTCAGCTCCGTACTGATAACGTGAGCACGTACTGATAACGTCAGCTCCGTACTGATAACGTCAGCTCCGTACTGATAACGTCAGCTCCGTACTGATAACGTCAGCTCCGTACTGATAACGTCAGCTCCGTACTGATAACATCAGCTCCGTACTGATAACGTCAGCTCCGTACTGATAACGTCAGCTCCGTACTGATAACGTCAGCTCCGTACTGATAACGTCAGCTCCGTACTGATAACGTCAGCTCCGTACTGATAACATCAGCTCCGTACTGATGTCAGCTCCGTACTGATAACATCAGCTCCGTACTGATAACATCAGCTCCGTACTGATGTCAGCTCCGTACTGATAACATCAGCTCCGTACTGATAACGTGAGCACGTACTGATAACATCAGCTCCGTACTGATAACATCAGCTCCGTACTGATAACATCAGCTCCGTACTGATAACGTGAGCACGTACTGATAACATCAGCTCCGTACTGATAACATCAGCTCCGTACTGATGTCAGCTCCGTACTGATAACGTCAGCTCCGTGCCGATAACATCAGCTCCGTACTGATAACATCAGCACTGTACTGATAACATCAGCTCCGTACTGATAACGTCAGCTCCGTGCCGATAACGTCAGCTCCGTACTGATAACGTCAGCACTGTACTGATAACATCAGCTCCGTACTGATAACGTCAGCACCGTACTGATAACATCAGCTCCGTACTGATAACGTCAGCACCGTACTGATAACATCAGCACTGTACTGATAACGTCAGCTCCGTACTGATAACGTCAGCACCGTACTGATAACATCAGCTCCGTACTGATAACATCAGCTCCGTACTGATAACGTCAGCTCCGTACTGATATCAGCTCCGTACTGATAACATCAGCAACATACTGATAACATCAGCTCCGTACTGATAACATCAGCTCCGTACTGATAACGTCAGCTCCGTACTGATAACGTCAGCTCCGTACTGATAACGTCAGCTCCGTACTGATAACATCAGCAACGTACTGATAACATCAGCTCCGTACTGATAACGTCAGCACCGTACTGATAACATCAGCTCCGTACTGATAACATCAGCAACATACTGATAACATCAGCTCCGTACTGATAACGTCAGCTCCGTACTGATATCAGCTCCGTACTGATAACATCAGCAACATACTGATAACATCAGCTCCGTACTGATAACATCAGCTCCGTACTGATAATGTCAGCATGTACTGATAACGTCAGCTCCGTACTGATAACATCAGCAACGTACTGATAACATCAGCACCGTACTGATAACATCAGCTCCGTACTGATAACATCAGCTCCGTACTGATAATGTCAGCATGTACTGATAACGTCAGCACCGTACTGATGACGTCAGCTCCGTACCGATAACGTCAGCTCCGTACTGATAACGTCAGCTCCGTACCGATAACGTCAGCTCCGTACCGATAACGTCAGCTCCGTACCGATAACGTCAGCTCCGTACTGATAACGTCAGCACCGTACTGATAACGTCAGCTCCGTACTGATAACGTCAGCTCCGTACTGATAACATCATCTCCGTACTGATAACGTCAGCTCCGTACTGATAACGTCAGCACCGTACTGATAACGTCAGCTCCGTACTGATAACGTCAGCTCCGTACTGATAACGTCAGCTCCGTACTGATAACGTCAGCTCCGTACTGATAACGTCAGCACCGTACTGAAAACGTCAGCTCCGTACTGACAACATCAGCTCCGTACTGATAACGTCAGCACCGTACTGATAACGTCAGCTCCGTACTGATAACGTCAGCTCCGTACTGACAACATCAGCTCCGTACTGATAATGTCAGCTCCGTACTGATAACGTCAGCTCCGTACTGATAACGTCAGCTCCGTACTAATAACCTCAGCTCCGTACTGATAACGTCAGCTCCGTACTGATAACGTCAGCTCCGTACTGATAACATCAGCTCCGTATCGATAACATCAGCTCAGTACTGATAACATCAGCTCCGTACCGATAACATCAGCTCAGTACTGATAACGTCAGCTCCGTACTGATAACGTCAGCTCCGTACTGATAACGTCAGCTCCGTACTGATAACATCAGCTCCGTACTGATAATGTCAGCTCCGTACTGATAACGTCAGCTCCGTACTGATAACGTCAGCACCGTACTGATAACATCAGCACTGTACTGATAACGTCAGCTCCGTACTGATACCGTCAGCACCGTACTGATAACATCAGCTCCGTACTGATAACGTCAGCTCCGTACTGATAACGTCAGCTCCGTACTGATATCAGCTCCGTACTGATAACATCAGCAACATACTGATAACATCAGCTCCGTACTGATAACGTCAGCTCCGTACTGATAACGTCAGCTCCGTACTGATAACGTCAGCTCCGTACTGATAACGTCAGCTCCGTACTGATAACATCAGCAACGTACTGATAACATCAGCTCCGTACTGATAACGTCAGCACCGTACTGATAACATCAGCTCCGTACTGATAACATCAGCAACATACTGATAACATCAGCTCCGTACTGATAACGTCAGCTCCGTACTGATATCAGCTCCGTACTGATAACATCAGCAACATACTGATAACATCAGCTCCGTACTGATAACATCAGCTCCGTACTGATAATGTCAGCATGTACTGATAACGTCAGCTCCGTACTGATAACATCAGCAACGTACTGATAACATCAGCACCGTACTGATAACATCAGCTCCGTACTGATAACATCAGCTCCGTACTGATAATGTCAGCATGTACTGATAACGTCAGCACCGTACTGATGACGTCAGCTCCGTACCGATAACGTCAGCTCCGTACTGATAACGTCAGCTTCGTAATGATAACGTCAGCTCCGTACCGATAACGTCAGCTCCGTACCGATAACGTCAGCTCCGTACTGATAACGTCAGCACCGTACTGATAACGTCAGCTCCGTACCGATAACGTCAGCTCCGTACCGATAACGTCAGCTCCGTACCGATAACGTCAGCTCCGTACCGATAACGTCAGCTCCGTACCGATAACGTCAGCTCCGTACCGATAACGTCAGCTCCGTACCGATAACGTCAGCTCCGTACTGATAACGTCAGCAACATACTGATAACATCATCTCCGTACTGATAACATCAGCTCCGTACCGATAACGTCAGCTCCGTACTGATAACGTCAGCTCCGTACTGATAACATCATCTCCGTACTGATAACGTCAGCTCCGTACTGATAACGTCAGCACCGTACTGATAACGTCAGCTCCGTACTGATAACATCAGCTCCGTACTGATAACGTCAGCTCCGTACTGATAACGTCAGCTCCGTACTGATAACGTCAGCACCGTACTGAAAACGTCAGCTCCGTACTGACAACATCAGCTCCGTACTGATAACGTCAGCTCCGTACTGATAACGTCAGCTCCGTACTGACAACATCAGCTCCGTACTGATAACGTCAGCTCCGTACTGATAACGTCAGCTCCGTACTGATAACGTCAGCTCCGTACTAATAACCTCAGCTCCGTACTGATAACGTCAGCTCCGTACTGATAACGTCAGCTCCGTATCGATAACATCAGCTCAGTACTGATAACATCAGCTCCGTACCGATAACATCAGCTCAGTACCGATAACATCAGCTCCGTACTGATAACGTCAGCTCCGTACTGATAACGTCAGCTCCGTACTGATAACGTCAGCTCCGTACTGATAACGTCAGCTCAGTACCGATAACATCAGCTCCGTACCGATAACATCAGCTCCGTACCGATAACATCAGCTCCGTACTGATAACGTCAGCACCGTACTGATAACATCAGCTCCGTACTGATAACGTGAGCACGTACTGATAACGTCAGCTCCGTACTGATAACATCAGCTCCGTACCGATAACGTCAGCTCCGTACTGATAACGTCAGCTCCGTACTGATAACGTCAGCACCGTACTGATAACATCAGCTCCGTACTGATAACGTGAGCACGTACTGATAACGTCAGCTCCGTACTGATAACATCAGCTCCGTACTGATAACGTGAGCACGTACTGATAACATCAGCTCCGTACTGATAACATCAGCTCCGTACTGATAACATCAGCTCCGTACTGATAACGTGAGCACGTACTGATAACGTCAGCTCCGTACTGATAACATCAGCTCCGTACTGATAACGTGAGCACGTACTGATAACATCAGCTCCGTACTGATAACATCAGCAACATACTGATAACATCAGCTCCGTACTGATAACGTCAGCTCCGTACTGATAACGTCAGCTCCGTACTGATAACGTCAGCTCCGTACTGATAACGTCAGCTCCGTACTGATAACGTCAGCTCCGTACTGATAACGTCAGCACCGTACTGATAACATCAGCAACATACTGATAACATCAGCTCCGTACTGATAACGTCAGCTCCGTACTGATATCAGCTCCGTACTGATAACATCAGCAACATACTGATAACATCAGCTCCGTACTGATAACATCAGCTCCGTACTGATAATGTCAGCATGTACTGATAACGTCAGCTCCGTACTGATAACATCAGCAACGTACTGATAACGTCAGCACCGTACTGATAACGTCAGCTCCGTACTGATATCATCAGCTCCGTACTGATAACGTCAGCTCCGTACTGATAACGTCAGCTCCGTACTGATAACGTCAGCTCCGTACTGATAACGTCAGCTCCGTACTGATAACGTCAGCTCCGTACTGATAACGTCAGCTCCGTACTGATAACGTCAGCTCCGTACTGATAACGTGAGCACGTACTGATAACGTCAGCTCCGTACTGATAACATCAGCTCCGTACTGATAACGTCAGCTCCGTACTGATAACGTCAGCTCCGTACTGATAACGTCAGCTCCGTACTGATAACGTCAGCACCGTACTGATAACGTCAGCTCCGTACTGATAACATCAGCTCCGTACTGATAACGTCAGCTCCGTACTGATAACGTCAGCTCCGTACTGATAACGTCAGCACCGTACTGAAAACGTCAGCTCCGTACTGACAACATCAGCTCCGTACTGATAACGTCAGCTCCGTACTGATAACGTCAGCTCCGTACTGATAACGTCAGCTCCGTACTGACAACATCAGCTCCGTACTGATAACGTCAGCTCCGTACTGATAACGTCAGCTCCGTACTGATAACGTCAGCTCCGTACTAATAACCTCAGCTCCGTACTGATAACGTCAGCTCCGTACTGATAACGTCAGCTCCGTACTGATAACATCAGCTCCGTATCGATAACATCAGCTCAGTACTGATAACATCAGCTCCGTACCGATAACATCAGCTCAGTACCGATAACATCAGCTCCGTACTGATAACGTCAGCTCCGTACTGATAACGTCAGCTCCGTACTGATAACGTCAGCTCCGTACTGATAACGTCAGCTCAGTACCGATAACATCAGCTCCGTACCGATAACATCAGCTCCGTACCGATAACATCAGCTCCGTACTGATAACGTCAGCACCGTACTGATAACATCAGCTCCGTACTGATAACGTGAGCACGTACTGATAACGTCAGCTCCGTACTGATAACATCAGCTCCGTACCGATAACGTCAGCTCCGTACTGATAACGTCAGCTCCGTACTGATAACGTCAGCACCGTACTGATAACATCAGCTCCGTACTGATAACGTGAGCACGTACTGATAACGTCAGCTCCGTACTGATAACATCAGCTCCGTACTGATAACGTGAGCACGTACTGATAACATCAGCTCCGTACTGATAACATCAGCTCCGTACTGATAACATCAGCTCCGTACTGATAACGTGAGCACGTACTGATAACGTCAGCTCCGTACTGATAACATCAGCTCCGTACTGATAACGTGAGCACGTACTGATAACATCAGCTCCGTACTGATAACATCAGCAACATACTGATAACATCAGCTCCGTACTGATAACGTCAGCTCCGTACTGATAACGTCAGCTCCGTACTGATAACGTCAGCTCCGTACTGATAACGTCAGCACCGTACTGATAACATCAGCAACATACTGATAACATCAGCTCCGTACTGATAACGTCAGCTCCGTACTGATATCAGCTCCGTACTGATAACATCAGCAACATACTGATAACATCAGCTCCGTACTGATAACATCAGCTCCGTACTGATAATGTCAGCATGTACTGATAACGTCAGCTCCGTACTGATAACATCAGCAACGTACTGATAACATCAGCACCGTACTGATAACGTCAGCACCGTACTGATAACATCAGCTCCGTACTGATATCATCAGCTCCGTACTGATAACGTCAGCTCCGTACTGATAACGTCAGCTCCGTACTGATAACGTCAGCTCCGTACTGATAACATCAGCTCCGTACTGATAATGTCAGCTCCGTACTGATAACGTCAGCTCCGTACTGATAACGTCAGCTCCGTACTGATAACGTGAGCACGTACTGATAACGTCAGCTCCGTACTGATAACATCAGCTCCGTACTGATAACGTCAGCTCCGTACTGATAACGTCAGCTCCGTACTGATAACGTCAGCTTCGTACTGATAACGTCAGCTCCGTACTGATAACGTCAGCTCCGTACTGATAACGTCAGCTCCGTACTGATAACGTCAGCTCCGTACTGATAACGTCAGCTCCGTACTAATAACATCAGCTCCGTACTGATAACGTCAGCTCCGTACTGATAACGTCAGCTCCGTACTGATAACGTCAGCTCCGTACTGATAACGTCAGCTCCGTACTGATAACGTCAGCTCCGTACTGATAACATCAGCTCCGTACTGATAACATCAGCTCCGTACTGATGTCAGCTCCGTACTGATAACATCAGCTCCGTACTGATAACGTGAGCACGTACTGATAACATCAGCTCCGTACTGATAACATCAGCTCCGTACTGATAACATCAGCTCCGTACTGATAACGTGAGCACGTACTGATAACATCAGCTCCGTACTGATAACATCAGCTCCGTACTGATGTCAGCTCCGTACTGATAACGTCAGCTCCGTGCCGATAACATCAGCTCCGTACTGATAACGTCAGCACTGTACTGATAACATCAGCTCCGTACTGATAACGTCAGCTCCGTGCCGATAACGTCAGCTCCGTACTGATAACGTCAGCACTGTACTGATAACATCAGCTCCGTACTGATAACGTCAGCACCGTACTGATAACGTCAGCTCCGTACTGATAACGTCAGCTCCGTACTGATAACGTCAGCACCGTACTGATAACATCAGCACCGTACTGATAACGTCAGCTCCGTACTGATAACGTCAGCACCGTACTGATAACATCAGCTCCGTACTGATAACGTCAGCTCCGTACTGATAACGTCAGCTCCGTACTGATAACATCAGCTCCGTACTGATAACGTCAGCACCGTACTGATAACGTCAGCTCCGTACTGATAACGTCAGCTCCGTACTGATAACGTCAGCACCGTACTGATAACATCAGCTCCGTACTGATAACGTCAGCACCGTACTGATAACATCAGCTCCGTACTGATAACGTCAGCTCCGTACTGATAACGTCAGCTCCGTACTGATAACGTGAGCACGTACTGATAACGTCAGCACCGTACTGATAACATCAGCTCCGTACTGATAACGTGAGCACGTACTGATAACGTCAGCACCGTACTGATAACATCAGCTCCGTACTGATAACATCAGCTCCGTACTGATAACGTCAGCTCCGTACTGATAACGTCAGCTCCGTACTGATAACGTCAGCTCCGTACTGATAACGTCAGCTCCGTACTGATAACGTCAGCTCCGTACTAATAACATCAGCTCCGTACTGATAACGTCAGCTCCGTACTGATAACGTCAGCTCCGTACTGATAACGTCAGCTCCGTACTGATAACATCAGCTCCGTACTGATAACATCAGCTCCGTACTGATGTCAGCTCCGTACTGATAACATCAGCTCCGTACTGATAACGTGAGCACGTACTGATAACATCAGCTCCGTACTGATAACATCAGCTCCGTACTGATAACGTGAGCACGTACTGATAACATCAGCTCCGTACTGATAACATCAGCTCCGTACTGATGTCAGCTCCGTACTGATAACGTCAGCTCCGTGCCGATAACATCAGCTCCGTACTGATAACGTCAGCACTGTACTGATAACATCAGCTCCGTACTGATAACGTCAGCTCCGTGCCGATAACGTCAGCTCCGTACTGATAACGTCAGCACTGTACTGATAACATCAGCTCCGTACTGATAACGTCAGCACCGTACTGATAACGTCAGCTCCGTACTGATAACGTCAGCTCCGTACTGATAACGTCAGCACCGTACTGATAACATCAGCACTGTACTGATAACGTCAGCTCCGTACTGATAACGTCAGCACCGTACTGATAACATCAGCTCCGTACTGATAACGTCAGCTCCGTACTGATAACGTCAGCTCCGTACTGATAACATCAGCTCCGTACTGATAACGTCAGCACCGTACTGATAACGTCAGCTCCGTACTGATAACGTCAGCTCCGTACTGATAACGTCAGCACCGTACTGATAACATCAGCTCCGTACTGATAACGTCAGCACCGTACTGATAACATCAGCTCCGTACTGATAACGTCAGCTCCGTACTGATAACGTCAGCTCCGTACTGATAACGTCAGCTCCGTACTGATAACGTGAGCACGTACTGATAACGTCAGCACCGTACTGATAACGTCAGCTCCGTACTGATAACGTGAGCACGTACTGATAACGTCAGCACCGTACTGATAACATCAGCTCCGTACTGATAACGTCAGCTCCGTACTGATAACGTCAGCACCGTACTGATAACATCAGCTCCGTACTGATAACGTGAGCACGTACTGATAACGTCAGCTCCGTACTGATAACATCAGCTCCGTACTGATAACGTGAGCACGTACTGATAACATCAGCTCCGTACTGATAACATCAGCTCCGTACTGATAACATCAGCTCCGTACTGATAACGTCAGCTCCGTACTGATAACGTCAGCACCGTACTGATAACATCAGCAACATACTGATAACATCAGCTCCGTACTGATAACATCAGCTCCGTACTGATAACGTCAGCTCCGTACTGATAACGTCAGCTCCGTACTGATAACGTCAGCTCCGTACTGATAACATCAGCTCCGTACTGATAACGTCAGCTCCGTACTGATAACGTCAGCTCCGTACTGATAACATCAGCTCCGTACTGATAACATCAGCAACATACTGATAACATCAGCTCCGTACTGATAACGTCAGCACCGTACTGATAACATCAGCTCCGTACTGATAACATCAGCAACATACTGATAACATCAGCTCCGTACTGATAACGTCAGCTCCGTACTGATATCAGCTCCGTACTGATAACATCAGCAACATACTGATAACATCAGCTCCGTACTGATAACATCAGCTCCGTACTGATAATGTCAGCATGTACTGATAACGTCAGCTCCGTACTGATAACATCAGCTCCGTACTGATAACGTCAGCACCGTACTGATGACGTCAGCTCCGTACTGATGACGTCAGCTCCGTACTGATAACATCAGCTCCGTACTGATAACATCAGCACCGTACTGATAACGTCAGCACCGTACTGATGACGTCAGCTCCGTACTGATAACATCAGCTCCGTACTGATAACGTCAGCACCGTACCGATAACGTCAGCTCCGTACCGATAACATCAGCTCCGTACCGATAACGTCAGCTCCGTACCGATAACGTCAGCACCGTACCGATAACGTCAGCTCCGTACCGATAACGTCAGCTCCGTACCGATAACGTCAGCTCCGTACCGATAACGTCAGCTCCGTACTGATAACGTCAGCTCCGTACTGATAACGTCAGCTCCGTACTGATAACGTCAGCTCCGTACTGATAACGTCAGCTCCGTACTGATAACATCAGCTCCGTACTGATGTCAGCTCCGTACTGATAACATCAGCTCCGTACTGATAACATCAGCTCCGTACTGATGTCAGCTCCGTACTGATAACATCAGCTCCGTACTGATAACGTGAGCACGTACTGATAACATCAGCTCCGTACTGATAACATCAGCTCCGTACTGATAACGTGAGCACGTACTGATAACATCAGCTCCGTACTGATAACATCAGCTCCGTACTGATGTCAGCTCCGTACTGATAACGTCAGCTCCGTGCCGATAACATCAGCTCCGTACTGATAACGTCACCACTGTACTGATAACATCAGCTCCGTGCCGATAACATCAGCACCGTACTGATAACGTCAGCTCCGTGCCGATAACATCAGCTCCGTACTGATAACGTCAGCACTGTACTGATAACATCAGCTCCGTACTGATAACGTCAGCACCGTACTGATAACATCAGCTCCGTACTGATAACGTCAGCACCGTACTGATAACATCAGCACTGTACTGATAACGTCAGCTCCGTACTGATAACGTCAGCACCGTACTGATAACGTCAGCTCCGTACTGATAACGTCAGCTCCGTACTGATAACGTCAGCTCCGTACTGATAACGTCAGCTCCGTACTGATAACATCAGCTCCGTACTGATAACGTCAGCTCCGTACTGATAACGTCAGCACCGTACTGATAACATCAGCTCCGTACTGATAACGTGAGCACGTACTGATAACGTCAGTACCGTACTGATAACATCAGCTCCGTACTGATAACGTCAGCTCCGTACTGATAACGTCAGCTCCGTACTGATAACGTCAGCTCCGTACTGATAACGTCAGCTCCGTACTGATAACGTCAGCTCCGTACTGATAACGTGAGCACGTACTGATAACGTCAGCACCGTACTGATAACATCAGCTCCGTACTGATAACGTGAGCACGTACTGATAACGTCAGCACCGTACTGATAACATCAGCTCCGTACTGATAACGTCAGCTCCGTACTGATAACGTCAGCACCGTACTGATAACATCAGCAACATACTGATAACATCAGCTCCGTACTGATAACATCAGCTCCGTACTGATAACGTCAGCTCCGTACTGATAACGTCAGCTCCGTACTGATAACGTCAGCTCCGTACTGATAACATCAGCAACATACTGATAACATCAGCTCCGTACTGATAACGTCAGCACCGTACTGATAACATCAGCTCCGTACTGATAACATCAGCAACATACTGATAACATCAGCTCCGTACTGATAACGTCAGCTCCGTACTGATATCAGCTCCGTACTGATAACATCAGCAACATACTGATAACATCAGCTCCGTACTGATAACATCAGCTCCGTACTGATAACATCAGCTCCGTACTGATAACGTCAGCTCCGTACTGATAACGTCAGCTCCGTACTGATAACGTCAGCTCCGTACTGATAACGTCAGCAACGTACTGATAACATCAGCTCCGTACTGATAACGTCAGCACCGTACTGATAACATCAGCTCCGTACTGATAACATCAGCAACATACTGATAACATCAGCTCCGTACTGATAACGTCAGCTCCGTACTGATATCAGCTCCGTACTGATAACATCAGCAACATACTGATAACATCAGCTCCGTACTGATAACATCAGCTCCGTACTGATAATGTCAGCATGTACTGATAACGTCAGCTCCGTACTGATAACATCAGCACCGTACTGATAACATCAGCTCCGTACTGATAATGTCAGCATGTACTGATAACGTCAGCACCGTACTGATGACGTCAGCTCCGTACCGATAACGTCAGCTCCGTACTGATAACGTCAGCTCCGTACTGATAACGTCAGCTCCGTACCGATAACGTCAGCTCCGTACTGATAACGTCAGCACCGTACTGATAACGTCAGCTCCGTACTGATAACGTCAGCTCCGTACTGATAACGTCAGCTCCGTACCGATAACATCAGCTCCGTACCGATAACGTCAGCTCCGTACTGATAACGTCAGCTCCGTACTGATAACGTCAGCTCCGTACTGATAACATCAGCTCCGTACTGATGTCAGCTCCGTACTGATAACATCAGCTCCGTACTGATAACATCAGCTCCGTACTGATGTCAGCTCCGTACTGATAACATCAGCTCCGTACTGATAACGTGAGCACGTACTGATAACATCAGCTCCGTACTGATAACATCAGCTCCGTACTGATAACGTGAGCACGTACTGATAACATCAGCTCCGTACTGATAACATCAGCTCCGTACTGATGTCAGCTCCGTACTGATAACGTCAGCTCCGTGCTGATAACATCAGCTCCGTACTGATAACGTCACCACTGTACTGATAACATCAGCTCCGTGCCGATAACATCAGCACCGTACTGATAACGTCAGCTCCGTGCCGATAACATCAGCTCCGTACTGATAACGTCAGCACTGTACTGATAACATCAGCTCCGTACTGATAACGTCAGCACCGTACTGATAACATCAGCTCCGTACTGATAACGTCAGCACCGTACTGATAACATCAGCACTGTACTGATAACGTCAGCTCCGTACTGATAACGTCAGCACCGTACTGATAACGTCAGCTCCGTACTGATAACGTCAGCTCCGTACTGATAACGTCAGCTCCGTACTGATAACGTCAGCTCCGTACTGATAACATCAGCTCCGTACTGATAACGTCAGCTCCGTACTGATAACGTCAGCACCGTACTGATAACATCAGCTCCGTACTGATAACGTGAGCACGTACTGATAACGTCAGTACCGTACTGATAACATCAGCTCCGTACTGATAACGTCAGCTCCGTACTGATAACGTCAGCTCCGTACTGATAACGTCAGCTCCGTACTGATAACGTCAGCTCCGTACTGATAACGTGAGCACGTACTGATAACGTCAGCACCGTACTGATAACATCAGCTCCGTACTGATAACGTGAGCACGTACTGATAACGTCAGCACCGTACTGATAACATCAGCTCCGTACTGATAACGTCAGCTCCGTACTGATAACGTCAGCACCGTACTGATAACATCAGCAACATACTGATAACATCAGCTCCGTACTGATAACATCAGCTCCGTACTGATAACGTCAGCTCCGTACTGATAACGTCAGCTCCGTACTGATAACATCAGCAACATACTGATAACATCAGCTCCGTACTGATAACGTCAGCACCGTACTGATAACATCAGCTCCGTACTGATAACATCAGCAACATACTGATAACATCAGCTCCGTACTGATAACGTCAGCTCCGTACTGATATCAGCTCCGTACTGATAACATCAGCAACATACTGATAACATCAGCTCCGTACTGATAACATCAGCTCCGTACTGATAACATCAGCTCCGTACTGATAACGTCAGCTCCGTACTGATAACGTCAGCTCCGTACTGATAACGTCAGCTCCGTACTGATAACGTCAGCAACGTACTGATAACATCAGCTCCGTACTGATAACGTCAGCACCGTACTGATAACATCAGCTCCGTACTGATAACATCAGCAACATACTGATAACATCAGCTCCGTACTGATAACGTCAGCTCCGTACTGATATCAGCTCCGTACTGATAACATCAGCAACATACTGATAACATCAGCTCCGTACTGATAACATCAGCTCCGTACTGATAATGTCAGCATGTACTGATAACGTCAGCTCCGTACTGATAACATCAGCACCGTACTGATAACATCAGCTCCGTACTGATAATGTCAGCATGTACTGATAACGTCAGCACCGTACTGATGACGTCAGCTCCGTACCGATAACGTCAGCTCCGTACTGATAACGTCAGCTCCGTACTGATAACGTCAGCTCCGTACCGATAACGTCAGCTCCGTACTGATAACGTCAGCACCGTACTGATAACGTCAGCTCCGTACTGATAACGTCAGCTCCGTACTGATAACGTCAGCTCCGTACCGATAACATCAGCTCCGTACCGATAACGTCAGCTCCGTACTGATAACGTCAGCTCCGTACTGATAACGTCAGCTCCGTACCGATAACGTCAGCTCCGTACCGATAACGTCAGCTCCGTACTGATAACGTCAGCAACATACTGATAACGTCAGCTCCGTACTGATAACGTCAGCAACATACTGATAACATCATCTCCGTACTGATAACATCAGCTCCGTACCGATAACGTCAGCTCCGTACTGATAACGTCAGCTCCGTACTGATAACATCAGCTCCGTACTGATAACATCATCTCCGTACTGATAACGTCAGCTCCGTACTGATAACATCATCTCCGTACTGATAACGTCAGCTCCGTACTGATAACGTCAGCACCGTACTGATAACGTCAGCTCCGTACTGATAACATCAGCTCCGTACTGATAACGTCAGCTCCGTACTGATAACGTCAGCTCCGTACTGATAACGTCAGCTCCGTACTGATAACGTCAGCACCGTACTGAAAACGTCAGCTCCGTACTGACAACATCAGCTCCGTACTGATAACGTCAGCTCCGTACTGATAACGTCAGCTCCGTACTGATAACGTCAGCTCCGTACTGACAACATCAGCTCCGTACTGACAACGTCAGCTCCGTACTGATAACGTCAGCTCCGTACTGATAACGTCAGCTCCGTACTGATAACGTCAGCTCCGTACTAATAACCTCAGCTCCGTACTGATAACGTCAGCTCCGTACTGATAACGTCAGCTCCGTACTGATAACATCAGCTCCGTATCGATAACATCAGCTCAGTACTGATAACATCAGCTCCGTACCGATAACATCAGCTCAGTACCGATAACATCAGCTCCGTACCGATAACATCAGCTCCGTACTGATAACGTCAGCTCCGTACTGATAACGTCAGCTCCGTACTGATAACGTCAGCTCAGTACCGATAACATCAGCTCCGTACCGATAACATCAGCTCCGTACCGATAACATCAGCTCCGTACTGATAACGTCAGCACCGTACTGATAACATCAGCTCCGTACTGATAACGTGAGCACGTACTGATAACGTCAGCTCCGTACTGATAACATCAGCTCCGTACCGATAACGTCAGCTCCGTACTGATAACGTCAGCTCCGTACCGATAACATCAGCTCCGTACTGATAACGTCAGCACCGTACTGATAACATCAGCTCCGTACTGATAACGTGAGCACGTACTGATAACGTCAGCTCCGTACTGATAACATCAGCTCCGTACCGATAACGTCAGCTCCGTACTGATAACGTCAGCTCCGTACTGATAACGTCAGCACCGTACTGATAACATCAGCTCCGTACTGATAACGTGAGCACGTACTGATAACGTCAGCTCCGTACTGATAACATCAGCTCCGTACAAATAACGTGAGCACGTACTGATAACATCAGCTCCGTACTGATAACATCAGCTCCGTACTGATAACATCAGCTCCGTACTGATAACGTGAGCACGTACTGATAACGTCAGCTCCGTACTGATAACATCAGCTCCGTACTGATAACGTGAGCACGTACTGATAACATCAGCTCCGTACTGATAACATCAGCTCCGTACTGATAACATCAGCTCCGTACTGATAACGTCAGCTCCGTACTGATAACATCAGCTCCGTACTGATAACGTCAGCACCGTACTGATAACATCAGCAACATACTGATAACATCAGCTCCGTACTGATAACGTCAGCTCCGTACTGATAACGTCAGCTCCGTACTGATAACGTCAGCTCCGTACTGATAACGTCAGCACCGTACTGATAACATCAGCTCCGTACTGATAACATCAGCAACATACTGATAACATCAGCTCCGTACTGATAACGTCAGCTCCGTACTGATATCAGCTCCGTACTGATAACAGCTCCGTACTGATAACATCAGCAACATACTGATAACATCAGCTCCGTACTGATAACATCAGCTCCGTACTGATAATGTCAGCATGTACTGATAACGTCAGCTCCGTACTGATAACATCAGCAACGTACTGATAACATCAGCACCGTACTGATAACGTCAGCACCGTACTGATAACGTCAGCACCGTACTGATATCATCAGCTCCGTACTGATAACGTCAGCTCCGTACTGATAACGTCAGCTCCGTACTGATAACGTCAGCTCCGTACTGATAACATCAGCTCCGTACTGATAACATCAGCTCCGTACTGATAATGTCAGCTCCGTACTGATAACGTCAGCTCCGTACTGATAACGTCAGCTCCGTACTGATAACGTGAGCACGTACTGATAACGTCAGCTCCGTACTGATAACATCAGCTCCGTACTGATAACGTCAGCTCCGTACTGATAACGTCAGCTCCGTACTGATAACATCAGCTCCGTACTGATAACGTCAGCTCCGTACTGATAACGTCAGCTCCGTACTGATAACGTCAGCTCCGTACTGATAACGTCAGCTCCGTACTGATAACGTCAGCTCCGTACTAATAACATCAGCTCCGTACTGATAACGTCAGCTCCGTACTGATAACGTCAGCTCCGTACTGATAACATCAGCTCCGTACTGATGTCAGCTCCGTACTGATAACATCAGCTCCGTACTGATAACATCAGCTCCGTACTGATAACATCAGCTCCGTACTGATGTCAGCTCCGTACTGATAACATCAGCTCCGTACTGATAACGTGAGCACGTACTGATAACATCAGCTCCGTACTGATAACATCAGCTCCGTACTGATAACGTGAGCACGTACTGATAACATCAGCTCCGTACTGATAACATCAGCTCCGTACTGATGTCAGCTCCGTACTGATAACGTCAGCTCCGTACTGATAACGTCAGCTCCGTACTGATAACGTCAGCTCCGTACTGATAACGTCAGCACCGTACTGATAACGTCAGCTCCGTACTGATAACGTCAGCTCCGTACTGATAACGTCAGCTCCGTACTGATAACGTCAGCTCCGTACTGATAACATCAGCTCCGTACTGATAACGTGAGCATGTACTGATAACGTCAGCACCGTACTGATAACATCAGCTCCGTACTGATAACGTCAGCTCCGTACTGATAACGTCAGCACCGTACTGATAACATCAGCTCCGTACTGATAACGTGAGCACGTACTGATAACGTCAGCTCCGTACTGATAACATCAGCTCCGTACTGATAACGTGAGCACGTACTGATAACATCAGCTCCGTACTGATAACATCAGCTCCGTACTGATAACGTCAGCTCCGTACTGATAACGTCAGCACCGTACTGATAACATCAGCAACATACTGATAACATCAGCTCCGTACTGATAACATCAGCTCCGTACTGATAACGTCAGCTCCGTACTGATAACGTCAGCTCCGTACTGATAACGTCAGCTCCGTACTGATAACATCAGCAACATACTGATAACATCAGCTCCGTACTGATAACGTCAGCTCCGTACTGATATCAGCTCCGTACTGATAACATCAGCAACATACTGATAACATCAGCTCCGTACTGATAACATCAGCTCCGTACTGATAATGTCAGCATGTACTGATAACGTCAGCTCCGTACTGATAACATCAGCTCCGTACTGATAACGTCAGCACCGTACTGATGACGTCAGCTCCGTACTGATAACGTCAGCTCCGTACTGATAACATCAGCACCGTACTGATAACGTCAGCACCGTACTGATGACGTCAGCACCGTACTGATGACGTCAGCACCGTACTGATGACGTCAGCTCCGTACTGATAAGGTCAGCACCGTACCGATAACATCAGCACCGTACTGATAACGTCAGCACCGTACTGATAACATCAGCACCGTACTGATGACGTCAGCACCGTACCGATGACGTCAGCTCCGTACCGATAACGTCAGCACCGTACCGATAACGTCAGCTCCGTACCGATAACGTCAGCTCCGTACCGATAACGTCAGCTCCGTACCGATAACGTCAGCACCGTACCGATAACGTCAGCTCCGTACCGATAACGTCAGCTCCGTACTGATAACGTCAGCTCCGTACTGATAACGTCAGCTCCGTACTGATAACGTCAGCTCAGTACTGATAACGTCAGCACCGTACTGATAACATCAGCTCAGTACCGATAACATCAGCTCCGTACCGATAACATCAGCTCCGTACCGATAACATCAGCTCAGTACCGATAACGTCAGCTCCGTACCGATAACGTCAGCTCCGTACTGATAACGTCAGCACCGTACTGATAACGTCAGCACCGTACTGATAACATCAGCTCCGTACTGATAACGTGAGCACGTACTGATAACGTCAGCTCCGTACTGATAACATCAGCTCCGTACTGATAACATCAGCTCCGTTCTGATAACATCAGCTCCGTACTGATAACATCAGCTCCGTTCTGATAACATCAGCTCCGTACTGATAACGTGAGCACGTACTGATAACGTCAGCTCCGTACTGATAACATCAGCCCCGTACCGATAACATCAGCTCCGTACCGATAACATCAGCTCCGTACCGATAACGTCAGCTCCGTACCGATAACGTCAGCACCGTACTGATAACATCAGCTCCGTACTGATAACGTGAGCACGTACTGATAACGTCAGCTCCGTACTGATAACATCAGCTCCGTACTGATAACATCAGCGCCGTACTGATAACATCAGCTCCGTACTGATAACATCAGCTCCGTACTGATAACGTGAGCACGTACTGATAACGTCAGCTCCGTACTGATAACGTCAGCTCCGTACTGATAACATCAGCTCCGTACTGATAACGTCAGCTCCGTACTGATAACATCTGCTCCGTACTGATAACATCAGCTCCGTACTGATAACATCAGCTCCGTACTGATAACGTCAGCTCCGTACTGATAACATCAGCACCGTACTGATAACATCAGCAACATACTGATAACATCAGCTCCGTACTGATAACATCAGCTCCGTACTGATAATGTCAGCATGTACTGATAACGTCAGCTCCGTACTGATAACATCAGCAAC
Organism: Pristiophorus japonicus; assembly: GCF_044704955.1. Classification (NCBI taxonomy): domain Eukaryota; kingdom Metazoa; phylum Chordata; class Chondrichthyes; family Pristiophoridae; genus Pristiophorus; species Pristiophorus japonicus. Next base: position 30,831,190 of record NC_091987.1, on the reverse strand, counting down.
ATACTGATAACATCAGCTCCGTACTGATAACATCAGCACCGTACTGATAACATCAGCAACATACTGATAACATCAGCTCCGTACTGATAACATCAGCTCCGTACTGATAATGTCAGCATGTACTGATAACGTCAGCTCCGTACTGATAACATCAGCACCGTACTGATAACATCAGCAACATACTGATAACATCAGCTCCGTACTGATAACATCAGCACCGTACTGATAACGTCAGCACCGTACTGATAACGTCAGCACCGTACTGATAACGTCAGCACCGTACTGATAACGTCAGCTCCGTACTGATAACATCAGCTCCGTACTGATAACGTCAGCTCCGTACTGATAACGTCAGCTTCGTACTGATAACGTCAGCTCCGTACGGATAACGTCAGCTCCGTACTGATAACGTCAGCTTCGTACTGATAACGTCTGCTCCGTACGGATAACGTCAGCTCCGTACCGATAACGTCAGCTCCGTACCGATAACGTCAGCTCCGTACTGATAACGTCAGCTCCGTACTGATAACATCAGCTCCGTACCGATAACGTCAGCTCCGTACCGATAACGTCAGCTCCGTACTGATAACGTCAGCTCCGTACTGATAACGTCAGCTCAGTACTGATAACGTCAGCTCCGTACTGATAACGTCAGCAACATACTGATAACATCATCTCCGTACTGATAACATCAGCTCCGTACTGATAACATCATCTCCGTACTGATAACATCAGCTCCGTACTGATAACGTCAGCTCCGTACTGATAACGTCAGCTCCGTACTGATAACGTCAGCTCCGTACTAATAACATCAGCTCCGTACTGATAACGTCAGCTCCGTACTGATAACGTCAGCTCCGTACTGATAACATCAGCTCCGTACTGATAACGTCAGCTCCGTACTGATAACGTCAGCTCAGTACTGATAACGTCAGCTCCGTACCGATAACTTCAGCTCAGTACCGATAACATCAGCTCCGTACTGATAACGTCAGCTCCGTACTGATAACGTCAGCTCCGTACTGATAACGTCAGCAACGTACTGATAACGTCAGCTCCGTACTGATAACATCAGCTCCGTACCGATAACATCAGCTCCGTACCGATAACGTCAGCTCCGTACTGATAACATCAGCTCCGTACTGATGTCAGCTCCGTACTGATAACATCAGCTCCGTACTGATAACGTGAGCACGTACTGATAACATCAGCTCCGTACTGATAACATCAGCTCCGTACTGATAACATCAGCTCCGTACTGATAACGTGAGCACGTACTGATAACATCAGCTCCGTACTGATAACATCAGCTCCGTACTGATGTCAGCTCCGTACTGATAACGTCAGCTCCGTGCCGACAACATCAGCTCCGTACTGATAACGTCAGCACTGTACTGATAACATCAGCTCCGTACTGATAACGTCAGCTCCGTGCCGATAACATCAGCTCCGTACTGATAACGTCAGCACCGTACTGATAACATCAGCTCCGTACTGATAACGTCAGCACCGTACTGATAACGTCAGCTCCGTACTGATAACGTCAGCACCGTACTGATAACATCAGCACCGTACTGATAACGTCAGCTCCGTACTGATAACGTCAGCACCGTACTGATAACGTCAGCTCCGTACTGATAACGTCAGCTCCGTACTGATAACGTCAGCTCCGTACTGATAACGTCAGCTCCGTACTGATAACGTCAGCACCGTACTGATAACGTCAGCTCCGTACTGATAACGTCAGCTCCGTACTGATAACGTGAGCACGTACTGATAACGTCAGCACCGTACTGATAACATCAGCTCTGTACTGATAACGTCAGCTCCGTACTGATAACGTCAGCTCCGTACTGATAACGTCAGCTCCGTACTGATAACGTCAGCTCCGTACTGATAACGTCAGCTCCGTACTGATAACGTGAGCACGTACTGATAACATCAGCTCCGTACTGATAACGTGAGCACGTACTGATAACGTCAGCACCGTACTGATAACGTCAGCTCCGTACCGATAACGTCAGCTCCGTACCGATAACGTCAGCTCCGTACCGATAACGTCAGCTCCGTACTGATAACGTCAGCAACATACTGATAACATCATCTCCGTACTGATAACGTCAGCTCCGTACTGATAACGTCAGCTCCGTACTGATAACGTCAGCTCCGTACTGATAACGTCAGCTCCGTACCGATAACATCAGCTCAGTACCGATAACATCAGCTCCGTACCGATAACGTCAGCTCCGTACCGATAACGTCAGCTCCGTACTGATAATGTCAGCTCCGTACTGATAACGTCAGCTCCGTAATGATAACATCAGCTCCGTACCGATAACATCAGCTCCGTACCGATAACGTCAGCTCCGTACCGATAACGTCAAATCCGTACTGATAACGTCAGCACCGTACTGATAACATCAGCAACATACTGATAACATCAGCTCCGTACTGATAACGTCAGCACCGTACTGATAACATCAGCTCCGTACTGATAACATCAGCAACATACTGATAACATCAGCTCCGTACTGATAACGTCAGCTCCGTACTGATATCAGCTCCGTACTGATAACATCAGCAACATACTGATAACATCAGCTCCGTACTGATAACATCAGCTCCGTACTGATAATGTCAGCATGTACTGATAACGTCAGCACCGTACTGATGACGTCAGCTCCGTACTGATAACATCAGCTCCGTACTGATAACGTCAGCTCCGTACTGATAACGTCAGCTCCGTACTGATAACGTCAGCTCCGTACTGATAACGTCAGCTCCGTACTGATAACGTCAGCTCCGTACCGATAACGTCAGCTCCGTACTGATAACGTCAGCTCCGTACTGATAACATCAGCTCCGTACTGATAACATCAGCTCCGTACTGATAACGTCAGCTCCGTACTGATAACGTCAGCAACATACTGATAACATCATCTCCGTACTGATAACATCAGCTCCGTACTGATAACGTCAGCTCCGTACTGATAACGTCAGCTCCGTACTGATAACGTCAGCTCCGTACTGATAACATCAGCTCAGTACCGATAACGTCAGCTCCGTACCGATAACATCAGCTCAGTACCGATAACATCAGCTCCGTACCGATAACATCAGCTCCGTACCGATAACGTCAGCTCCGTACCGATAACGTCAGCTCCGTACTGATAACGTCAGCACCGTACTGATAACGTCAGCTCCGTACTGATAACATCAGCTCCGTACTGATAACGTGAGCACGTACTGATAACATCAGCTCCGTACTGATAACATCAGCTCCGTACTGATAACATCAGCTCCGTACTGATAACATCAGCTCCGTACTGATAACGTGAGCACGTACTGATAACGTCAGCTCCGTACTGATAACATCAGCTCCGTACTGATAACGTGAGCACGTACTGATAACATCAGCTCCGTACTGATAACATCAGCTCCGTACTGATAACGTCAGCTCCGTACTGATAACATCAGCTCCGTACTGATAACGTCAGCACCGTACTGATAACATCAGCAACATACTGATAACATCAGCTCCGTACTGATAACGTCAGCTCCGTACTGATAACGTCAGCTCCGTACTGATAACGTCAGCTCCGTACTGATAACATCAGCAACATACTGATAACATCAGCTCCGTACTGATAACGTCAGCACCGTACTGATAACATCAGCTCCGTACTGATAACATCAGCAACATACTGATAACATCAGCTCCGTACTGATAACGTCAGCTCCGTACTGATATCAGCTCCGTACTGATAACATCAGCAACATACTGATAACATCAGCTTCGTACTGATAACGTCAGCACCGTACTGATAACATCAGCTCCGTACTGATAACATCAGCAACATACTGATAACATCAGCTCCGTACTGATAACGTCAGCTCCGTACTGATAATGTCAGCATGTACTGATAACGTCAGCTCCGTACTGATAACATCAGCAACAAAATGATAACATCAGCACCGTACTGATAACGTCAGCACCGTACTGATGACGTCAGCTCCGTACTGATAACATCAGCTCCGTACTGATAACATCAGCTCCGTACTGATAACGTCAGCTCCGTACTGATAACGTCAGCTCCGTACTGATAACGTCAGCTCCGTACTGATAACGTCAGCTCCGTACTGATAACATCAGCAACATACTGATAACATCAGCTTCGTACTGATAACGTCAGCACCGTACTGATAACATCAGCTCCGTACTGATAACATCAGCTCCGTACTGATAACGTCAGCTCCGTACTGATAATGTCAGCATGTACTGATAACGTCAGCTCCGTACTGATAACATCAGCAACATACTGATAACGTCAGCTCCGTACTGATAACGTCAGCTCCGTACCGATAACGTCAGCTCCGTACGAATAACGTCAGCTCCGTACTGATAACATCAGCTCCGTACTGATAACATCAGCTCAGTACTGATAACATCAGCTCCGTACCGATAACTTCAGCTCAGTACCGATAACATCAGCTCCGTACTGATAACGTCAGCTCCGTACTGATAACGTCAGCTCCGTACTGATAACGTCAGCAACGTACTGATAACGTGAGCACGTACTGATAACATCAGCTCCGTACATAACATCAGCTCCGTACTGATAACATCAGCTCCGTACTGATAACGTGAGCACGTACTGATAACATCAGCTCCGTACTGATAACATCAGCTCCGTACTGATGTCAGCTCCGTACTGATAACGTCAGCTCCGTGCCGACAACATCAGCTCCGTACTGATAACGTCAGCACTGTACTGATAACATCAGCTCCGTACTGATAACGTCAGCTCCGTGCCGATAACATCAGCTCCGTACTGATAACGTCAGCACCGTACTGATAACATCAGCTCCGTACTGATAACGTCAGCACCGTACTGATAACGTCAGCTCCGTACTGATAACGTCAGCACCGTACTGATAACGTCAGCACCGTACTGATAACGTCAGCTCCATACTGATAACGTCAGCACCGTACTGATAACATCAGCTCCGTACTGATAACGTCAGCTCCGTACTGATAACATCAGCTCCGTACTGATAACGTCAGCTCCGTACTGATAACGTCAGCACCGTACTGATAACATCAGCTCCGTACTGATAACGTCAGCTCCGTACTGATAACGTCAGCACCGTACTGATAACATCAGCTCCGTACTGATAACGTCAGCTCCGTACTGATAACGTCAGCACCGTACTGATAACATCAGCTCCGTACTGATAACGTCAGCTCCGTACTGATAACGTGAGCACGTACTGATAACGTCAGCACCGTACTGATAACATCAGCTCTGTACTGATAACGTCAGCTCCGTACTGATAACGTCAGCTCCGTACTGATAACGTCAGCTCCGTACTGATAACGTGAGCACGTACTGATAACATCAGCTCCGTACTGATAACGTGAGCACGTACTGATAACGTCAGCACCGTACTGATAACATCAGCTCCGTACTGATAACGTCAGCTCCGTACTGATAACGTCAGCACCGTACTGATAACATCAGCTCCGTACTGATAACGTGAGCACGTACTGATAACGTCAGCTCCGTACTGATAACATCAGCTCCGTACTGATAACGTGAGCACGTACTGATAACATCAGCTCCGTACTGATAACGTCAGCTCCGTACTGATAACGTCAGCTCCGTACTGATAACGTCAGCTCCGTACTGATAACGTCAGCACCGTACTGATAACATCAGCAACATACTGATAACATCAGCTCCGTACTGATAACATCAGCTCCGTACTGATAACGTCAGCTCCGTACTGATAACGTCAGCTCCGTACTGATAACGTCAGCTCCGTACTGATAACATCAGCAACATACTGATAACATCAGCTCCGTACTGATAACGTCAGCACCGTACTGATAACATCAGCTCCGTACTGATAACATCAGCAACATACTGATAACATCAGCTCCGTACTGATAACGTCAGCTCCGTACTGATATCAGCTCCGTACTGATAACATCAGCAACATACTGATAACATCAGCTCCGTACTGATAACATCAGCTCCGTACTGATAACGTCAGCATGTACTGATAACGTCAGCACCGTACTGATGACGTCAGCTCCGTACTGATAACATCAGCTCCGTACTGATAACATCCGCTCCGTACTGATAACGTCAGCTCCGTACCGATAACATCAGCTCCGTACCGATAACATCAGCTCCGTACCGATAACATCAGCTCCGTACCGATAACATCAGCTCCGTACCGATAACATCAGCTCCGTACCGATAACGTCAGCTCCGTACCGATAACGTCAGCTCCGTACCGATAACGTCAGCTCCGTACCGATAACGTCAGCTCCGTACCGATAACGTCAGCAACATACTGATAACATCATCTCCGTACTGATAACGTCAGCTCCGTACTGATAACGTCAGCTCCGTACTGATAACGTCAGCTCCGTACTGATAACGTCAGCTCCGTACCGATAACATCAGCTCCGTACCGATAACATCAGCTCCGTACTGATAACATCAGCTCCGTACCGATAACGTCAGCTCCGTACCGATAACGTCAGCTCCGTACTGATAACGTCAGCTCCGTACTGATAACGTCAGCTCCGTAATGATAACATCAGCTCCGTACCGATAACATCAGCTCCGTACCGATAACGTCAGCTCCGTACCGATAACGTCAAATCCGTACTGATAACGTCAGCACCGTACTGATAACATCAGCTCCGTACTGATAACGTGAGCACGTACTGATAACGTCAGCTCCGTACTGATAACATCAGCTCCGTACTGATAACGTGAGCACGTACTGATAACATCAGCTCCGTACTGATAACATCAGCTCCATACTGATAACATCAGCTCCGTACTGATAACATCAGCTCCGTACTGATAACGTGAGCACGTACTGATAACGTCAGCTCCGTACTGATAACATCAGCTCCGTACTGATAACGTGAGCACGTACTGATAACATCAGCTCCGTACAGCTCCGTACTGATAACGTCAGCTCCGTACTGATAACGTCAGCTCCGTACTGATAACGTCAGCTCCGTACTGATAACGTCAGCACCGTACTGATAACATCAGCAACATACTGATAACATCAGCTCCGTACTGATAACATCAGCTCCGTACTGATAACGTCAGCTCCGTACTGATAACGTCAGCTCCGTACTGATAACGTCAGCTCCGTACTGATAACATCAGCTCCGTACTGATAACATCAGCAACATACTGATAACATCAGCTCCGTACTGATAACGTCAGCACCGTACTGATAACATCAGCTCCGTACTGATAACATCAGCAACATACTGATAACATCAGCTCCGTACTGATAACGTCAGCTCCGTACTGATATCAGCTCCGTACTGATAACATCAGCAACATACTGATAACATCAGCTCCGTACTGATAACATCAGCTCCGTACTGATAATGTCAGCATGTACTGATAACGTCAGCTCCGTACTGATAACATCAGCAACATACTGATAACATCAGCACCGTACTGATAACGTCAGCACCGTACTGATGACGTCAGCTCCGTACTGATAACGTCAGCTCCGTACTGATAACGTCAGCTCCGTACTGATAACGTCAGCTCCGTACTGATAACGTCAGCAACATACTGATAACATAATCTCCGTACTGATAACATCAGCTCCGTACTGATAACATCAGCTCCGTACTGATAACGTCAGCTCCGTACTGATAACGTCAGCTCCGTACTGATAACGTCAGCTCCGTACTGATAACGTCAGCTCCGTACTGATAACTTCAGCTCCGTACTGATAACTTCAGCTCCGTACTGATAACGTCAGCTCCGTACTGATAACGTCAGCTCCGTACTGATAACGTCAGCTCCGTACTGATAACGTCAGCTCCGTACTGATAACGTCAGCTCCGTACTGATAACGTCAGCTCCGTACTGATAACGTCAGCTCAGTACTGATAACGTCAGCTCCGTACCGATAACATCCGCTCAGTACCGATAACATCAGCTCCGTACTGATAACGTCAGCTCCGTACTGATAACGTCAGCTCCGTACTGATAACGTCAGCTCCGTACTGATAACGTCAGCTCCGTACCGATAACTTCAGCTCCGTACCGATAACATCAGCTCAGTACCGATAACATCAGCTCCGTACTGATAACATCAGCTCCGTACCGATAACATCAGCTCAGTACCGATAACATCAGCTCAGTACCGATAACATCAGCTCCGTACCGATAACGTCAGCTCCATACTGATAACGTCAGCTCCGTACTGATAACGTCAGCTCCGTACCGATAACGTCAGCTCCGTACCGATAACGTCAGCTCCGTACTAATAACGTCAGCTCCGTACTAATAACGTCAGCTCCGTACTGATAACATCAGCTCCGCACTGATAACGTCAGCTCCGTACTGATAACCTCAGCTCCGTACTGATAACATCAGCTCCGTACTGATAACATCAGCTCCGCACTGATAACGTCATCTCCGTACTGATAACGTCAGCACCGTACTGATAACGTCAGCTCCGTACTGATAACGTCAGCTCCGTACTGATAACATCAGCTCAGTACTGATAACATCAGCTCCGTACTGATAACGTCAGCTCCGTACTGATAACGTCAGCTCAGTACTGATAACGTCAGCTCCGTACTGATAACATCAGCAACATACTGATAACGTCAGCTCCGTACTGATAACGTCAGCTCCGTACTGATAACATCAGCAACATACTGATAACGTCAGCTCCGTACTGATAACATCAGCTCAGTACTGATAACATCAGCTCCGTACTGATAACGTCAGCTCCGTACTGATAACATCAGCTCCGTACTGATAACATCAGCAACATACTGATAACATCAGCTCCGTACTGATAACGTCAGCTCCGTACACATATCAGCTCCGTACTGATAACATCAGCAACATACTGATAACATCAGCTCCGTACTGATAACGTCAGCTCCGTACTGATATCAGCTCCGTACTGATAACATCAGCAACATACTGATAACATCAGCTCCGTACTGATATCAGCTCCGTACTGATATCAGCTCCGTACTGATAACATCAGCTCCGTACTGATAACATCAGCTCCGTACTGATAACATCAGCTCCATATTGATGAGGTCAGCTCCGTACTGATAACGTCAGCTCCGTACTGATAACATCAGCTCCGTACTGATAACATCAGCTCCGTACTGATAACGTCAGCTCCGTACTGGTAACGTCAGCTCCGTACTGATAACGTCAGCTCCGTACTGATAACGTCAGCTCCGTACTGATAACGTCAGCTCCGTACTGATAACGTCAGCTCCGTACTGATAACGTCAGCTCCGTACTGATAACGTCAGCTCCGTACTGATAACGTCAGCTCCGTACTGATAACGTCAGCTCCGTACTGATAACATCAGCTCCGTACTGATAACGTCAGCTCCGTACTGATAACGTCAGCTCCGTACTGATAACATCAGCTCCGTACTGATAACGTCAGCACCGTACTGATAACGTCAGCACCGTACTGATAACGTCAGCTCCGTACTGATAACGTCAGCACCGTACTGATAACGTCAGCTCAGTACTGATAACATCAGCTCCGTACTGATAACGTCAGCTCCGTACTGATAACGTCAGCTCCGTACTGATAACGTCAGCTCCGTACTGATAACGTCAGCTCCGTACTGATAACATCGGCTCAGTACTGATAACATCAGCTCCGTACTGATAACATCAGCTCCGTACTGATAACATCAGCTCCGTACTGATAACGTCAGCTCCGTACTGATAACGTCAGCTCAGTACTGATAACATCAGCTCCGTACTGATAACATCAGCTCCGTACTGATAACGTCAGCTCAGTACTGATAACATCAGCTCCGTACTGATAACATCAGCTCCGTACTGATAACATCAGATCAGTACTGATAACATCAGCTCCGTACTGATAACGTCAGCTCCGTACTGATAACATCAGCTCAGTACTGATAACATCAGCTCCGTACTGATAACATCAGCTCCGTACTGATAACGTCAGCTCCGTACTGATAACGTCAGCTCCGTACTGATAACGTGAGCACGTACTGATAACGTCAGCTCCGTACTGATAACGTCAGCTCCGTACTGATAACGTCAGCTCCATACTGACAACATCAGCTCCGTACTGATAACGTCAGCACCGTACTGATAACATCAGCTCCGTACTGATAACATCAGCTCCGTACTGATAACATCAGCTCCATACTGACAACATCAGCTCCATACTGACAACATCAGCTCCGTACTGATAACATGAGCTCCGTACTGATAACGTCAGCTCCGTACTGATAACGTCAGCTCCGTACTGATAACATCAGCTCCGTACTGATAACGTCAGCTCCATACTGACAACATCAGCTCCGTACTGATAACGTCAGCTCCGTACTGATAACGTCAGTTCCGTACTGATAACGTCAGCTCCGTACTGATAACGTCAGCTCCGTACTGATAACATCAGCTCCGTACTGATAACATCAGCTCCGTACTGATAACGTCAGCTCCGTACTGATAACGTCAGCTCCATACTGACAACATCAGCTCCGTACTGATAACGTCAGCTCCGTACTGATAACATCAGCTCCGTACTGATAACGTCAGCTCCGTACTGATAACGTCAGCTCCGTACTGATAACATCAGCTCCGTACTGATAACATCAGCTCAGTACTGATAACATCAGCTCCGTACTGATAACGTCAGCTCCGTACTGATAACGTCAGCTCCGTACTGATAACATCAGCTCAGTACTGATAACGTCAGCTCCGTACTGATAACATCAGCTCCGTACTGATAACATCAGCTCCGTACTGATAACATCAGCTCAGTACTGATAACATCAGCTCCATACTGACAACATCAGCTCCGTACTGATAACATCAGCTCCGTACTGATAACGTCAGCTCCGTACTGATAACATCAGCTCAGTACTGATAACGTCAGCTCCGTACTGATAATGTCAGCACCGTACTGATAACATCAGCTCCGTACTGATAACATCAGCTCAGTACTGATAACATCAGCACCATACTGATAACATCAGCTCCGTACTGATAACGTCAGCTCCGTACTGATAACATCAGCTCAGTACTGATAACGTCAGCTCCGTACTGATAACGTCAGCACCGTACTGATAACATCAGCTCCGTACTGATAACATCAGCTCCGTACTGATAACATGAGCTCCATACTGATAACATGAGCTCCGTACTGATAACGTCAGCTCCGTACTGATAACATCAGCTCCGTACTGATAACATCAGCTCCGTACTGATAACATCAGCTCCGTACTGATAACATGAGCTCCATACTGATAACATGAGCTCCGTACTGATAACATCAGCTCCGTACTGATAACATGAGCTCCGTACTGATAACGTCAGCTCCGTACTGATAACGTCAGTTCCGTACTGATAACGTCAGCTCCGTACTGATAACATGAGCTCCGTACTGATAACATCAGCTCCGTACTGATAACGTCAGCTCCGTACTGATAACATCAGCTCCGTACTGATAACATCAGCACCGTACTGATAACATCAGCTCCGTACTGATAACGTCAGCTCCGTACTGATAACATCAGCACCGTACCGATGTGCCACATTGCACTGATACATCACAATGTCCCTATCCTTCAGTTAAAGGGGAGGGTCACTGCGAACTCTGCAGCCTCTTTTGTGGGAAACACTGGGCCACCAGGGAGGGTTTCGGCTGGGCCAGTGGCCTAGCACCCAAGAGGGGTTCGCGACCCGGCCAAACCCGTGGCCATAATTGTCTGCCAACTAAAAAAAAATAACATGGCGTCGCCGGCAGCACCACTTCTCCTTTGAGGGCAACCGCGCCGCCAAGCCGCAGAGAATGAACCGACAGCAAAAGCTGTCTGTGGCATCGACCAGCGGCAGCGCCGCTCCCTCAGGGCAATTTCTGAAAGGGGCAATTTCCCGAGGGGCAATTTCGGGAAGGGGTCACTGCCGGTCAGTAAGGGATTGGTTAATGCAAGCTGTGGTGGAGAAATGGGTGGAATAGTCCCCTTCACCTCTCCAAACCTGAGGAAAGGCAAATTCTAAAATGGCGGCCCTTCCGCGGAGAATCCACGGCCATTCCGTGCTGACCCATGGCTGCCACGTTCAGGCGGCCAGAGGCCTTATAGAAAGAGGCAATTTTGGTCCCCTTACCTTTTGTTGATTTCAATTCTTTCTATTTCAAATCCCGTCACCAATCCACAAACGAAACTCTCCGTTCACTACACTGACAGCTGCCCACACAGTGTTTTCAGGCTTCTGAGCAGAGACTTGAGCCACAAAATTCAGCTCCTTAGCACCCGTTGTCTTGGCGCCGTTTAGGATCCAAAATGGTGTCCGTGGCGCTCGCGCGCGCACTTCCAGTATCGAGTCACACCGGACGCCATCTTGGTTAGGGCGTTAGAGTGCGTGCAGTGAGAGTCCGCCAGGATTATGCAGAGTAGGTAGATCATGACGTCAATCAGCGTGTCTGCAAGTTTGCTAATGGAAAGCAAGAGGTGCATGCTTACACCATCTGCAGCTTGTAAATCAGAAGAGACTGTGGGATGAGGACGAAGAGGGCTGTGAGAAGGAGGATTAGATATGAGGGGCTAGATTTTACACTTGTGTGCAGATCGCCCAAAAATGGGCATTATTTCCGGCGTGGGCGGTAAAAATGGGTTTTCAGATCGCTGGCTTGTCGCTCATTCTCAAAACCCCTCGTCTCCATTTTTGAAATTGGGCGTTACCATGAGTGATATGAAATGGGCGGTAGCGTTATATCTCTCTGACCTTCTGCCGTAAAGTGTCGCCGTCCTTAGCAACGGCATGGCAATGCTCGATACCCGCGATTCAGGAGGTCAAAGGTCATGACATGCACAGAAGAGGAGACAGAGAGAGAGGGAGCTGAGAGGGACTGAAAGCGTGTGTGGCTATAGTGTGTGCTTGTTTGGCTATTCTGGGAGGCACGAGGGAGATTCACTAGCAGCAAAAAGTGTACTAAGCACCAAGAACCGAGTTTTTGTCCAACAAATAATATATAACATGGAAGGGATGGAGGAGGCCCTGGAGCTGGTAGCCAGGAACACTGGTGGTAGAGGGCTCCCAGTGGTCCCGGAGCTCGGCACTGCACCCCAAGGTGCCGCACCCTCATTGCCAACCACATATGAGAGCCACATCAACATCTTGCTTCTGGCTCGGAGCACATTCCCACCACGGGACCGTCCCCTCCCGTATCCATCCAAGCAGCAGTTCGGCCGTCTTCCCCCACCCCCAATGAAGCATCGCCTGAGGAGCTCCTCGGTCAGGCGGCTTTGAGTCAGGTGGGGACGGGGTAGAGATGGGGAGGAGGAACAGGGGGTGTGGAGGGGGAAGGGTTGGTTTTTACAGATATACTTATGATTTCAGACAAATGTTCAGTTTAAATGTTTTTTATTTAACAAAACCTTGTTGCGCATTGGCTCAGATAGCTGCACCATTACATGCTGGTGATTCCTTAACATCAAAGGGTATAATTACACTTAACTTCAATCAACTTAAACTTTAACTGTCACCAAGGTGATGCCCACCATTGATGTATCACCTGCACACCCAGCAGTGTGTCAGCCTTGTAAATACCACCAACGTTCTTTCTGGCAAAGCGCTCATTGATGAGCTCCTGACGCAAGGCTCTTGCAGCTATCATGCCACCATGGGCCCTTTCATGCGGTCTACAGGGGGATGGGGGCATGGCTTCAACATCAGCCTGATTGTCTGGGCCGATGTCAGCGTCTGTCTCCTCGTCCTCCTCTTCCTCTCTCTGGTGAGGTGGACTGTCAAATTCATCAGGCAATTCTTGTCCCCTCCTGATAGCCAAGTTGTGCAGCATGGAGCACACCACCATGAATTGAGCTACCTGCTCAGGGTGGTTTTGGAGCTTGCCTCCTGAGTGGTCCAGGCATCTAAAGTGCTGCTTAAGCACTCCAATGGGTTTCTCCACGATATTGTGAGTGGCTCTGTGGCTCTCGTTGTATCGCTTCTCCGCTTCGGTGTGGGTGGCACATAGGGGGGTCAACAGCCAGGTGGCGAGGCCATATCCTTTGTCACCAAGCATTGACCTTGTGGCTCACTGTTAAACAAGTCAGATACAGTGCTCTCACGCAGGATGTGAGCATCATGGATGCTGCCCGGAAATTGAGCATTCACTGCCAGTATAATTTGCTGGTGGTCGACAACCAGTTGGACATTCAGGGAGTGGAATCCCTTGCGGTTCCTGAAAACCTCTGCATCCTGAAAAGGTGGCCGCACCTTGGGGAAGTTTGCAATTGTGGAGAATCCTAGGGACCTCACACTCTGTGCCTCCCTGGTCATAGGGAAGCTGATCAAGTCCATCCTGTGTGCATACAGGGCTTCAGTGACCTGTCTAATGCAGCAATGTGTGGCATGCTGAGATATACCGCAAATGTCGCCAGCTGAGGCCTGAAAAGAACCCGACGCGTACAATGACAGTGCCGCAGTGACTTTGACCTTGACGGACAGTGCAATACTGATGGTGCTGGCAGGCTGCAGATCTGCGCTTATCAGCTGGCATTCCTCAGTGATAATCTCTTTGTGGAAGCGCAGTCTCTGAAGGCAGGTGGTGTCGGGCAAGTCGAGGTAAGAATGCTTCTCCTTGTACTTGCGGTGGGTGTAATGTCTGGTCCTCTTCATCAGTCTGGCACGTCTTACATTGGGCACACAATGCTGTGGAGCGTACCTTCGGCGATCTCAAGTCTGCAGCATGTAATTGGTCATCAAGCGAGGGTGAGAAAGGACAGGCTCCATTCCAATAGCTATCTGTTTTCCACCGATTGGTCACAAAGAATGAATGTCCTAACGAAGACATCTATTAAATTCCAATCGTTCACAGTATGATAAAGACGTTTGAACAGATGTTCACATCACCTCTAAAGACCTCTAGAGTACATCCTATTGTGTTCCGAACACAGATGAGACTGCACACAGGGAGGTTAAAGTAATAGTGACCACAGTCTTTATTAAGACACTCCAGAGTGAGGAACAGGCCTTAGTGGCCAACTTATATACAGTGCTCCCAAAGGATGCTGGGATCCCTTGGGACTTCAGGGGATGTGCTCCCTGATGGCGGAACAAGGGAGTGCATGCTTCACAGATACACAACATAACTCTCCACACAAAGTCAAAGTGAAAACTATTTACAAGGTGAGGCGGTCGGGAGCCTTTCTTTCCCTAGTGGACTGCCTCGGTACAAATGTCTGTTCTGTGGTGTTGGCTGTGCCCTCGCTGGGCTGGCATGTTGTTGGCCCTGCAGGGCTGCTGGGTGAGCCTGGCCTTGCTGGGCTGTTGGGCGTGTTGGGTTCGATTTCCTGGTCCGGGGTGGTGTCGTTGATCCTTTGGGTGTGTGTTGTGGGCTCGAAAAAGGTGGTGTTTGCTGTGGGTTGTTCAGGGCAGTCTGTGAACCGCAGCCTCGTTTGGTCCAGGTGCTTTCTGCAAATTTGTCCATTGTCTAGTTTGACTACAAACACCCTACTCCCTTCTTTAGCTATCACCGTGCCCGCGATCCACTTGGGACCATGTCCATAGTTTAGCACATACACAAGGTCATTCAGATCAATTTCCCGTGACACAGTGGCGCGACCATCATTTACATTTTGTTACTGCCGCCTGTTCTCTACCTGATCATGCAGGTTGGGGTGAACCAGCGCGAGTCTGGTTTTAAGTGTCCTTTTCATGAGTAGCTCAGCCAGGGGCACCTCTGTGAGCGAGTGGGGTCTTCTGCGGTAGCTGAGCAGTACTCGGGATAGGCGGGTTTGAAATGAGCCTTCTGTGACTCGTTTTAGGCTGTGTTTGTTTGTACTGCCTGCTCTGCCTGCCCATTGGAGGCTGGTTTAAATGGGGTCGAGATAACATGTTTGATCCCATTGCGGGTCATGAATTCTTTAAATTCGGCACTGGTGAAACATGGCCCGTTGTCACTGACCAGTGTGTCAGGCAGGCCGTGGGTGGCAAACATGGCCCTCAGGCTTTCAATGGTAGCAGTGGCGGTGCTTCCCGACATTATTTCACATTCAATCCATTTTGAAAAAGCATCCACCACCACCAGGAATATTTTACCGAGAAACAGGCCCGCATAGTCGACATGGATCCTCGACCATGGTCTGGAGGGAAAGGACCACAAACCTAGTGGTGCCTCTCTGGGTGTGCACGCTGCATTGCCGTACACAGGACTCTAAGTCAGAGTCGATACCGGGCCACCACACGTGGGATCTGGCTATCGCTTTCATCATTACTATACCCGGGTGTGTGCTGTGGAGATCCAAGATGAACATCTCCCTGCCCTTTTTGGGTAGCGCTACGCGGTTACCCCACAACAGGCAGTCTGCCTGAATGCACAGCTCGTCCTTTCGCCGCTTGAACAGCTTGATTAGCTCTTGCATTTCAACGGGGATGCTGGCCCAGCTCCCTTGCAGTACACAGTTTTTTACTAGGAACAGCAGAGGATCTTGGCTGGTCCAAGTCCTAATCTGGCGGGCCGTGACAGGTGATTTATCATTTCCATGATCATCAAGAAGACTGCGGGCTGCGCCACCATCAACAAGTTTGCAGGCTGCGCCATTGGTGGGCAATGGTAGCCGACTGAGAGCATCCGCACAGTTCTCAGTGCCTGGCCTGTGGCGGATGGTATAGTTATACGCTGATAGCGTGAGTGCCCACTTTTGTATGCGAGCTGAGGCATTAGTATTTATCCCCTTGTTTTCAGCGAACAGTGATATGTGGGGCTTGTGATCGGTTTCCAGCTCAAATTTGAGGCAAAACAGGTACTGATGCATTTTCTTTACCCCGAACACACACGCTAATGCCTCTTTCTCAATCATGCTGTCAGCCCTCTCGGCCTTAGACAAGCTCCTGGAAGCATAGGCGACAGGTTGCAACTTCCCCGCAGCATTAGCTTGTTGTAATACACACCCGACTCCGTACGACAACGCATCACATGCTAGCATAAGTCTTATACATGGGTTATACAATACAAGCAGCTTGTTGGAGCATAAAATGTTCCTGGCTATCTCAAAAGCAATTACTTGTTTTTTTTTCCCCATACCCAGTTCTCACCTTTACGCAATAACACATGTAGGGGCTCTAAGAGGGTGCTTAACCGATACGAAGTTACCAAAATAGTTGAAGAGTCCCAGGAACGACCGCAGCTCCGTGACGTTCTGTGGCCCGGGCGCATTTCTGATAGCCTATGTCTTGGCGTCTGTGGGCTGAATGCCGTTCGCCGTGATCTTTCTCCCCAAAAACTCCACTTCTGTTGCCATGAGGCACATTTCGACCTCTTCAGCCGCAGCCCTACGCGATCCAGTCGCTGGAGGACCTCCTCCAGGTTTTGTAGGTGATCGACGGTGTCCCGTCCCGTGACCAATATGTTGTCCTGAAAAACCACTGCGCGTGGTACCGACTTGAGTAGGCTCTCCATTTTTCTCTGGAAGATTGCTGCAGCCGACCGAATTCCAAACGGGCATCTGTTGTAGATGAACAGTCCCTTGTGCGTGTTGATGCAGGTGAGGCCCTTCGAAAACTCCTCCAGCTCCTGCGTCATGTAGGCCAAAGTCAGGTCGAGCTTGGTGAATGTCTTGCCTCCTGCCAGCGTCGCAAATAGGTCGTCTGCCTTAGGTAGCGGGTATTGGTCCTGTAGCGAGAAACGATTAATAGTTACTTTATAATCGCCGCAAATCCTGACCGTGCCATCACTTTTGAGTACTGGAACAATCGGTCTGGCCCACTCGCTGAATTCCACTGGGGAGATGATGCCCTCGCGTTGCAGCCTGTCCAGCTCGATTTGCACTCTCTCCCTCATCATGTGAGGTACCGCTCGCGCTTTGTGGTGGATGGGTCATGCCTCTGGGACCAAGTGGATCCGCACCTTCGCCCCGAAAAAGTTTCCAATGCCTGGCTCAAAAAGGGAAGGAAATTTGTTAAGAACCTGGGTACATGAGGCCTCATCGACATGTGATAGCGCTCGGATGTTATCCCAGTTCCAGCGGATTTTGCCCAGCCAACTCTTTCCAAGCAGTGTGGGGCCATCGCCCAGGACAATCCAGAGTGGCAGTTCATGCACCGTGCCCTCATAGGTGACCTTGACCATGGTGCTGCCCCGGACAGTGATAAACTCTTTGGTGTACGTTCTCAGTTTTGTGTGGATGGGGCTCAGGGTCTGAGTGCCTTGTTGCACCACAGTCTCTCAAACATCTTTTTACTCATGATGGATTGGCTAGCGCCAGTGTCCAGTTCCATGGCTATGGGTAAGCCATTCAATTTTAATTTAGCATTATAGGTGGACTTCAGCAACTGCCTCCTCTCTTTGAGGCTCGAAATTACTTTGATCCTCCATGGACCGATCTTCCTCTGCCATGTGGTGGTTAGCAGGTTTTGCAGAGCTTGCAGCTCGTCTGCAAGCTCGTTGGAGGTGCCCCATTGTTCCACAGCTTTTGCAAACATACACATTGAAGCGGCATGAATAGGCTGAATGGAAGCCTCCACAACGCCAACAAGGTGTGAATTGTCTTGCATTCATCCTTTGCTGCGGACTCTGAGTCATCTGGGTCACCTGAGGCCTGCTGGTAGTTGCAGACTCGTGGTTTCTGCTCTGTACATTTCTGCTCGCAAACACAGTTCCAGTTAATTTATAAACATTGCTAGCACTTGTGTGCTGAGAGATTTGTTTGGTGTTATCACTGGTGGACATAAACGCCTGAGGGTTGGTGTCTCTACAGTTTTTGTAGGATGGTCTTGTGGCCAATGCCCAGTACACAAAAGTCTCTGAGCATCTGCTCCAGGTAGCCATCAAACTCACATTGTCCTGCAAGTCGCCTTAGCTCGGCAACGTAGCTCGCCACTTCCTGACCTTCAGATCGCTGGCACATGTAGAACCGATACCGCACCATCAGCACGCTCTCCCTCGGGTTAAGATGCTCCCGAACCAGTGTACACAGCTCCTCATACGACTTCTCTGTGGGTTTCACCGGAGCCAGAAGATTCTTCATGAGGCTGTAGGTCGGTGCCCCACAGACTGTGAGGAGGACCGCTCTCCTTTTTGCAGCGCTTCCTTCTCCGTCCAGCTCGTTGGCTACAAAGTACTGGTCTAGCCGTTTGACATAGGCTTCCCAGTCATCACCTGAGAACTTCTCCAGGATGCCCACAGTTTGCTGCATCTTTGCGTTGGATTCGTATACTCGTCGCCAGTTATTGTGTTCCTAACACAGATGAGACTGCACACAGGGAGGTTAAAGTATCAGTGACCTCAGTCTTTAATAAGACACTCCAGAGTGAGGAACAGGCCTTAGGGGCCGGCTTATATACAGTGCTCCCAAGGGATGCTGGGATCCCTTGAGACTTCAGGGGATGCGCTCCCTGGTGGCGGAACATGGGAGTGCATGCTTTACAGATACACAACACATCCGAACTTCCCCGAGGTTGAAGCAGAGCAGCCTTTTAAATGATGCGACATGTGATGTAGAACATGGCGTCCATAACGCTGTGAGTAGTTCCAGTTAGTTCCACTTTCTCCGGGCGTTTTTTTGGGCGAGTGATATTGTGGGCGATATGTGTGCAAGGTGACCGCCATTTTCGGCAAATGTGATCTTTACAACAAAATAAAGGGGGCGGTCGGTATTATTGGATCTCGCCGTTAATTCCATGTGGAAACGAACGCTGGATGATATTATGGGTGTCGATTTCGCCTATTCTGATGATTCCGTCCAAAAAAAGTGGGCAGGCGGTATTATTTTTTTCCCGGTGTTACGCATATGGGAAAACTAATGCTTGCCGATAAGTGTCCGAAAAATGCCCGTCAGTTTCCAGTTTGTGGCTAAATGGGCGATATTTGGACGTCATTTCAGTGGTAAAATTGACGTTAACTGGGCATTAAGCATGCAAAAAAAGTGGAAAATCTAGTCCCAGGTCACTGGCATTTCGATTTTTTCAGCCCTGCCACTGGATGTGGCCTCAGCAATGGCCGCTCCAATGATGATGACCACCGGTTCCTCCATTGGGGTCAGGACATGCAGCCGTGTCTGACCCCACCAGGTAGCTCCTATTGCATCTGGTTATGTGCTAGGAAGTATGTTAGTGAAGGTGGTGGAATCTGTTTGGGTGGTATGCCTGTTGTGGTTGAATAGCTGACAGTGTGTACAAGCTGGGACATGTGGGTGTGAGGCTTGCAGCAGTGTTAAGTGTGTGAGGGTGAGGTGAAGCTATGAGTCGTGATTGATAGAGATTGTTGGTAGGTGAGTGATGGGGTGTGGTGCATTGAGCAGTGTGTGAGGCTAGTGGTACAGTTGACGGGATATGGAATTTGAAGATGAATTCACTGATCTTGACCACTCTTGTGAGGTCATTGAATTTTTTGCAGCACTGCATCCAGATCCTTGGGGTTGAATCCTGGCACTTACCGTCAAAGCTATTTGCGCCCATAGTCTTTGCAGAGTTTTTCTGGAGGGCTCCCTGGCCCTCTGTGGATAGAGCACATCTCTCCTCCTCTCCACCTCCTCTACCAAGGCCTTCAGTGCAGCGTCAGAGAATCTTGGAGCCCGTTCTCTCCTCTGTTGCGGCGTTAGTCGCTCTTCTTCCTGCTCAGACTCTCCTCCACAAACAGTTCCAGCACTTGCTCCAGCCAGAATTCACCTCCCCTTTAAGAGGTGCAGAATGGCTTTAAGTAGTGCAGGCGAGCATTAGGTGGTGCTACCCTTGCACACACTTAGGCCCTCTGCTGAGACTTGCAGCCACTCAACAGCGTGTTCAGCGCTGGCTGCGTGCAGCAATCATGCAAATTAGCAGGAAGAACGAAGTTGGCGTGCTGCCTGCATCGGAAGTAATGACGTTGGTGAATGACACACCGCAATCCCTGCGTCCGTTTTCGGGGCTATCGAATTTTTCCCACTTGCTCGCATCGTGCATCTGATCCAGTGCGGTGCTCTCTAAGGGGGATCTGTGGCGTCCGTGAGCAGGCCAAGAAACAGATTGAAGAATCCTCACTGAGATACACCCGCTTGGAGTTTCTGCTCGATTGCGCTGGTTTTCTTGGAGCAATTCTACTGATACCAGCGTAACTGATGCAAAAGATTGCAGAATTTTCAATGCAAATTGCGTTCAGCGCAACTCGAGTTTCCGCAATATTTTGCGTTCGTTTTAAAAACATTGCGCAAGAAGAAGACCCTACCCACAAAACTGGCCACATTCCCAGGCTGAATTAATCACCATTGGGAGTTTCCGCTAATTGTGCTCGTTTTCGGGCCTTCGAAGAGGCGCCAAAAATTAAGCTGAAACTTGTGGGCACAAGGACACTTATAAGCACGTTTTTGAAAGTTTTGAATGATCTATTTATAATTTACAAAGACACTCACTGGAGTCAGCTGTGGCTCAGTGGGTAGCACTCTCTGGATGGGAGGAGCTCGGAGTGAGTGGGTGCTGCTGATTACTACACGAGTTGGAGTGAGTTTGTAAAAAGTTGATGGTGTATTTTATCAAATTTTAGGGTCTTTTTGGCCCCTTAACAGAGACGTGGTTGCAAGGTGACCAAGGTTGGGAACTAAATATTCAGGGGTAATTGACAATTCGGAAGGACAGACAGAAAGGAAAAGGAGGTAGGGTAGCTCTGTTAATAAAGGATAAGATCAGTGCATTGGTGAGAAATGATGTTGGCTTAGGAGATCAAGATGTTGAATCAGTTTGGGTGGAGATAAAGAATAATAAGGGGAAAAAGTTGCTGGTGGGCGTAGTCTATAGACCCCTTAACAGTTGCTACACTGTTGGATGCAGTATAAATCAAGAAATAATGGAGGCTTATAAAAAAGGAACAGCAATAATCATGGGCAATTTAAACCTTCATATTGATTGAACAAAGCAAATTGGCCAGGGTAGCCTTGAGGAAGAGTTCATACAGTGTATCCGGGATAGTTTCCTTGAACAGTATGTTGTGGAACCTACAGGCAGCAGGCTCTCTTAGATCTGGTTCTGTGTAATGAGACAGGATTAATAAACAATCTCCTCGTAAAGGATCCTTTAGTAATGAGTGACCATAACATGGTTGAATTTCAAATTCAGTTGGAGGGTGAGAAAGTTGGATCTCAAACCAGTGTCCTAAGCTTAAATAAAAGGAGACTACAATGATATGAAGGCAGAGTTGGCTAAAGTGGACTGGGAAAATAGATTAAAGTGTGGGACAGTTGATGAGCAGTGGCAGACATTTAAGGAGATATTTCATAACTCAAAAATAGATCCCAATGAGAAGTAAAGACTGTAAAAGAAGGGATAACCATCCATGGCTAACTAAGGAAATAAGGGATGGTGTCAAGTTGAAAACAATGGCATACAAAGTGGCCAAGACTAGTGGGAGGCCAGAGGATTGGGAAACTTTTAAAAGCCAGCAAAGAACGACTAAAAAAATAATAATGAGGCGGAAGATAGATTATGTAAGTAAACGAGCATGAAATATAAAAAGATAGTAAGAGTTTCTACAGGTACATAAAAAGGAAAAGAGTGGGTAAAGTAAATGTTGGTCTCTTAGCGGATGAGACTGGGGAATTAATAATGGGGAACAGGGAAATGGCAGAGATTTTGAACAAATATTTTGTATTCGTCTTCAGGGAGGGAGGAACTATCATTACAATCACTATCATTAAGAAGTAGTACTCGATAAAATAATGGGACTAAAGGTGGAAAAGTCCCCTGGACTTGATGGCTTGCATCCTAGGTTCTTAAAAAAAGTGGCAGCAGAGATAGTGGATGTATTGGGTGTAATTTACCAAAATTCCCTGGATTCTGGGGAGGTCCCAATGGATTGGAAAACCATAAAAGTAACACACCTATCTTAAAAAAGGAGGCAGACAGAAAGCAGGAAACTATAGACCAGTTAGCCTAACATCTGTCATTGGGAAAATGCTGGAGTCCATTATTAAAGAAGCAGTAGCAGGACATTTGGAAAAGCATAATTCAATCAAGCAGAGTAAGCATGGTTTTATGAAAGGGAAATCATGTTTGACAAATTTGCTGGAGTTCTTTGACGACGTAACGAGCAGAGTAGATAAGGGGGAACCAGTGGATGTGGTGTATTTGGATTTCCAGAAGGCATTCGATAAGGTGCTACATAAAAGGTTACAGCACAAGATAAGAGTTCATGGGGTTAGAGGTAATATTTTAGCATGGATAGAGGATTGGCTAACAAAGAGATTACAGAGAGTCGGGATAAATGGGTCATTTTCCGGTTGGCAAATAGTAACTAGTGGGGTGCCACAGGGATTGATGCTGGGACCTCAACTATTTACAATCTATATTAACGACTTGGATGAAGGGACCGAGTGTAATGTAGCCAAGTTTGCTGATGATACAAAGATGGGTGGAAAAGCAAATTGTGAGGAGGACACAAAATCTGCAAAGGGATATAAACAAGCTAAGTGAGTGGGCAAAAATTTGGCAGATGGAGTATAATGTGGGAAAATGTGAGGTTATTCACTTTGGCAGAAAAAAATAGAAAAGCAAATTATAATTTAAATGGAAAAAAATTGCAAAGTGCTGCAGTACAGAGGGACCTGGGAGTCTTTGTGCATGAAACCCAAAAAGTTAATATGCAGGGACAGCAAGTAATCAGGAAGGCAAATGGAATGTTGGCCTTTATTGCAAGGGAGCTGGAGTATAAAAGCAGAGAAGTCCTGCTACAACTGTACAGGGTATTGGTGAGGCCACACCTAGAGTACTGCATACAGTTTTGGTCTCCATATTTAAGGAAGGATATACTTGCAATGGAGACTGTTCAAAGAAGGTTCACTAAGTTGATTCTGGAGATGAGGGGATTGACTTATGAAGGTAGGTTGAGTAGGTTGGGCCTATACTTATTGGAGTTCAGAAGAATGAGAAGTGATCTTATCGAAACATATAAGATAATGAGAGGGCCCAACAAGGTGGATGCAGAGAGGATATTTCCACTCATAGGGGAAACTAAAACTAGGGGGCATAGTCTCAGAATAAGGGGCCACCCATTTAAAACTGAGATGAGGAGGAATTTCTTCTCTCAGAGGGTTGTAAATCTGTGGAATTCTCTGCCCCAGAGAGCTGTGGAAGCTGGGTCATTGAATATATTTAAGGCAGAGATAGACAGATTTTTTGAGTGTTAAGGGATTAATGAGTTATGGAGACCCAGCAGGGAATTGGAGCTGAGGCCATGATCAGATCAGCCATGATCATATTAAATGACGGAGCAGGCTCGAGGAGCCAAAATGGCCTACTCCTGTTCCTATTTCTTATGTTCTTATGTAAACATCAGCCAGATGGCTGGTGAGGGACCTGGAGTGCCAGGCCCCTCAGAGGACAATGCTCCCAGAATGAATATTATCAGGGGAGAAAATGTTTTGAGAAGGAAGAATAAAAGGCCCAAAGATATGGGCTGGGACCCCAGGAGGTTTGGAAAAGAAAACATGGCGGTGGGTCACTGCCAGGATAAGGAGATGCGAGCTTGGGATATCATCCAGGCAGTAGATGTGGAATGCAGTGAGGGAAGTTGCTTTGCTTGCCGACCAAAGCCGGATGTTGGATTCGAAGTGACAGTCAGTGGCCGAGAGGAGGTGGAAAGACATTTACTGCACCTGAAGTTTGGTGAGAAGTACTTGGATGTATCTTTGCTGTATTCTGAAGAGATGGTGATCACATTCTTAAACCTGTTGAGGGCGATATGCTGATGAAAATGTTGGAATCGTGGGACATTAAACTTTGCTCGGTAATAAAGAGGAGATACTATCCACGAACATGGGTAGCCACTAGAACCCTTTATGTAAAGATGTTGTTCTCAGAGGGGGTGAAGTCATTACCCTACAGCATGAAATTTGAGACTTCTGAGTACCGCATGATAACCAGGTGAAGGTTTGCTATGACTGTTTTGGACACAACCATCTAGTAAGAAGCTGTCCAGACATGTACTGTTATAACTGAGGCAAGTCTGGACACATTGCTCGGAATTGCAAGGTAGAGAGCTGTGCGGTTTGTCACAAAGGCCCCACCCCACGCAAATGGAAGCTCCTTGAGTGACAAGGAGACAATCTAACTGTAAAATAGTTTTGTATATTTTTAAAAGTCATTGTCAGCAATTTAAAATCAAGTTACTCACAGGTGGTGGATTGACACTGTGACTTCAAATGCTTATTTTTTTGAGATAAACCCATTTTCAGCTGTTTTAATTAAACTTGCCAAGTTACTACTCTTAAATATATCATGGAATATTTTTAAAGCAATTTTTAAAAATTTACATTTTAAAATGCTGCCCGATTGCACTGGTTTGCGGTAGATTTTGCCTTCAGCAATATGCAAATGAGTTTGAGCGGAAACTTGGGGAAGAAAAACACTTTGCAAAATGGGTGCAGTTTTGGGCACAATTTGTGCCTTAATCGACAATTGTGCCCAAAGTGGACAGTCTACCCCACAAACAATAAACCAGGAAGTATAAAGTAGATTTAAATCATGTACAGAAAGCAAAATAAAGAGAGGAAGTGAAAGATGGGATTAAAAGAGATAAAAGACAGACACAAATTTTTTAAAAATTACTTAATTAATAAAAATTCTCCAGCAGTAATTAAATTCTGAAGGAATTTCTAGATTTATCACGATGTTAGAAGGTCACTTACACCTGAAATATTTCTGACATATTTAGTATGTATCTAGTGGTAAGTACAGAAACTTCATGTCCTTCATATATTTTATTGCTGAGTCTACTGCCGAGGTACTGGACGACCATGTCTGCAAGAGGTGTCTCCAGCTGCACCAACTCGAGCTCCGCGTTTTGGAGCTTGAGCGGCGGCTGGAGTAGTGTGGTGCATCTGCGAGATGGACCACACTACATGGACAGCACGTTTCTAGAGGTGGTCACCCCGCAGCTTAAGAGTGTGCAAGTCGAGAGGGAGTGGGTGACCACCGGACAGAAGAGGAGGAGTAGTGCAGTAGTCCCTTGAGTACATCTCGTTCTCCGATCCGTACTCTGTTCTGAGTACCAGTGGGGACAATGGTGCTTCTGGGGAGTGCAGTCAGAGCCAAATCCACGGCACCACAGTTGGCTCAGCTGCACGGGACTGGGAGGGGGGCGGAGGGAAGAAGAATGGAAGAGCTATAATGGTAGGGGATTCAATAGTCAGGGGAACAGACAGGCGTTTGTGGCCACAAGCATGACTCCAAGATGGTATGTTGCCTCCCTGGTGCGAGGGTCAAGGATTATCACCGAGCAGCTGCAGGGCATTCTGGGGTGAGATGGTGAACAGCCAGGGGTCGTGGTCCATAACGGGACCAATGACATAGGTAGCAAGAGGGATGAGTTCCTGCAGGCAGAGTTTAGGGAGCTAGGAGAGAGATTAAAAAGCAGGACCTCAAAGGTAGTAATCTCTGGATTGCTCCCGGTGCCACGAGCTAGCGAGTACAGAAATAGGAGGATAGAGCAGATGAATACGTGGCTGGAGAGATGGTGCAGGCAGGAGGGCTTTAGATTCCTGAGGCATTGGGACCGCTTCTGAGGGAGGTGGGACCTGTACAAGCCGGACGGGTTGCACCTCAACAGAGCCGGGACCAATATCTTCGCAGGGGATTTGCTAGTGCTGTCGGGAAGGGTTTAAACTAGCTTGGCAGGGGGATGGGAACCTGAGAATAAATTCAGTAGGGAGGGGAGTAAAGCTGGAATTTGAAAGCAAAATGTAGAAAGTGAGTTTGAAGGACAGAGGAAACAAGCAGGAAAAAAGAGTAAAAAAACGAATTTAAAAGCTCTTTGTCTAAATGCACGCAGCATTCGTAACAAAATAGATGAGTTGACGACACAAATAGATACAAATGGGTATGATCTGATAGCCATTATAGAGTCATAGTTGCAAGATGATCAGGACTGGGAATTAAATATTCAGGGGTATTTGACAATTCGGAAGGACAAGCAGAAAGGAAAAGGAGGTGAGGTCAGTGAGAAATGTTTTTGGCTCAGAGGATCAAGATATTGAATCAGTTTGGGTGGAGATAAGGAATAATAAAGGGAAAAAGTCGTTGGTGGGTGTAGTCTAAAGGCCCCCTAACAGTAGCTACATGGTTGGACGGAGTATAAATCAAGAAATAATGGATGATTGTAATAAAGGAACGGCAATAGTCATGTGTGATTTTAACCTTCATATTGATTGGACAAAGCAAATTGGCCAGGGTAGCCTTGAGGAGGAGTTCATAGAGTGTATTCGGGATAGTTTCCTTGAACAGTATGTTGTGGAACCAACCAGGGAGCAGGCTATCTTTGATCTAGTACTGTGTAATGAGGCATGACTAATAAATGATCTCGTAGTAAAAGATCCTCTATAAATGAGTGACCATAATATGGTTGAATTTCAAATTCAGTTGGAGGGTGAGAAAGTTGGTTCTCAAACCAGGGTCCTAAGCTTAAATAAAGGAGACTGCAAAGATATGAGGGCAGAGTTGGCTAAAGTGGACTGGGAAAATAGAAGTATGGGATGGTTGATGAGCAATGGCAGACATTTAAGGAGATATTTCATAACTCGCAACAAAAATACATCCCAATGATAATGAAAGACTAACAGAAGGGATAACCATTCATGGCTAACTAGGGAAATAAGGGAGGGCAACAAGGACATACAATGACGCCAGAGGATTGTGAAACTTTTAAAAGCCAGCAAAGAAAGACTAAAAAAATAATAGTGAGGGAAGATAGATTATGAAAGTAAACTAGCACGAAATATAAAAACAGATAGTAAGATTTTCCACAGGTACATCAAAATGACAAGAGTTGCTAAAGTAAATGTTGGTCCCCTGGAGGATGAGACTGGGGAATTAATAATGGGGAACAGGGAAATGGCAGAGATGTTGAATAAATATTTTGTATCGGTATCGGAAGATACTAAAAATATCTCAATAGTGGATAATTAAGGGGCTATAGGGAGGGAGGAACTTAATACAATCACTATCACGAATGAAGTACTACAAGGTAAAATAATGGGACTAAAGGCGAGCAAGTACCCTGGACCCGATAGCTTACATCCTAGAGTCTGCAGAGATAGTGGGATGCATTGGTTGTAATCTACCAAAATTCCTTGGATTCCGGAGCGGTCCCAGCGGATTGGAAAACCGCAAATGTAACGCTCCTATTTAAAAAAAGGAGACAGACAAAAAGCAGGAAACTATCGACTAGTTAGCCTAACATCTGTCATTGGGAAAATGCTGGAGTCCATTATTAAGGAAGCAGTAGCAGGATATTTGGAAAAGTATGATTCAATCAAGCAGAGTCAGCATGGTTTTATGAAAGGGAAATCATGTTTGACAAATTTGTTGCAGTTCTTTGAGGATGTAACGAGCAGCGTGGCTAGGGGCAACCAGTGGATGTGGTGTATTTGGATTTCCAGAAGGCATTCGATAAGGTGCCACATAAGAGACTACTGCACAAGATAAAAGCTCATGGGGTTGGGGGTAATATATTAGCGTGGATAGAGGATTGGCTAACTAACAGAAAACAGAGCATCGGGATGAATGGGTCATTTTCCGGTTGACAAACAGTAACTAGTGAGGTGCTGCAGGGATCGGTGCTGGGTCCTCAACTATTTACAATCTATATTAATGACTTGGATGAACGGACCGAGTGTAATGTGGTTACGTTTGCTGATGATACAAAGATGGGTGGAAAAGCAAATTGTGAGGATGACACAAAAATTCTGCAAAGGGATATAGACAGGCTAAGTGAGTGGGCAAAAATTTGCCAAATGGAGAACGTGGAAAAATGTTGAGGTTATTCAGAAATAATAGAATACCAAATTATAATTTAAATGGAGAAAAATTGCAAACTGCTGCAGTACAGAGTGACCTGGGGGTCCTAGTGCATGAAACACAAAAAGTTAGTATGCAGGTACAACTAGTAATCATGAAGGCAAATGGAATGTTGGCCTTTATTGCAAGGGAGATGGGGTTAGATATTCCACTTCTGTGCTTATCGCCCAAAAATGGGCATTATTTCCGGCATGGGCGGTAAAAATGGGTTTTTAGATCGTCGGCTTCTCGCCCATTCTCAAAGCACCGAGTCTCCATTTTTGAAATTGGGCGTTACCACGAGCAATATGAAATGGGCGGTAGCATTAAATCTGCCGTAAAGTGTCATAGAAACATAGAACATAGGTGCAGGAGTAGGCTATTCGGCCCTTCGAGTCTGCACCACCATTCAATAAAATCATGGCTGATCATTCACCTCAGTACCCCTTTCCTGCTTTCTCTCCCTACCCCTTGATCCCTTTAGCCATAAGGGCCATATCTAACTCCCTCTTGAATATATCTAACAAACTGGCCTCAACAACTTTCTGCAGTAGAGAATGCCACAGGTTAACAACTCTCTGAGTGAAGAAGTTTCTCCTCATCTCAATCCTAAATGGCTTACCCCTTATCCTTAGACTGTGACCCCTGGTTCTAGACTTCCCCAGTATCGGGAACATTCTTCCTGCCTCTAACCTGTCCAATTCCATCAGAGTTGTATATGTTTCTATGAGATCCCCTCTCATTCTTCTAAACTCCAGTGAATACAGGCCCAGTCGATCCAGTCTCTCCTCATATGTCAGTCCTGCCATCCCGGGAATCAGTCTGGTGAATCTTCGCTGCATTCCCTCAATAGCAAGAATGTCCTTCCTCAGATTAGGAGATCAAAACTGAACACAATATTCCAGGTGAGGCCTCACCAAGGCCCTTTACAGCTGCAGCAAGACCTCCCTGCTTCTATACTCAAATCCCCTAGCTATGAAGGCCAACATGCCATTTGCCTTCTTCACCACCTGCTGTATCTGCATGCCAACCTTCAATGACTGATGTACCATGATAGCCAGGTCTCGTTGCATCTCCCCTTTTCCTAATCTGTCACCATTCAGATAATATTCTGCCTTCCTGTTTTTGCCACCAAAGTGGATAACCTCACATTTATCCACATTATACTACATCTGCCATGCATTTGCCCACTCACCTAACCTGTCTAAGTCAACCTGCAGTCTCTTAGCATTCTCCTCACAGCTCACACCGCCACCCAGCTTAGTGTCATCTGCAAACTTGGTGATATTACACTCAATTCCTTCATCTAAATCATTGATGTATATTATAAATTGCTGGGGTCCCAGCACTGAGCCCTGCGGCACTCCACTAGTCACTGCCTGCCATTCTGAAAAGGACCCGTTTATCCCTACTCTCTGCTTCCTGTCTGCCAACCAGTTCTCTATCCACGCCAATACATTACCCCCAATACCATGTGCTTTAATTTTGCACACTAATCTCTTGTGTGGGACCTTGTCAAAAGCCTTTTGAAATTCCAAATACACCACATCCACTGATTCCCCCTTGTCCACTCTACCAGTTACATCCTCAAAAAATTCTCGAAGATTTGTCAAGCATAATTTCTCTTTCATAAATCCATGCTGACTTGGACCAATCCTGTCACTGCTTTCCAAATGCACTGCTATTTCATCTTTAATGATTGATTCCAACATTTTCCCCACTACCGATGTCGGGCTAACCGGTCTATAATTACCCGTTTTCTCCCTCCCTCCTTTTTTTAAAAAGTAGTGTTACATTAGCTACCCTCCAGTCCATAAGAACTGATCCAGAGTCGATAGACTGTTGGAAAATGATCACCAATGCATCCACTATTTCTATGGCTACTTCCTTAAGTACTCTGGGATGCAGACTATCAGGCCCTGGGGATTTATTGGCCTTCAATCCCATCAATTTCCCTAACACAATGTCCTGGCTAATAAGGATTTCCTTCAGTTCCTCCTTCTCGCTAGATCCTCGGTCCCCTCGTATTTCCGGAAGGTTATTTGTGTCTTCCTTCGTGAAGACAGAACCAAAATATTTGTTCAATTGGTCTGCTATTTCTTTGTTCCCCATTATAAATTCACCTGATTCTGACTGCATGGGACCTACATTTTTCTTCACTAATCTTTTTCTCTTCACATATTTATAGAAGCTTTTGCAGTCAGTTTTTATGTTCCCAGCAAGCTTCCTCTAATACTCTATTTTCCCCATCCTAATTAAACCCTTTGTCCTCCTCTGCTGAATTCTAAATTTCTCCCAATCCTCAGGTTTGTTGCTTTTTCTGGCCAATTTATATGCCTCTTCCTTGGATTTAACACTATCCCTAATTTCCCTTGTTAGCCACGGTTGAGTCACCTTCCCCGTTTTATTTTAGCAATGGCATGGCAATGCTCGATTCCCGCGATTCAGGAGGTCAAGGGTCATCATGACATGCATAGAAGAGGAGAGAGAGAGAGGGAGCTGAGAGAGACTGAAGGCGTGTATGGGTGGGGTGTGGCTGTCCTGGGAGGAAGGAGGGAGATTTTAGAGCTTCACAGCAAATAGGGGAACATAACTTAGCTGTTACCAGCCACATATTTGTCTGAATTTGGCCTATAATGGAGGGAGAGGAGGCATCACAACACGTTGTGGTGACTAACGCTGGCGAGAGCAGTGAGGTGTGAGAGGAGTACATTGGAGGGCGCAACAGAGCAAGGAGGTTCTCGGACGAGGCAAATGCCTCCCTCCTGCAGGAGGTCGAGTTGAGCTCGGGTAATTTGACACAGGGAGGATGTGGGAAGCCCACCCCAAAGGCTTACCAGAAGATACGGACCGAGATAGCAGAGGTGGACTCATCAGCGACCAACGAGGTGCGTGAGGGCAACCAATGCCACAACCTTGTGGGATCCGCAAGAGTAAGTATTACATTTCTTTACATGTACTTACGTATTTATATCATTTGATTTGTAACAGTTGAGTGACTATCAGCAGATGTGAGGTCTTCCACTTTTACCGGGAATGTTTTACTCAAAGCCTGCAGTCACGCTGCATGTCTTTAGGTAAAGAATGATAATTATCATAATAAGCATGATTACATCTGTCGGTTATGTGTTGTATCAGTCTCTGTGACAGTACCGAGCAATGATATCACGCAATGATCTCATGCCATATCGTCCTGTCATCTTTTACAGAAGAAGCTATAGATGATGAGGTCCGTGCAGAGGTGAACGGGTGGGGGGCTACCAGTCCCCAGCGACATCACTGACATGGAGGAGCGAGTGCTTGCACTCATGGGGAAGCACACCCGGACAGCCACGGAAGCATCTGCAGACCCTGAACACGTGAGTAAAGCTTACACCATTGCTTGATATAAAGTCAATAGATGCCACATCCACTCATATCCGAACAATCATATATCATAGATGATTTCTAAAATTGTCATAGAAATAATGCTGGCCTAATGGAAATCATTGGAGTGCAAATGTGTTGATGGTCATGAAATGTGATGTCTGTGATGATTTTGAGAGCGATGGTGCTTTTGTTGTGCATATGCTGTGTGTAGTGCTGGACTCACCTTGTGACCTTAGCACCCCCTTCTCCTCTAATAACCTCATTTGTGTTCTGCAGCACAGCCAGCAGCGTGCCCCCAGACAAGATCACAGAGGCCAGAAGGTGGGGGCACGAGGCCGGACTCGCTGGACGGTCCTACATCTGGTGCTGAGGAACTCCGATTCTTGCCCGTCAATCCACTGGGTCTGTTCTCTAGGGATGAGAGCACGGACTTCGAGGAACCTGTATCGCCACGCCCCAGAAGCCATTCCACCCCAAGGCCATCTAGTGGTCCTCCGGTCATTCCTGCCTCCACTCTGGAGGTACCGGCCCCAAGCACCTCACCACAGGGCACCTCATTTGTCCCCAGGACAGCGCCGACCCTGCGGAGGCCTCGTGGACTTGGCAGATCTGGACCACGAGCGCCACATGAGAGCAGAGAGAAGGTACAGTTGTCCAGGAGGACTGTAGACATTGGTGACTAGCTCATCGAAGCATTGAGGGGCATATCCTGACAGCTGGCCACCATGACTGAGTACATTCCACGGTCATGGAGGCCCTAGATGCGATAGCCAGGAACACTGCTGTCACAGGCCTCCCAGTGGTCCCTGAGCGCGGCACTCCACCCCTAGGTTCCGCACCACCACTGCGAACGACAGATGAGAGCAAGGACCAAGATCCTGCTTCTGCATCAGAGAATGTTGCCCCCTTGGCATCTCACCCTCCCATACCCGTGTAACCACCTCCTCTGCCTTCATCCCCCCAATTTGGTACCGCTTGAGGAGCTCCTCGGCCAGGCGCTGTGGAGCGAGGAGGGGAAGGGGTACAGGTGGGGAGAAGGAGAGGGGTGAAGGAAAGTGAGGTGCGTGTCCACAGGTGATGGCTGTGTTATATCTCCATCTGGGTGTATGCAATTTGTTGTATTGTATGGGGGGAGGGGACCACGATCCTGCTTTGCATTTGTATTCTGTGTTGCTGGACATGTTGAACATTTGATTGATGTCAATGGTGGAAAAAATGGGGTGTAGGCAGCGGTTGGGTGTTATTGCCTGTGATACTTATGATTTCAGAGCAATGTTGGTATTTTTTTTTTATTGAACATAACCTTGTTGCGCATTGTCTCAGTTAGCTGGACCGTTACACACTGGTGATTCCTTAACATGAAAGGGTTAAATAATACAACTTTAATCAACGTAAACATTAACTGGCACCAAGGTGATGGGCACCATTGATGTCTGAACTGCACACACACAGCAGTGTGTCAGTGTTGTCACTCACAGTAACGTTCTTTCAGGCAAATCGTTCAGATATCAGCTACTCATGTAAGAATCTTACAGCTATGTAGCCACCACGGGCCTTTTCCTGCAGTCGGGATGGGTCGTGGGTATGGTTGCATCGCCAGCCTGATTGTCTGGCCCCAGGTCAGCATCCAGCCCCTCGTCATCCTCTTCCTCTCTCTCCTGAGAGGGAGCATCAGTCCCTTCTGGCAATTCTCGGCCTCTCCTGATAGCCAGATTGTGCAGCATGGATCAGACAACCACGAATTTACCTACTTGCTCAGGGTTGTATTGTAGCTCCCCTCCTGAGTGGTCCAGACATCTAAAGTGCTGCTTAAGCACAGTTATTGTTTTCTGGACCACATTGCATGTGTCTCTGTGGCTCTGGTTGTATCGCTTCTCAGTCTCGGTGTGGGTGTCACGCAAGGGGGGTCATCATCCAGGTGGCTAGGCCATATTGGTTATCACCAAGCATCCAGCATTGTCCTTGTGGCTGACTCTTAAAGATGTTAGAGACAGCGCTCTCACGCAGGATGTGAGCCTCATCAAAGGTGCCCGGACATTTGGCATTCACTGCCATGATGATCTGGTTGTGGTCGACAATTAGTTGGACATTCAGCGAGTGAAATCCTTTTCTGTTACAAAAACGCTCCGGATCCTGAGAAGGTGATGTGAGTGCACTGTACCCTGGGGAACTTAACAATGCGGTAGAATGCTCCAGCCCTGTCAGTCTGGGGAAGCTAATAAAGTCCATCCTTCTCCCCTACATGGCTTCCGTGACCTGTCTAATGCAGCGATGGGTTGCATGGTGAGACAGAGGTCAAATCTTGACCGCGGAGGCCCGAAAGGAACCGGGCACGTAGAAAGACAGTGCCGCGTAACCTTGACCTCGACCGACACTGATGTCCTGATGGCAGGCTGCATATGTGGCCTGATGAGCTCACATATTTCACTGATCACTACCTTATGGAAGTGCAGTCTCCAAAGGTAGGTGTGGTCAGAGACGTCAAGGTAAGACCTCTTTTCCCTGTACGTGCGGGGTGTGTATGGTCTGGCCCTCCTCCTCATTCTTGCACATCTTAAATTGGGCACATAATGATGTGCTATATAAGGTATTGGTGAAGCCGCACCTGGAGTACTGCGTGCAGTTTTGGTCACCTTACTTAAGAAAGGATATACTAGCTACAGAGACGATTCACTAGGCTGATTCTGGAGATGAGGGGGTTACCTTATGATGATAGATTGAGTAGACTGGGTCTTTACTCGTTGGAGTTCAGGATGAGGGGTGATCTTACAGAAACATTTAAAGATAGAGGCAGAGAGGTTGTTTCCACTGGTCGGGGAGACTAGAACTAGGGGGCACAGCCTCAAAATACGGGGGAGCCAATTTAAAACCGAGTTGAGAAGGAATTTCTTCTCCCAGAGGGTTGTGAATCTGTGGAATTCTCTGCCCAAGGAAGCAGTTGAGGCTAGCTCATTGAATGTATTCAAGTCACAGATAGATGGATTTTTAACCAATAAGGGAATTAAGGGTTACGGGGAGCGGGCGGGTAAGTGGAGCTGAGTCCACGGCCAGATCAGCCATGATCTTGTTGAATGGCGGAGCAGGCTTGAGGGGCTAGATGGCCTACTGCTGTTCCTAATTCTTATGTTCTTATGTTCTTATGTATGCATCACACATTGAGCCATCTGCACTCTGCAGCATCTGCGTATTAATCGATGCAGGCTGAGGAATGGCTGGCCCCATTTTAATTAAAGTATAATAGCGATTGATCAGAAGCAATAATTTCCTCACTAAAATACACCTAGAGTAAACCCCCAATAGTCCAGAGTCTGAAAATATGTCTGTTGAGATGGTCACTTCACCTGAGAAGAACTCCAGAGTCAATGCAAACTCCCCCGAAGTTGAAGCAGCCTTTTGAATGAAGCGATCTGCGATTTTAAAAATGACAGCCACACCGCTGGCTTTAGTTCAGAACAGTTCCACTTTTTCCAGGCGTTTTTTTGGGGCGAGCGATATTGTGGGCGATATGTGTGCGAGGTAGTGAAAGTGATGGTGGGTGATCTCCTGGGCGTTAGTTTCGCCAAATGTGGTCTTTACAACAAAAAAAATGGGCAGGTGGTATTATTGAATCTCGGCGTTAATTCCACACGGAAAGTAACGCTGGGCGATATTGTGGGCGTTGATTTCGCCCATTATGATGATTCCGTCAAAAAAAAGTGGGCTGGCGGTATTATTTTTTCCCGGCGTTAAGCACATGGGGAAAGTAACGCTCAGCGACAAGTTTCGAAAAATGCCCGTCAGTTTCCATTTTGTGGCTAAATGGGCGATATATGGGCATTATACATAATTTCAGCAGTAAAATGGGCATTAAGTGGGCATTAAGCATGCAAAAAATGTGGAAAGTGTAGCCCATAGAGTATAAAAGCAGAGCGGTCCTGCTACAACTGAACAGGGCATTGGTGAGGCCACACCTGGAGTACTGCATGCAGTTTTGGTCTCCGTATTTAAGGAAGGGTATACTTGAATTGGAGGCTGTTCAGAGAAGGTTCATTAGGTTGATTCCGGAGATGAGGGGATTGACTTATGAAGATAGGTTGAGTAGATTGGGTCTATACTCATTGAAGTTCAGAAGAATGAGAGGTGATCTTATTGAAACTTATAAGATAATGAGGGGGCTCGACAAGGTGGATGCCGAGAGGATATTTCCACTCATAGGGGAAATTAAAACTAGGGGACATTGTCTTAGAATAAGAGGTCGCCCACTTAAAACTGAGACGAAGAGAAATTTCTTCTCTCAGAGGGTTGTAAATCTATGGAATTCTCTGCCCCAGAGAGCTGTGGAGGCTGGGTCATTGAATGTATTTAAGGCGGAGATAGGCAGATTTTTGAGCGAATCGGGAGTAAAGGGTTATGGGGAGCGGGCAGGGAAGTGGAGCTGAGTCCATGATCAGATCAGCCATTGAATGGCGGAGCAGGCTCGAGGGGCCAAATGGCTTACTCCTGCTCCTATTTCTTATGTTCTTATGTACTGTTACAGCGCAGCCTGTGGAGGAACAGGGTAACTCTGACCGCAACTTCTGGATTTCCGCGTTTAAATGCACATGTGCGGACACTGCTGTCTGATTTGCTCCATAATAACGGTAAGTGCTGTTAGCCTCACTATTATTCTCAACACAATATCTGGGCCCTTATCTTTGTTTTGACCCATTGGACATAACAGGATTGTACTTGGTGAAATATTGAAGGGTGGCCAATGCCCATGGAACCATACCTTGGCAAGGAGTCAAGGAGCAGAGCGGAGAAATGTGGCAAGATTAAAGAAAGCAAAAATATTTTGACAGAAATGCTATTTATGTATTCTCATTTATAAAAGTCAGTAATGGAAACAGCAGAAAATGTGCAACTAGGAACTGCCAGACAGAGTGCCTTACCAGAATCAGCAGTGTGCTAGTCTGGTACCCACTCTGTCTAAGTTGTAAGGGTCCCCCAGACCTCATGCAGTTATTTATCCCACATGGTGAAGCACATTGGAGTCTTGCAGATTCTATTTTCGTAACTAGATAAATGAACAAGTGACTTTTAGGGGAAAAAAATCATCTGTTTTCTTCCCTTATCCTATCCCTTCCTTCCTGAAGTTGGTGATAATGCTGAAGTATGGTTCTATGAGTGCCAGTTGCCTTTTGCTACCTCAGTGGCTGTTGGCAGACTATTTGACCACAGGAGGAACATCATAGCTAAACCTAGTTCTGTCATCACCCAATGTCCACATACATACTTTCCAGAAGGCATCAGTGGATAGTAATCAGGAGCAGGAACTTTGGCTGATTTCTCGCTCCAGGCAAGAGGTGGTGAACTCAGTCATGTGCCCCTGCTGCCAGTCTGACTGGAGATCAGTTCATTCAGCACTGACCAGGGATTAAACCTGAGACTTTCCTGTTCTGCATGGCTCAGTACCACATCATGCAATATAATTACCCACTGAGCCATCAGGGTAGTGTAAGTCACTTTTATTGTTACCCAGTATTATTTTTAAGGCATTTTATTTTTTAGGTTTGCGTTTACGTTTGTAGAAACTAAAAAGAGAATTAAGTGGTTAGTGATATAAAGCAATGTTTTCTAAGGCCTCAGATCCAATTAGAAACTACTGTTAATGCAATACATGAATATATGATATTGTGTAAAGCATCAAACTGCAATTGTGGAGCTTCACTTACTTTCTTTCTTGTAGCAGTGCGATTTCTTTCTGCACTTTGTGGTACTCCTCAGCTACCCTGCAGTGCTGCTGAAACACCAACATAGACTCCTTGGAGTTGAGGCATGGCTGCAGAGGCTGACAAGCAAAAAAGATTAGAATCGTGATGTGGATCATATCTGGTGCATTTCTGCACTTATAATTAACTTATAAATCATATCAGGCTGTTGCAGCATATTGCTGTATTTGCACATTCTGCCATGAAGCAGTAGGATGTGGGGTTCACTTCTCCAGTTCACTATCTGCAAGTTCTCATTTTCACTTAAGCTCCCCAGGACTGATGACTGGAGGCTGGGCAATTCTCCAAATAAAGATGGGAAGGCTAAAGGTGTAGTGTATGTAGGCACCTTTAGTAATGACTCCACGAGGCAGGGGAAGATACTTAAACTGTGTAGACCTGTAGTCCTTTATTTGCAGCTCCCCGAGTGATGACAACAAGCTGTGAACTCCTTTTTATACTGGGTTACTTGCAGTGTGCAGGTAACCCTTAGGTCTCCAGCAGCAGCACCCTGTGGTGTACAGGTACAGCATGTACAGTGTAAGGGTACATTCAGTGTTACATTCAGTGTTGTATAACAGTGTTACAGACATCACACAGTAAACAGGCATGCATATACAATGACACTTCCCCCTAAGCATTTTTCATTTCCTTATTGTCATGCCCAGGGGAGGTGATCAGTGGTGAGCTATGGGAGGTTGTGGTGAGGGCTGTGTGGTTGCCAGGTGTGACCCCTGTGCTTGAGGCTGGCCTCGTACGTTTCCCCTCCCTCACACACAGACCAAGTGGATATCACTTTTCTGGGATCCCTCGGGGAGGTAGCCACGGCAGCAGTGGGTGGTGTGTATACACTGTGATGTGGGTAGTTGTGGGGTGGTGGGCAGGGCCACAGGACTGGGTGGGCTCCTTGTCCACCAATTGGCATGAGGGTTAGGTCATCCCAGGGTTTGCCAGGGAAGCTGGAGGGTATTGGCCTCACGCTCCTGGTGTTGGCCCTGGTGGGCAGGAGTTGTAGAAACATAGAACATAGAAAATAGGTGCAGGAGTAGGCCATTCGGCCCTTCTAGCCTGCACCGCCATTCAATGAGTTCATGGCTGAACATGCAACTTCAGTACCCCATTCCTATAGAAACATAGAAAATAGGATGCCTTGTAGGGCTGGTCTGGTGCAGGTTGCCATTGGTGGTGGTTGGGCTGCCCATTGACCACTGTCCCTGCAGTGGGTCTGCTCCCACTGGCTGTGTGTGTGTCCTGCAAGGGGCATCACATTCGTTCCAAAGGTCCAGGCTACATGGTCAGGTAGCCTGTTGGACCTGGGGGTCTCCCACAGGGGAATTCCATTGGCATCAGCATGGTCCCTGTAGGACCCAAGGTCCTTTGGCAGTGTCCTGCCAGTATACATGACACCTTGGCTCTGATCACACATAGTCGAGCCTGCATTGTACATTCTATCATTTGCTTCACTTTTGGGTGTCCTAGTTTCAATAGACATGGTTACATTAGGCATTTCACATTCTCTATCATTATTGTTAAGCATAATAAACTTGTTCTTAACCTTACTGACACCTGTATTCATCTCATCAGTCACATTAGTTAAACCAGCATCACAATTCATGGTTACATTGCATGCATTTTCATACTTGCACCCTTTAATTGCATCTTTAGCTTTAAAGTCCTTGTACTCAAATAGTTGAAACTTCCCTTTTAAATTTCATTGGTTACCGGTTCCCTTTAAGGGAGCCTTCAAATCCGATTGGCCGCTCGGTGTCGCGTGATGCTCCTCCAATGCTGCCCCTTGTGGTATGGCCGTGGCCATTTTGATTTTAGGTTCTGCTCCTCGTGGTGCGGCAGCCATCTTCTGGCTCTCCTGCAGATAGGGTGTCGTGCTCTTTTCTTCTCCAGGTTCGACCCTGGACGTCGGGAATCCATTTCTTTCATCGATGTTCCTCTGGAAAGTGGAGTTTTGATCCTTGGCCCTGGAGATTTCACCGGGGTGCTCTGGAGTCATCGCCTCGCAGTCGAGCTGGACAGTGGAACCTCCGGATGCATGTTTGAGGTCGATTGCCGGAGCCCAGAGGCCTGGGAGCAGCTTCGCTTGGACAGGATGCCGTCCTGATTGATTGGCGGGATTCATCCAAAGTTCTTCAAAGGTCGCTTGGCTCATCGCAGACTGGCTCGCTCCTGTGTCGCTCTCCATAGAAACTGGGACTCTGTCGACGTCTACTTTCATCGCCCAGGGAGAACTTTCGGTGGAGCAGGTAAAGATTCCATACTCTTCTCCCAGGGTGTGATGTATGTAGCACTCAAATCACTGACTCCACATGGTCTCGTGTTGTAGTAACTGCTGTGACCTTAGTCCTTTATTAGGTAACTCCAGAGTGCCTTCTCAGGTGTGGTGGGCAGCCTTTTATACTCTGTCTTGCAGGTACTTTCAGGTCTCCCACCACAGCGCCCTCTGTGGCACACCATTGTGCCTATACATTTAATGTACCTGGACAATACATAACATCTCACTCCCGCCCCCCCACCCCCCCCAGTTCCAAAAGCCATTGCCAGAAACCTCGGCCTTGTTCGTCCTGGTTGGTTTGTGAGTGTGAGTCCATGACCATCCACTTCCCCCCCATGTAGAGATTATGCTTGCGATCCGGTGCAAGCATGTGATATTTTCAGTCCTGACATGGGTGATGAAGTACACGAGTATAACCTCCAACAGAAAGCAGGTATACATACAGTACATTTGTATGGTACATATGATATATGGTACAGATGTTATGTCAAAAGATTGCAGGTACACTGAACAGTTATTTAATCCCAGCTCCACTGGGTGAGATACGGTGGCAGAGTACTGCCCCTTTTTGCCCAAGGTGATGGGCTGTGCTGAGACAGGGTATCGCAACTAGTGCGTTGCCTCTGTTCTCAGTAGTCACCTTAGCGGCTCATTTGCAGCCGCTGAACCATTGCATGAATCACATAACATCGGAAATCGCATTGGCCCCTTAG
This sequence comes from Pristiophorus japonicus, assembly GCF_044704955.1. Classification (NCBI taxonomy): domain Eukaryota; kingdom Metazoa; phylum Chordata; class Chondrichthyes; family Pristiophoridae; genus Pristiophorus; species Pristiophorus japonicus. The sequence goes on along the minus strand of NC_091987.1, from coordinate 30,790,263 downwards.
GCATATTGGTCCCGGACCCATTAACCCTTTTACTTGTACCTCGTGGTATTGACTCGTTTCGTAAATCATTCATCCCCATCACATTTTAAACACAGTGACCATTCAGCATCAAAATATCAACTCTTATCTTAAATCACTACATCATACAAATCATATTACACATTTAGACTCGCTCTTGCCTTACAGAAGTCTTTTTGTGGGGACCTCCAACAGTGCAAGGCCCTTTTAAGGCTCCCGGGTGCATTTCCCTTTTAAGACGCCATCTTGAGATTCCCACGAGGTTTCCCTTAGGCGCCGCCATTTTAGTTGTACTGCTTGCCTTTGTTCTTTGCAGCCACGAGGCTCGCCACCATCTTGAGCTCGCTGGCAGTGAGATCACTTTATTTTGTTATTTCTCCATTAAATTAAAAATTATTAGATTTTAAAATTAATTCAAAGTTACGTTTTTTTTTAAAAAGAAGTTTGTTCATGGTATTTCAGCAGCATCTACCTTAACCCGGGTTACTGATTTCCCAGATGTTTGTCGAGTCAGGATTAGCGCCTGCCGATATGAAACCTTCCGTTCTCCCTGCACCCTCCTCCATGCTTCAACTACAGCTGTTGATGTTTCTTATTGAAATGGCGGTTCTGAATAAGGGCGTTTGTGCCACTGATTCGGAGAAGCGCACAGCATTCAATAATGGCTGGCGGTGGATATATTTTCAAGATCTTGCAGAAAATACTGATACAACAGTAGGTGCAGCTCAGTGCAGAACATACTGATAACTGCAGGAGGAAGGAAAAACAGCCAAGAACGATTCGATCAGTCATAGTCCCTGTGGCCTCCGTACTTGCCGTAACTGCTGCCGTCCCCGCCGCTCTGGCTCAAGTACCCACCCGATTGGCTGTTGCGTTCTCCAGAGTTATGCCGGCCGCCTCCTCTCCTGCCGTTGGCGTGGCCCCCACCACCGCCACCGTCGTCCCGGCCTCCACCGTAGCCGCGACCGCCGGCCGACTTTCTCTCCGCGTGGGCCCCCCCGATTTGTCGCCCGTCGATGGATTTCCTGATCAACGCCTGCTCTTCCAGGGTCTGCTCGTCTGTGTGGGGATTTGGACTGCCAATGAATGACTTCTTTCTCCTCCAACTCGGTCGGCGCTGCTCTTTGGGGACCCGGGGGACAGCGGTCTGTGGAGGGATGAAGTCTTCCCAGCTCCCACGGACCTGCCCCATCCACCTCCTGCCGAGAAGCATCGGCCCATCACCTGCAATGACCCACAAAGGTAACCCGTGCGTCTCGCCCCCTTGAGATACCTGCACATCCGCTCTGCCAAGAACAGGTATCAGTTCTCTGGTGTAGGTATGCAGCTTTGCCGTGACTGGGACCAGCTTGGGTCGTGCAACTGGGTTGGCCCACAGTTTATCAAAAGTCTCTGACTCATCAACGATGGACCCGATCCAGTGTCTACTTCCATACTCACAGGGCCTCCATTGATCTTGACTTCCATAATTACTGGGGCTGAATCGTCGGTATACGTGTACAGTCCTAGCACCTCATCTTCTTCTGCCTGCTCCTCGCTGGATGGTGGATCCTCTACCATCTCCTCAGCCACACGGTGAGTCAGGTTTCTTTTGCACATACGCTGAAGGTGGCCTTTCGTGTGGCAAGTATTGCACGTATATCCGCAAACCTGCACCGGTGGGCCCCATGGCTTCCTCCGCAGCGCCAGCATGGTGTTACTTGATTAGCCCCCCTCGGTGGACTCTGAGTTCCCAGACCCCGAGGTCCGTGCTCTCTGCCCTGGGCAGAGCCACGTTCTGTAGTTTTGCCCGTGGCGGGCGCTATCCTGTGGACAGTGCCTGCCGCGTTCGAGACTGTGTGGATCATCTGCTTGATGCTGCAAGTCGAGGTCATAAATGCCCTGCTGATGGTGATGGCTTGCTTCAGGGTGACTGTAGGTTCCGTGGCTAGCAGCTTGTGAAGGATACACTCATGGCCAATCTCCATAACAAAAACGTCCCGCAACGCCTCGTCAAGGTGTGTGCCAAAATCATACGGCGCTGCAAGTCTTCTGAGGTCCGCAGCATATTTGGTGACATCCTGGCCCTCAGGTCTGCAGTGGTGGTAGAATTTGTGCCGGGCCGTGAGTATGCTCTCCTTCGGTTTCAGTTGGTCATGAATGAGTGCGATCAGCTCCTCATATGACTTGTCCCTGGCGCTCTCGGGTGCCAGCAAATCCCTGACGAAACAGTAAACCTCATCGCCACAAATCGAAAGCAATATCACCTTATGCTTCTCTCTCAGTGCGTCCGTGTTCCCCGTCAGGTCGTTTGCTGTGAAGTAGTACTCGAGCCTTTCCGTTAAGGTTCACCAGACTGATTCCCGGGATGGCGGGACTGACATATCAAGAAAGATTGGATCAACTGGGCTTGTATTCACTGGAGTTCAGAAGAATGAGAGGGGATCTCATAGAAACGTTTAAAATTCTGATGGGACTGGACAGGTTAGATGTAGGAAGAATGTTCCCAGCGTTGGTGAAGTCCAGAACCAGGGGTCACAGTCTAAGGATAAGGGGTAAGCCATTTAGGACTGAGATGAGGAGAAACTTCTTCACCCAGAGAGTGGTGAACCTGTGGAATTCTCTACCACAGAAAGTTGTTGAGGCCAATTCACTAAATATATTCAAAAAGGAGTTAGATGTAGTCCTTACTACTAGGGGGATCAAGGAGTATGGCGAGAAAGCAGGAACGGGGTACTGAAGTTGCATTTTCAGCCATGAACTCATTGAATGGCGGTGCAGGCTCTAAGGGCCAAATGGCCTACCCCTGAACCGATTTTCTATGTTTCTATGTTTCTATGTGTCCAAGGCCTCCCAATCATTGCCCAGTGTAAAATCCTTTAACGAGCCCAGAGTAGCCATGGTTGCGTGAAGTTCGTCCGTGTCCTTGTCGCCAATGTGATGTATGTAGCACTCAAATCACTGACTCCACACGGTCTCATGTTGTAGTAACGGCTGTGACCTTAGTCCTTTATTAGGTAACTCCAGAGTGCCTCTCAGGTGTGGTGGGCAGCCGTTTATACTCTGTCTATCAGGTACTTTCAGCACCCTCTGTGGCGCACCATTGTACTATTACATTTAATGTACCTGGGCAATACATAACACAGGGGTTGAGCAACTTCACCTTCATCTGTGTTAGAGCCCCGGTGATCAGCCAAATCATCAGAGAAGCGGTGAGTACAGCTTTTTTTGCAGATCCTTTGAAGTTGCCTTTTCTCTTTGCATGCATAGTCTTTGTAGCGGCACTGGCGAGCCCTGTGGTTTCCTCCACAGCACCAGCATGAGGCCATCTGGTTTGCCTCCATGTGGTGGACTCAGGGTTGCGGGACTCGGGGCAGCGTTTCTGCCCTCAGAAGTATCAATGCGGTGCACTGCTCTCGTCGGTTTAGAGTCCCTTAGTGCTTCATTTAGGTGGTTGCCAAAGTCGCACGGTGCAGCCAGTCTCCTTAAGTGTCCCAATCTTCCCCATCGATAAGATGCTGAGATTCAACATGCTGAGCTTGTGGTTCGTGACCTCATATTCTCATCGCCACTTGTAGTGTATGAAGGCACCTTTAGTAATGTTTCCACAAGGCAGGGTAAGATACTTAAACTGTGTAGATCTGAAGTCCTTTATTTGCAGCTGTGAGTTCCTTTTTATACTGGGTTACCTGCAGTGTGCAGGTAACCCTTAGGTCTCCAGCAGCAGCACCCGCAACTGGTGTACAGGTAAGGTGTGTACAGTGTAAGGGTACATTCAGTGTTGCATAACAGTGTTATAGACATCACACAGTAAACAGGCATGCATATACAACAAAAGGATATCTGCCTAAGCAGCTCGAGTGCACCTTACAATCACAATGGGTCATCTGCCATCTCTCTTGGTCTGAAAATGGTACCTGCAGCAGGAACAGGGTCCTACGCAAGGAAGAGGGCTAACACAGTGGAACAATGAAGTAAGTACAGCAGCATAATGCTGCAGCGCTTTGAGCCTCCAACATGCAGATTGATCTTAAAGTCACAACAGGGAGTCAAATAGGGGCCAGAGGCAATCCAAATGGCTCGGAAGGAAAACAAAGTCAGGGAGATAGTTATCCCATGCCACTCTCATACACCTGACTAGAGAGTGGCATTGGCAGAGCTCTTAGAGCATGTCCCTGTCCACCCTCTTGATGGAGACATAGCGACCTGAAGGAAGGAAACTCAGAGTAAATAAATACAACACAAGGGAGAGGAATGATTCAAAAATACATGGAAAAGAATTAAATATATTTTTTAGGGTAGCAACTATAAACTGACCATGTTCCAGCAAAATGTAGGTTAATGCTCAGGCTGTATTTAACCATTGCAATAATAGGAAAACACCTTTAAGTCTTTCAATCGCCATTATAGCATGCCTCAGATATTGAGGTTCATCTATCTGCCTACTTGAAAGTAACCATTAAGTTATATCAAAGGTAAACTGCCTGTGGAGATCCAGAAGAATTGTACAAGAACGACGGGGTCTTTAGTACCCTTTTTGACTGTTTGTTTCCAGGTGATGAGAAGGGGTAAAATGAAAGTCAGCTGGCCATATAACATTCATCAGAGAATCAATTAAAATATTCTAAAAAGAACAGCTAATATTTTAGACTATTATGTTTCAAAACAGTTTATTACCGTTGGCTACATGTTCTATTAATTTGCTTCTGTATAATCATTTTTCTTATAAATAATTAAAGTTGACTATTATTTTTAGCCTGAATACAACAGTCTCAGAGTAGTGGTTTTATGACTTTCAAAGTGGAAAGGAGAACTTGTTGGAAAATCATGAAAACTCCAGTACAAAGTACCACGGTAAAAGGATAATTGTTTGTCACGTGACACACTAACCCATTCGCGTTTCAGTTCAAAAACGATGCAGGTTTGCCCTTGCACTGTACACGTGACTGAAAAATGTTAGGAAGAGAACCCAAAATGCAACAACCCCATTGTGTCAGATGCAGACCATGTAAGCTTTATCTTAGCAAATACTGTGCTTGTGAACACTTTTGCTCTCTTGTTCTGTCACATAGCTTTACTCGTATAGACTTTACATGATACGGGATAAGCCATGTTGAGTGAGGTACATTTTGAATAACCTTATTGTATCTGGCTATCAGGCAGCTCAACATTATTTTTATGGTTCTGAAGTTATTCAGGGCTATGCTATTTCTATTTCTTGTTTCCATCCTACAAAGATGAGTCATGGTTATGAATGTGTCAGGCGTGATTGGAAGTAGTTTTTTACAGTTGGCACAATGATAACAATAGCTTGTATTAAATTGTTACTTTACATGTAATCCAGTATTAACAGTGGATCTAATTCCTGGAATGAATGAAAGAATACTCTTCTGTTTCAATACTATTTTTGGTTTCTGGCTTGCTAATACTGTTACATCCAAAAGGTTCACCAATGGAAGACATACAATTGTCAGAAACAGAGATTATTTTGGAATTTAATAAAACATTTATTATTAATTAGCTTCATGATTTAACTCAGAATCTTTTTAATTGGAAGCTGAGGAGGGAAGGGGGAGGGGGAGGTAGGACATGGTTAGAGGCTCCGGAAAAGAGTAGGGAGCAGGGGGCGGATATGGGGAGAGATAGAGCAGGATTAAATACCAGAGGTCCAGGAAGGGACAAAATCAAAGAGACTGGCTGAGGATGCCAGAGCAAGATTGAAGCTCAAAGTAAGTGGCTGCTGTGGTGTAGATAGTGATAGCAGGTAGATAAATCTGGCCAGAGTGGAGGCAAGGGCAGAGGAGGATGGGGGAAAGGCGGGAAGGAAGGAGGATGGGGGAAGTAGGAGGAGATGGAAAACATGTAGTTGAGGAGAGGAGGTGGGACAAGAGCGGGGAGGAGACCACTATTTTGGCTGACAACAACAAAAACATGGCTGATGGTTGCAAACGAGGATAGGGAGCATCAAACTGTGTTGGACGCGACGCAGCAAACGAAGCAGGAGAATGTAGTCAGCCGAGATATTGACCTAAGTGGCCAAGCCAAGGAACATCAGCCTGGCAGTGACAGGAGAGTGGAGGACAGTTCACTGCAGCCTTCAGGAAACCACCAAAGGAAACTTTAGGTTGGGTGCCAAATAAGTTGGATTAATGGAAGCTTTTTGTGCCTTTATCTATTTATAAGTATTGTTGTACCAAAATCAATTTGATAGTTTTGACATTCTTTTTACTGTACACCACATGTTGCAACCTATTGTTGCCTGCTGTAAGACTCAACTGTGTTTTCTGAATAAAGACATTTGTTAATGTAATAATGTTATGCAATACTAAAAAAGCCTGACAAAGGCTTTGTGAATTAGATACTTATGAACTTTATGATGTCAAGACTTCTACCTATTTTGTCATTGCTTTAGAAAAATGAAAAAAAGTCTGTCCTCTGTCCAATGAGTTTGGAGCGGTTTGATGCAACAGTAACAGCAGAATCTTCAGAAATTCCTACACTAATAGTTCATAATATTATGAAATCATCCAGATTTGTTAAAAATCGGAATTATTTTTTGCATCAAGTGCTAAAGTTCTGTATTTTAAATCAAGGCGCATGCTATGTTTTTATTATGGGGAGGCAGCATCTCTTCTCTAATCGTAATAGCCCAGAATTTGCTAAAAAAATACAAATAATAGCGTGTGAACAATGTATGCTGTTATTAATGTGCGAATCAGTCAGCAACTTGCAGCGAGGGTAAATACGCGGTGAATTGCGAATCGCCACAAGTTGCTGGCTGATTTGCACCACTCCGCTATTCATTTCGCGAAAACGGCTACATGTCCTGAACCACCCTGTGATTTTCATGAAGGCATTTGCACATTAATTGGCCATTAATCTCACCACAGAAAATTAAGTCGAGTAATTAACAGTGCTACTACTCTTTTAATGACGTGATAATTGTTAATGACTGCCAATCAATCTTACTGGCCCAGAAAGTGAAGTATTAAATGTGTGGCGTCTCATTCCTTCAGGTTATGAATTGTTATTGGGGATTTTTTGAAATGTCAAATTTTAAATTTAAGGGCTCAATTTTCCCCAATGCCGTTTTCTTGCGTATTTGAAGAGTTATGCCCGTTTTTTTGGGGCCCAACTACACCAAAAAAAAAATTTCCCTGTTCTAATTTTTGAAATTGGCGCCGCACAGCCTGTCCTTTGGCTTTGGGGGTGGAGTCTAAAGTCTGCATTGTAAAAAGGAGGCCCATCCGCCCCCCACTTCTGTGCATGCGTGGAAAAAAAAGACATTTTTTACGTGACTGTTATGGGCACGCACACCCAGTACACCTCCTGGTCTGCATTCAACCATTTTTAGAGTCAGTTGTGTGTGAAATCTTTTATTCTGAGTGGAAAAAATCAGAGCTGCAATACAAGATGCAATGCGGTGCAAGGACCAAGAATTTCTCACAGGATGAAGTGGAGGCACTAGTTACTGTGATTGAGAACAGATGGCACGAGCTGGACACCAGCAGAGGTCACATAAAAGTTTCACCAAAAGAAATGAAGAAACGCTGGAACCAACTTGCAGAAGATTACTGTGCAATGGTGACCACCCCGAGGTCTAGAGGCCAGTGCAAAAAGAAGTGGTAGGACCTTGGTCAAGTAGTTAGTGTAAGTAATATTTTCATTTATTCACTGGAATTGCAATTGTAAATGTAACCATCTGTTTGTTCCACCCAGCAGAAAGACACCCTCTCTAAAAAGTTATATTTTCATCTTTGCGGAGGAAGGTGGCCCACAACAAAAAGAGAGAGAACTCGAACAGGAGGAGGCCCGGCAAATCTGCACCCACTGACACCCTTGGAAAAGAGGGTCGCTGCTTTGATGGGTCCTGCCTGGAGAAAAGCAACCACCACTGCACAAGCTGAGCCCACACTCGAGGGAGAGGGTAAGTCCTGCAAATTCTACAGTCTGGCTTTCCTAAATGTTAAGTATTGCACGGGCTAGCCATGCTTGGGTTCATGGGGATGTCTCCATCAGCTACGCTTCGGTTGATGCAATGTGCTATCATTCATCGAGGTCCTTCAAATCAGCCTGCTGCCTGCGCTGTGTGAGGCTACTCTTGCCACCCACCCTGCCCCCTCCTCTGCTGCTAGCCATTTGTCTGATCTGTTATATTTTGCGGAACTTGAGGCCAACCTTGACTAGGCTGAAGCTGATACAGAAGATTCAGACACGGATGAGCCTGAAGAGAACTTTTTCCAATCTTACCTTCCAGACCAAGAACATGGGGGTGAGGGGGTGGGGGAGGATGAAGCCCCTACTCTTGTACTCACTCTGGAGGAGGTGCTGATGCCACCCATTGAGCTGCCCCTTTCCTGAGTGGTGCAAGTGTTGGGACATTTCATGGTTTCACACTGAGGCAGCGGGTTCCAGTGGGGTGCAGCAATCCACACCCAGGGTGTGCGCTCTCCTGAGATGCAGAATGTAAAAGATGTGGTACAGATGATGGCAATGAGTGGGGAGAGCTTTGACCTTATGCAATCACTCCTGGAAACCATCGGTGGGGTGGATGATGAGGTATCGGGACTGTCGGAAGAAGTAACAACACTCTCGCGAGAAATGGGAACCCTGGGCACAAGAGGGAGGGACTGTCGCAGGCAGTTGAGACTTTGCCGGAGCACATGAGGGAGGTAATGTCGGAGGTAGTTGAGATGCTGTCGGGGCACATGAGGGTGGGAATGTCGGAGTTAGCTGCTGCAATAAGGGAACACACTCAGACCCCATGGCCATTGACGGAATCAACTGTCACTCCCGCTCCGAACCCGAGACCCGCCTCTGAAGAGACCCAAGCCGGGCCTTCCACATTATCGGCTACCCACGCCGCCCAACAAGAAGTGCGCATTACCCGAGATGTAAGTCATCTTAAAGTTTGTAAGTGATCTTAAAATTTGAGAGTGATCTTAACTGAATAGTTTAAAGTTTGATACAAGAATATTTTTATTAAAGTTAAGTTAAGTGCAAACAAGTGTTTGTTAAAATTTTGAATAAAAAATATTTTAAATTATAACTGAATCATTTACATTATTTGTTTCATTATTAACACAACACAACATTACGGAACAGGTCCAAACAGTAAATATGGTCTATTTGGAATTGTTGCCGCTGAGCCGTCAGGCAGCCAAGTGTTCACGGATGAGCTGCTGGCACAAGGCTCGAGCAATCGTTAAAGGGGCACGACGGCCTGCCCTCCTCCGCCGTCGTGCTTGCCCCCCGGTTCAGATAGTTGCATGGTTTCCTCATCCTCTTCCTCCTCATCTGCATCTTCCTTCTCATCATCAGCCACTCTCACTTCAGCTGGGTCTTCTACTACCATCTGCTGTTGTCTCATGATGACTAAGTTGTGCAGCATGCAGCAGACAACAGTGAACTGACTGACAATCTCAGGGGAGAATTGCAAATAGCCTCCGGAATGGTCCAGGCATTGGAATCACTGCTTCAAGATGCCAATGGTCCTCGCTATTATGCTGCACGTCGCAATGCGCGACATGTTGTATTCCCGCTCAGCATCTATCCGGGTTACGCATAGGGGCGTCATGCGTCATGAGCCAGGTGGCGAGGCCGTACCCTTTTTCCCCAGCAACCAGCTCTGCCCTTCTGGCTGCTGCTGAAACATGGCAGATATAGCGCTCTCATGCAGGATGAAAGCATCATGGGTGCCCCCAGGTATCTCACATCAACTGACGTGAGGCGATGCATGTCGTCACACATGAGCTGCACACTAACGGAGTGGAAGCCTTTTCTGTTCCTGTACATCTCGGAAGTCTCCAAAGGTGCTCACAAGGCAATGTGGGTACTATCGATGCAGCCCTGTACCTTGGGGAAGCCAGCAATCCTGGAGAAGCCCACAGCCCTGTCACACATTGTCTGGGCGGTCATGGGGACCTTTATGTAGTCATTCCTCCGGACATATAGTGCAGCAGTTACCTGCCAAATGCAGATATGTGTTGCATGTTGAGAAATGGCGCACACATCCCCAATTGTGGCCTGGAATGATCCAGATGCATAAAATGAAAGTGCAGCTGTAACCTTCACTTCAACTGACAAAGCAGTCCTCCTGACGCTTCTAGGGTGCAGGTCTGCTTTTATTAACTCACAGATCTCAGTTACAACTTATTTGCGGAAACGCAGCCTTCTGACACAGTCTGCATCGCTCAGGTGCAGGTATGAACGCCTGTCTCGATATACCCGATGTGGGTAAGGCCTCCTGCCCATCACCCTCCGTGCTCTGAGGTTCCTCAGGTGATGCAGTCTTATCAATCTTCTCCCCCGCAGCACCACCATGCAGAAGGCTTGCACGAGGTATGGCATTGTCAATATTGTCCCCATAGTTAAATTGTAGCTTTGCAACAACCTCTAAACAGCAGGACAAAGTACTCACACCTCTTCTTTCCTCGCTCTCTCCAAGGTGGGCATCCTAGTATGGACCACACCCTGGTCTGCACATGCGCAATAGGCTTGCTTACAACAGGAAGCTAGGCATTCAATGAAAACATTTGGAACAACAAAGTGTAATGCAATTCTTTCATTCTTGATTTTTTTTCAAAGTACCACCCCACCACCGAACATCTCCTAACCGGGCTCGATGGTCGGAGCATTGGCAGGCAGAATAGTTTCCTCGCCCAGACACACAGGCTCAGGGCTCGGCTTCAACCCCCGCCGGGCTTCGTTCGAAGCTGCTGAGGGGACAGTATTGAGGATGAAACAGAGCTTTTAGAAATTGATAATTTATAGCCTTAGGGTTCTCATCCTTTATATAAGAAATATAAGTGACTGGCACTTCAGTTCACTTTCACCCCCGCCACCCCCCCCCCACCCCTGGATTATTTTGAAGACAAACACCGAGCCCTTGTATCCAGACGAGGGAGCAATTCTGCCGGCCGACACTCCGACCTTCGAGCCCGGTGAGGAGACGTTCAGTGGTAGTGTGGTACTTTGAAAAAAAATCAAAAATTCAAAAATTGCATTAGACTTCTGGCCAACATTTACCTTCAATCAACATCACTAAAACGGATTATCAGGGCATTATCACGTCGCTTTTTGTGGGAGCTTGCTTTGCACAAATTGACTGCTGCATTTCCTGCATTACAGTTCCTGTGGACTGGAGGGTAGCTAATGTAACACCACTTTTTAAAAAAGGAGGGAAAGAGAAAACGGGTAATTATAGACCAGCTAGCCTGACATCAGTAGTGGGGAAAATGTTGGAATCAAATATTAAAGATGAAATAACAACGCATTTGGAAAGCAGTGACAGGATCAGTCCAAGTCAACATGGATTTATGAAAGGGAAATCACACTTGACAAATCTTCTGGAATTTTTTGAGGATGTAACTAATAGAGTGGACAAGTGGATGTGGTGTATTTGGACTTTCAAAAGACTTTTGACAAGATCCCACATAAGAAATTGGTGTGCAAAATTAAAGCACATGGTATTGGGGGTAATGTACTGACGTGGATAGAGAACTGGTTGGCAGACAGGAAGCAGAGAGTTGGGATAAATGGGTCCTTTTCAAAATGTCAGGCAGTGTCTCGTGGGGTGCCGCAGGGCTCAGTGCTGGGACCCCAGCTATTTACAATATACATTAATGATTTAGATGAAGGAATTGAGTGTAATATCTCCAAGTTTGCAGATGACACTAAACTGGGTGGCGGTGTGAGCTGTGAGGAGGATGCTAAGAGGCTGCAGGGTGACTTGGACAGGTTAGATGATTGGGCAAATGCATGGCAGATGCTGTATAATGTGGATAAATGTGAGGTTATCCACTTCGGGGGCAAAAACACAAAGGCAGAATATTATCTGAATGGCGGCAGATTAGGAAAAGGGGAGGTGCAATGAGACCTGGGTGTCATGGTACATCAGTCATTGAAAGTTGGCATGCAGGTACAGCAGGCGGTGAAGAAGGCAAATGGCATGTTGGCCTTCATAGCGAGGGGATTTGAGTATAGGAGCAGGGAAGTCTTACTGCAGTTGTACAGGGCCTTAGTGAGGCCTCACCTGGAATATTGTGTTCAGTTTTGGTCTCCTAATCTGAGGAAAGACGTTCTTGCTATTGAGGGAGTGCAGCGAAGGTTCACCAGACTGATTCCCGGGATGGCAGGACTGACATATGAGGAGAGACTGGATCGACTGGGCCTGTATTCACTGGAGTTTAGAAGAATGAGAGGGGATCTCAGAGAAACATATAAAATTCTGACGGGACTGGACAGGTTAAATGCAGGAAGAATGTTCCCAATGTTGGGGAAGTCCAGAACCAGGGGACACAGTCTAAGGATAAGGAGTAAACTATTTAGGACTGAGATGAGGAAAAATTTCTTCACTCAGAGAGTTGTTAACCTGTGGAATTCCCTACCGCAGAGAGTTGTTGATGCCAGTTCGTTGGATATATTCAAGAGGGAGTTAGATGTGGCCCTTACGGCTAAAGGGATCAAGGGGTATGGAGAGAAAGCAGGAAAGGTGTACTGAGATGAATGATCAGCCATGATCTTATTGAATGGTGGTGCAGGCTCGAAGGGCTGAATGGCCTACTCCTGCACCTATTTTCTATGTTTCTATGTCGATGTTTCTACAATGATTACACTTCAAAAAGTACTTCATTGGCTGTAAGTGTTTTCAGATGTCCAGTGGTTGTGAAACGCGCTATATAAATGCAAGTTTTTCTTTTTCTCCGTATCTGATTTGACACTATATTCATCCACTCAAATTCACTCTTTTTCAGCCTTTCCTTTGTTTATTTCTCAATCCTTAAATCTCATTGGTTAAGGAGATACACTATTTGTCCCATTGTTTGCCAAGGTCCCTGATGCCCTGTTGCTCTTGGCATGCTGTTATCAGCTCACACTTCCAGCAAAAAATTTCAAACCTAAATATGCACGAACAAGTTTAACTAACAGGTCACGTCTCAAGAAGCCCCGCTCCAGTAAATTCTGGGCCATTGTGTTTGTGTTTTGTGGGGTTATAGTTCACAGCTTGAAAGACAGTTGTGTCCAATTTTCTTACACCTTTACAGAGTTGTAAAAGACACTGAGGGGAGGGAATTTTGAACTTTCCCATAATACTGCCATGAAGTACCTGACCAATTTTCATGGTTGTTTACATACCAGTGATGAGCGGCTCACACATTTTGAGCAGCTCACCAATTGGACAAGGATCAAAATCCGCTGCCATCACCTCCAAGTTCCCTTCCACGTCACACGCCATCCTGACTTGGAAATATATCGCTGTTCTTTCGTTGTCGCTGGGTCAAAATCCTGGAACTCCCTCCCTAACAGCACTATGAGAATACCTTCACCACATGGACTACAGCGGTTCAAGAAGGCGGCTCACCACCACCTTCTCAAGGGCAATTGGGGATGGGCAATAAATGCTGGCCTTGCCCAGCAATGCCCACATCCCAGGAACAAATTTTTTTAAAGTCCAAAATTGGTGACTTTTTATTCAGTTGAAAGGAGTAAGTTTAGCACTCTAGCAAGAAAGATTTGCATTTATATAGCACCTTTCATGACCTCAGGATGCCCTAAAGTGCTTTACAACCAATGAAGTACTTTTCAAATATTACTATTGTAATGTAGGAAACGAGGCAGCCAAATTGTGCACAGCAAGCTCCCACAAACAGCAATTTGATAATGACCAGATAATCTACTTTTTTTAGTGACATTGATTTAGGCTTTATTATGAGAGTCGACTTGAAATGACAGGCAAAATAAAATGCTAGCCAGACTGGATTGGACAGTAAGTTCCAGCAAAGAATGACCTGCGATTAACTAAGCTTTCAGCATTCACTGGGCTCCAAGATTCTCCATGTTAAAAGTTAGTATTGCTGTCACAAAAGGAATCTTAATGATAATGATAATTTTAGAATTGTTCTGAATTTTAACTACTCGTGCATGTAATACTGTACAAAATCTGTGTTTTGGTGCTGTCAGGTGCTAATGTTGTGTACTTTTACTATAAACTGGCCTATAAAGTCCCATTCATTGGGGTGACAATAATTCTGGTTCCTTGCTCCTAAAATTAAACACAGTCAGTATGTTTTACCTGTAGGTGCTGATCAAGTTGAAGGTAAACGTTTGGAATAAAATCATCAGGGATATTCAGCTCTAAGGAAAGATAAATGAATAGATTAGATAAATAAGGTAATATGGAATTAAAAGAAAAGCAAATAAGAAAAGTAAACAATTCTTATCATTACTATAGTTCAATTCTAATGCTTATATAACGGACTTAAAGGCAAAAGATAATACATGGTGTTTGTCATGTATCCTACATGGTTACTGTTTGTACTATTACAAGGTGTGCCACCAGAGGGCACAGTAGTGGGAGACTTGTAGGTTACTTGTACAGGTGTGCCTGGCCTAGTGTAAAAGGCAGGCCACCAGGTGTGATCCTGACTCTGGAGTTATCAATAAAGGACTAAGGTCACTACAGTTCAAGTACAACACATTGTCTCGTGGAGTCATTACCAGAGCATCTAAAGACATAACAATTGGTGACGAGATTACGGACCTTCACATGAAAATGGCTACCCTTGGTACGCTGCAGCAGTTCGCCGATGGTGATGATTGGGAAGCCTTTGTGGAGAGGCTCGACCATTTATTCACAGCAAACGACCTGGCAGGCGACGGTTCGGCCACACTGGCTGATAAGCGTAGAGCTATCCTGCTAACGAGTTGTGGGCCCACTGTCTATGGCCTCGTCAGGGACTTGCTGGCACCAGCGAAGACAGCGACCAAGACGTATGAGGAGCTTGTAACCCTGATCCAAGAACAACTCAAGCCCCAAAGAGAGCATCCTCACAGCCAGACACCGGTTTTATACACACCGACGGCCCGAAGGCAGGATATCGCGAAATATGCCGCAGACCTCAGGAGGCTGGCGGCACCGTGTGATTTCCGCGACCACCTCACCGACGCGCTGCGGGATATCTTTGCCATTGGAATCGGCCATGAGGGCCTTCTTCATAAGCTACTGTCTGCGGATACCATAGTCACGCTGCAGAAGGCCACCTCCGTGAGCCAGGCATTCATGACCTCGACCTGCGGTTCCAAGCAGGTGACGCATCCTCAGGACTCAAACTCGGCAAGTACTGTGCACAGAGTGGCGCCTTTTAGAGACTGGATTGTAGAACGTGAACCTTCTCAGGGAAGTGAGAACAGGCCCCCCGAGTCCCTTAACTCAGAGTCCGCCGAGGGGGGGTTAACCGAGTAGCTCCATGCTGGTGTTGTGGAGGAAATCACAGGGCTCACCAGTGCCACTTTAAAGACGGTGTGTAAATGCTGCAGCACAAAGGGCCACCTCCAGCGAATGTGTAAAAGAAATATGACTCACTGTGTTGATGAAGACTCTGCATATGGCCATGAATCCAGCGCGGATTATGAAACGATAGTCAGATGAGGTATATGTCATGTTTACCTGCACCACCGAGTGTTCCCGTTGAGGATGGAAGTCAAGATAAATGGCGTTCCAGTCTTCATGGAAGTGGACATGGGGGCGAGCCAGTCAGTAATGAAACAAGAAGCCTTTGAGAGGCTATGGGGCAATCAAACTGAACGACCCAAGTTGGTCCCGGTTCAGGCAAAGTTGCGCACTTACACCAATGAACTTATCCCAGTCGTTGGTAGTGCGGATATAAAGGTACTCCATGATGGCGCGGTGCACAAGTTAGCCCGTGGATTGTTGCAGGTGATGGACCAACGCTACCCGGAAGGTGGTGGATGGAGAAGATAGACGTCCTCCGCGCTCAGAGGCAAAGCAAGCCCTCACCTGTGAGTAGACCCATCACCAGAGAACAGACCAGTACAGCACCCGAGGCACAGACCGCTCAGCACGACTGCGTGGAGATGATCCAGCTGAGACGACCCGAACGCACCTTCCAGGCTCCAGTGGCAGGACTCCAGAGGAAGAAAATCGGATCCAAAGACGACTTCCCGCTTCGGTGGCAGAACCCGGGCAGAAGAGGATCACCACAGTCGACATTGTGGATGGAGGAAAGGTGGTGCCCAAACCACGAGGTGATACGCTGAAGAAAAAGATGGCGGCGGCCAGACCACGCGGTGCAGCGCTGATGGAGCAACACGTGGCACCAAACGGAGAAGAGGATTGGAGTAAAGATAGCAAAACTCTCTTAAAGGAGGTCTGCAACCCACCACACTTAAAGGGACAATTCCACATTCTTAATCAATGTAAGAGCAACTATGAGTTAGATGTAAAATGTGTAGTTGATGATCAGAGTTGTGTACATGCAATAAGCAAAGAAAAGTCGCACAATCGCGATCGGAGCTACAGGTTACTTACCATGAATAATGAAAAGTTGTGCGATGTAGGATTTCAACTGCATTCAGTCAATGCAGCGGGCAGACACCCATTGGGAGCACACAGGTCCAGCGAGCTACCCAATGTAGTAGCCTGTGTCCCTGGGACCAGAGTCATGCACCATGGAGTGTGGCCACAAGTAGCCAATACATACGAGCTGCAGAGCAAGCGATCTCAGGAGGGCAACGGCACCGGTATCAATACCCTGCCCCTGATCGGTTCCACCTCTCAGGCACCCAATGGCAGCAACCGCCACGAGTCTGAAAGAGCAAACTGTGCCAAGGCGCAGCCCCCAGACCCTATCGCCACCAAGGCCATATCCGGGAATGAAGGGTCACCCGCAACAGTTCTCCCAGATGGGACCGGGACCAGCCAGGATCCCAACCAAATAATGCCCAGGCAAGCGAGTCAGCAGTTCCCTGTGCACTGCTAGACGACTGCCCCTCAGGGAGCAGCAGCGACCCGGGGCATAAGGAGAGGACAGAGAGGTCACAGGCATCTGTGAACCTGGCCGACGCTAGGAACAATGGCAAATGTCCCGAGAGCAGGCAACTTGAGCCAACCGGGTTCCCACTGCCAGCACTGGGCACCGCGCCATCACCAGACGACCTGGACACCATCCAGCAGTCCTGGCACTAGTTTGTCCACACCAAGAATATTCCAAGCATGTACCACGAATGCAACACTGTAACTGCAAATGTTTTTTTTGGACATGAATGTAAAGAGCTGACGGCACCATCTGTATGTGTGTGTGGGGGTGGGGGGTGGAGAATGGAGTGGTCATGGACACACAAACAGAAACCACCAACAGTCTACTGCGAACAAAACACCACCCACTCACCCAAGATAGAAACGACCCGCCAAGGGTCAACCAGATAGAGCTAAGCCCAGAGCACAGTCAATGCAGAGACGATTTGCACTAAAGGCTTGGGGGAGAGTGATGTCATGTATCCTACATGGTTACTGTTTGTACTATTACAAGGTGAGCCACCAGAGGGCACAGCAGTGGGAGACTTGTAGGTTACCTGTACAGGTGTGCCTGGCCTAGTATAAAAGGCAGGTCACCATGTGTGATCATCACTCTGGAGTTATCAATAAAGGACAAAGGTCACCATAGTTCAAGTACAACACATTGCCTCGTGGAGTCATTATCAGAGCATCTAAAGACATAACAGTGCTGTAGCGCAGTTGTGCACGCAGAGTGGTAGAATGAGGAACTAAAAGATATCCTTATTAGGCGGGAAATTGTGTTAGGGAAATTGATGGGATTAAAGGCCAATAAATCCCCGGGTCCTGATAGTCTGCATCCCAGAGTACTTAAGGGAGTGGCCCTAGAAATAGTGGATGCATTGGTGATCATTTTCCAACAATCTATCGACTCTGAATCAGTTCCTATGGACTGGAGGGTAGCTAATGTAACACCACTTTTTTTAAAAAGGAGGGAGAGAGAAAGTGGGTAATTATAGACCGGTTAGCCTGACATCAGTAGTGGGGAAAATGATTAAGGATGAAATTAAGGATGAAATAGCAGCCCATTTGGAGAGCAGTGACAGGATTGGAGCGAGTCAGCATGGATTTCTGAAAGGTAAATCATGCTTGATGAATCTTCTAGAATTTTTTAAGGATGTAACTAGTAGAGTGGACAAGGGAGAACCAGTGGATGTGGTGTATTTGGACTTTCAAAAGGCTTTTGACAAGGTCCCGCACAAGAGATTCGTGTGCAAAATCAACGCACATGGTATTGGGGGTAATATACTGACGTGGATAGAGAACTGGTTGACAGACAGGAAGCAGAGAGTCGGGATAAACGGGTCCTTTTCAGAATGGCAGGCAGTGACTAGTGGAGTGCTGCAGGGCTCAGTGCTGGGACCCCAGCTCTTTACACTGTACATTAACAATTTGGCTGAAGGAAAGGAGTGTAATATCTCCAAGTTTGTGGATGACACTAAACTGGGTGGCAGTGTGAGCTGTGACGCTAAGGGGCTGCAGGGTGACTTGGACAGATTAGGTGAGTGGGCAAATACATGCAGATGCAGTATAATGTGGATAAATGTGAGGTATCCATTTTGGGGGCAAAAACACGAAGGCAGAATATTATCTAAATGGCGGCAGACTAGAAAAAGGGGAGGTGCAACGAGACCTGGGTGTCATGGTTCATCAGTCACTGAAAGTGGGCACGCAGGTACAGCAGGCAGTAAAGAAGGCAAATGGCATATTGGCCTTCAAAGCTAGGGGATTTGGATATAGGAGCAGGGAGATCTTACTGCAGTTGTACAGGGCCTTAGTGAGGCCTCACCTGGAATATTGTGTTCAGTTTTAGTCTCCTAGTCTGAGGAAGGACGTTCTTGCTATTGAGAGAGTGCAGCGAAGGTTCACCAGACTGATTCCAGGGATGGCTGGGCTGTCATATGAGGAGAGACTGGATCAACTGGGCCTTTATTCACTGGAGTTTAGAAGGATGAGAGGGGATCTCATAGAAACATAAGATTCTGACGGGACTGGACAGGTTAGATGCGAGAAGAATGTTCTCGATGTTGGGGACGTCCAGAACCAGGGGACATAGTCTTAGGATAAGGGGTAGGCCATTTAGGACTGAGATGAGGAGAAACTTGTTCACTCAGAGTTGTTGACCTGTGGAATTCCCTGCTGCAGAGAGTTGTTGATGCCAGTTCATTGGCTATATTCAAGAGGGAGTTAGATATGGCCCTTACGGTTAAGGGGATCAAGGGGTATGGAGAGAAAGCAGGAAAGGGGTACTGAAAGAATGATCAGCCATGATCTTATTGAATGGTGGTGCAGGCTCGAAGGGCCGAATGGCCAACTCCTGCACCTATTTTCTATGTTTCGATGTTTCTATGTGTGTTCTTAGCCAGTTCATTATAGAGAAAGGAAGAACGGAGGCTTTGTTCTTTCCTGTAAAGCTTCCTGGTGACTAGAATGAAAAGGAAAACAGACCCGAGAGCAAGTCGTCTGTCTGCCTACTCACAGGGGGAAAGCCATGTGGTGTGGGAACAAAAAAGGAATAGAAAAATACATTAAAAAAAAATGAAGCCCCAAAAAACTGCATCACTGCAAATTGTCGCTTTGCTACGCAGATACTGAAAATGGCACTGCTTAAGTCAACCAACATGTAGTAGTTCTTCTAATATTATTGCTGAACAGATTATACAATTAAAACCGTTCAATAATTATGTGTTAAATGCTGGTAGAGTGGAAAGGAGTCTTCCATTTCACATACCCTCTTTTTGCATATCAGATATTCCTGACCACAATGCCTTTTTAACATAAATCACACCTTACACTGGTCTGACATGAATGATAGCAGCTTCTACTACATAGAGATGGCTTTAAGAATACTAAAAATATTTCCCCTATTTACCTCTCTCTGCCATGTTAACACACATGTTGCTTTTCATCAGTCGCTATCCTGAAAGAATATTTTCTGTTATATTGCTTTTAATATAATGCAGAACACATTTACAGTAATTGCAGTCATAAAATTATACATCATTGACATAGTATACAGCATTTGTGATTCAGCTTACGTAAAACAGATTGATTGAAGTGAGTCTTGCATAGCAGCTTATGGACAGCCCAGGAGACTGATTTTGGAGGCTGGTACTGTTATTTACTGTACTGTTCTGGCCTCCTGCGACAATGTCAATTGCCGGAATTTTGCTCACCAAATCGGGGTGCGTGCATGCGGGCCGTGTGTCAGGTCAGAACCGCATTGTTCATCCCGTTCCTCAGAGCGACTTTCAGTTAATGACGCCTATTAAAGCAGACCTGCGCGTTTCCTGGCCCTATTAAATGGTACGGGTCTGATGATAGCATCGATGACTCATTTCCAGCGGGGATATTTAAAGCAGCCTTGGCCACATCGCATTTGAAGATTCATCTAGGTCTGTGCAAGGTGGATATGGCATGATCTGCTTATTGCTCAGACTTGAAAACATGGCTTCGCAAAGACTGAGGTTTCCACCCAGGTTTTCAGATGACTCCCGACATATTCTTGTGGAGGGAGTGGGAGTATGCAGGGAGGTCCTCTCCTGCTGATGAGACCACCCCAAGAGATAAAAAGAGCCTGGCTCCAAGTTGCAGAGGAGGTGAACATCACGGATGTGGTGAGGCGGACCAGGGTGCAGTGTCGGAAGCGCCTCATTGATCTCATGAGATCAGGAAAGGTGAGTGCAAAGCCACAATTACCTTCATACTGCTGTGCCCGTCACTACATCCCCATCACTCTACCTTCCCAAGCCTGCTCCTGTACATCATTACTTCCACCAACATGCCTTGCACATCCACCCATTACTCTCTCTCTCTATGTACATACTCACATCCCCATTTGACTAACCACCCCTCATGCTCATCCTCATCCTAATGTAATCGTACCAAATAACACCCCACAAAGAGGCCATTTGTCATTGGCACTTTGCCATTGTGTAGGGGAGGACGAAAACCCCCTCATTTTTCCCAGAAGGAAAAGTGCTGTGGAATCTGTCTGTGCTGTGAATTGAAACCGAGATGGTTTGATCTTGGCAGAGCAGTGATTGGACAGGGGAGGACACCGGAGGGCCAATGGTGAGACAGAGTCAGCCCGAAGCATGGGGCTTTCAAGCCAATGGGAGAGCACTTGCTTGAAAACTGTGGGACTGACTCATCGCCATTATCGGGCTATTGTCTTCCCCATGTTTACACTATGGAGGGAAATTATGCAGACCTTCAGAAAACTCAGGAACCCAAAACAACCCAAGGGCCTACACAATGGCTACAGGAGGCCAACGCAATCAACACCGACTCAAACCTTGAGTAGGTTAACATCAGTGGAAAAAAACCCGCAATAATCTAAAACTGCTGCATTTTTCAAAATCACAAAGCCCACCAATGGGAAGAATCGATTTCAACACGAGAGGCGGACTGGATATCTGGCTATAAAAAGGGGTTTCTGATCCAGTGTGTGTATTCTGTTCTCGTGATCCAACAACCAGCAAGCCTCTCGACACTGAAGGAAAACCAGTGTCCGAAGACACCGAAGATAGAAGAAACAAACCACCAGACTGCAGAAGGCACAGTAGTGAGTATAACCTCTGGTCCCCCGGAACGCCCAACTCAGTTAGGCCAGGAAAGGTGGGAGGTTGGGCATTGTACTACTCAACTTGTGTAAAAATTTTCGTTGTGTCTGTTTAGTGGGATTTAGGGGGATTGTTTTGTTGGTGTATTGCTGTTTGTTGAGATACACCTTGTCAAATAAATTGGAAGCCTAAGTTCCTCTTGGAATCACCTTGTCTCAGTTCTATTGTATTACATCTCCTGATCGTGAGTCTTATGTCAGAACAGTGTAAGGGAAGCTGGGAGCGCCTCAAAAATGCTCAACTGTGTGCCACAGACTAGGGAAGAAGGGGTTAGGAGTGTTTGACACTCACAGGTGCCTCACAGGCTAGTCATAAGCTGTGGGGATGCACGAGTCTCAAAAACCCCCTTCATAAGCTGTGGACACAGTCTCTCCAGGGGTGCTCTTGCAGCACTCAGGATACCTCACAGGCCAGGCATAAGCTGTGAGGGCAGAAGCCCAGAGAGAGACACCCAAGGCACAACAACACTCCCCGAGAACCCCTTACAGAACATGGTGACCGCGGCAGGACATAAGCAAACAGGAGATGTTAATATAAACAGATGAGGTGATAAGAGAGGAAACTAAAATGGAGGAGAGAATTTCCTCATACATTTTTGGCAAGGTGAACCTCACCAAACCTTGGGTACAAGCCCTTACACGGGCAGAGCGCCCAGTGGATGCTGCTGCTCAGTGGACAGCTGGGAAGGACCACAACCGCAGGGTGGAAAAGGCCATCTGGCTTATCTGCCTCACCCGCCAAGTCCGAAAGCTCGACCAGCGGGTGAAGGACTTGGAACAGAGTCTTCAGAAATCAGAGGAGCTCTCTGCTATCCGGGCTGCGGTTGGGGACAACCTGCTGGGCGAATTAGCTGAGGAGTAGCAAGGGAAGAGGCAGTTGGAGGAGACCTTCCGAAATAGCCAGGATTATCTTCAGTGTCAGGTCACTGAGGCCAAGGGTAGTGAGGGGTCCCTCCAGGAACAGAACTCTCGGTACACCCAGAAAATTTGGGAACTAGAGAATAAATTAAAAGACATACAGGCAGCCTATAAAGTGGCCAGTAGCAGTGAGTTTGCAGATCACAGTCCCTGCCAGGAGAGGATTAAAACTCTCACCCACGCTCTATCCCAGACAAAGGGGATGGTCGCCCTGATAGGACCCGGAGGGTCCACAGGGGACAAAGGAGAGTATTGGGGGGGTAGAGGAGAATCCAAAGGCAAGAGACGGCCGACCACCTCCTGAGGCACCGGTGGTTTGTCCAGTGGGGTACCAGGAGGAGCGAGGCACGCAGGTAGTAGCATACCCAGGGCTGGGGGCAGGACCTATGTGTCCCGCTCGGCAGCAGGGATGTGAGGCTCCCGCCGAGGGTCAGTTAAGGGCTGGATCAGGCGACCAGGCACTGTCTGCTGCATCGGGTATGATGGGACAGCCAGAGATAGAGGGACCAGCGCAGAAAGATCCTGAACCAGGGCGGATGTGCCCGGTCAGGCAGCGCAAGTACAGTCCTCCACAGGGAAGTGGCCAAGATCAGGGAGCGCTGGAGAGTGACTTTATTATTCCCCATGGAGTTCAATCACTCAGGGCCATGGTGGCCCATTTGCCCAAACTCACTCGCAGCGGGGTCCCATCTATCCACTTCATGGAGGTGATGCAGGCAGGGGAAATTAATGGGTGCGATGAGGAAGAGACAGCCAAGCTGCTGCTCTTCTCTCTGGACAGCAAATTGTACCAGGCCCTACCGGCAGAATGCCGGAGGGGGCAGCGCACATTTGCTGAGGTCCAGAGGGCTGTCCTTGAGGCTATGGGCTTCGATGACGGCAGTCCTTTCGAACGGGTCGAATGGACAAGGCAACTCGCAGGGGAAACCCCACAGGCATTTGCGGACAGGCTGTGGGTGATATACCACGCAGCCTGTGGGGAGCTCCTCGACCGGGCGAATCTTTCCGCGGTACAGACTGGCCACTGGCTGAGGATGCTGGTGGCAAACTGCTTGCCCCGGCTCAAGGCCAGGGCAGCAGTGTGGTTTGATTTCCGGAACCCCAACCTCACCGAGGAAGCAGAGGTCAGGCAACTGACACTGGTCCAATGGAATGGAGATGTGGAGGAGGAGAAAGCCTCCAAAGGTCGGGTAAATGAAGTAAACCCAACTCGATTCCCAAAAGGGAATGGCACCAGGAGGGTGGCCGCTCGTCTGATAAGGAGGGAGTGTGCTACGGGTGCGGGAAAGCTGGTCATTTTAAAAGGGATTGCAGGAGC
Source organism: Pristiophorus japonicus (assembly GCF_044704955.1). Classification (NCBI taxonomy): domain Eukaryota; kingdom Metazoa; phylum Chordata; class Chondrichthyes; family Pristiophoridae; genus Pristiophorus; species Pristiophorus japonicus. The sequence goes on along the minus strand of NC_091987.1, from coordinate 30,766,551 downwards.
CCAGTAAAGAGATATGGGGAGGAGAAGTCCTTCAGGAGCCGCCCAGAGTGGGGGAAGTGGAGGGAGCTCCTCACCATCCCTTGACCAGATAGTAGTTGCAGTGAGGACAGCGCTGGAGGGGACTGGGAAGGTAGCCACGGCAACAGGCAGGGAAGCACCAGCAACCTTGCCAGTACAGAAGCCGTGACTAGCCTAGACCCAGCCTGCATACCTGTGCCCACTAGAATACGACCCCTGGGTCTAGATGGAGGTTGAGGGTGTATTGGGCACTTACCTTTTGCACACTGGTGCTTCCAGCATGATAGAAACATAGAAAAATAGGTGCAGGAGTAGGCCATTCGGCCCTTCTAGCCTGCACCGCCATTCAATGAGTTCATGGCTGAACATGAAACTTCAGTACCCCCTTCCTGCTTTCTCGCCATACCCCTTGATCCCCCAAGTAGTAAGGACTTCATCGAACTCCATTTTGAATATATTTAGTGAATTGGCCTCAACAACTTTCTGTGGTAGAAAATTACACAGGTTCACCACTCTCTGGGTGAAGAGGTTTCTCCTCATCTCGGTCCTAAATGGCTTACCCCTTATCCTTAGACTGTGACCCCTGGTTCTGGACTTCCCCAACATTGGGAACATTCTTCCTGCATCTAAGCTGTCTAAACCCATCAGAATTTTAAACATTTCTATGAGGTCCCCTCTCATTCATCTGTGAATACAAGCCCAGTTGATCCAGTCTTTCTTAATAGGTCAGTCCCACCATCCTGGGAATCAGTCTGGTGAACCTTTGCTGCACTCCCTCAATAGCAAGAATGTCCTTCCTCAAGTTAGGAGACCAAAACTGTACACAATACTCCAGGTGTGGCCTCACCAAGGCCCTGTACAACTGTAGCAACACCTCCCTGCCCCTGTAATCAAATCCCCTCGCTATGAAGGCCAACATGCCATTTGCTTTCTTAACCGCCTGCTGTACCTGCATGCCAACCTTCAATGACTGATGTACCATGACACCCAGGTCTCGTTGCACCTCCCCTTTTCCCAATCTGTCACCATTCAGATAATAGTCTGTCTCTCTGTTTTTACCACCAAAGTGGATAACCTCACATTTATCCACATTATATTTCATCTGCCATGCATTTGCCCACTCACCTAACCTATCCAAGTCACTCTGCAGCCTCATAGCATCCTCCTCGCAGCTCACACTGCCACCCAATTTAGTGTCATCCGCAAATTTGGAGATACTACATTTAATCCCCTCGTCTAAATCATTAATGTACAGTGTAAACAGCTGAGGCTCCAGCACAGAACCTTGCAGTACCCCACTAGTGACTGCCTGCCATTCTGAAAAGTACCCATTTACTCCTACTCTTTGCTTCCTGTCTGACAACCAGTTCTCAATCCATGTCAGCACACTACCTCCAATCCCATGTGCTTTAACTTTGCACATTAATCTCTTGTGTGGGACCTTGTCGAAAGCCTTCTGAAAGTCCAAATATACCACATCAACTGGTTCTCCCTTGTCCACTTTACTGGAAACATCCTCAAAAAATTCCAGAATGATAGTCCATTCGGAGGACCCCGCAACCTCACCTCTATCAAACGGGGTGCCGTATCAACTAGTTGGGTTCACAGAAAATGAGAAGGCTGGGTTTTTCTCAGTCCCGCTCGCAGTTCGTTTAGGAGCACTCCAAACACAATGGAAGTGCATCCTGATGAACTGGGAGCAGGTGGGAAAAGGGATCTTAGGGGCTGATTTCATCATCGCTCGCCAGATCCTAGTAGACTTGAGGAATCACTGTTTATGGGGCACAGTGGGCACGGGAGCAGAGGGAGAAGTCATGGTTATTGATAAGAAACAGGGAAAAGGGATTCTGTGTACAATGAAGCCAAAAGGGGGTTACGACCTGGAGGTTCTGGTCGGTAACACCCCGGCCGAGTACCGGGCCTATGTGCAAGCAAATCTTGCAGCATTTGCCACCCATAAACACGATTGTGGGAGAGTCACAGGAGTGGAGGTTAGAATAGATGGGGATCCCATGTCCCGCCCACAAAAGCAGTATGGCTTTCCCCGAGAGGCAGAAGCAGACTTGGAGACAGCTTTAAGCTCGCTTGTCGAGCAGGGTGTTTTGAGACCCATAGCCACCCATGTCAACTCCCCGGTTAGGAAACCGGACAATTCTTGGAGGGCTACGGTGGATTATAGGGTGCTCAATAAAAACATCCCAGCTTGTGCTCCCACAGTAGCAGCGGTTGCGGATCTGATAGGGGAAATCCCTGCATCCGCAACCACGTTCACAGTGTTGGACATATCCAATGGGTTCTGGTCTATCCCTGTACGGAGGGAAGACCAGTACAAGTTTGCCTTCACCTTCCGGGAACAGCAGTATACATGGAGCTGCCTCCCACAGGGCTTTCATAATAGTCCCAGCATCTTTCACCAATGCATGGCGAACTGCTTAAAAGGCTTCAGCCAACCACACCAGCTGGTCCAGTATGTGGACGACCTGTTGTTGCTCACAGACAGCAGTGAGGAACACGGTCCACTGCTGGCCGAACTGCTGGTCTTACTGAAGGAAGGGGGTTTTAAAGTTAACCCCAAGAAAGCCCAGATAGGTCTAGGAGAAATAAAATTCCTGGGCCTGACGTTAAGGGCAGGAGAAAGGGCCATTGATGAGGCTAGAAGAAAGGCAGTGCAAGAATTCCCTGTCCCTAGGGATGTGTCGGGAGTAAGGTCTTTCCTGGGAATCACTGGCTACTGTAGGGACTTCATCGAGGACTATGCAGCCACTGCCGCCCCTCTGCTCAGACTCCAACATAAGGGGGTGGAGTGGGAATGGGACGAGGGCTGTGAGGCAGCATTTGTCCATCTGAAGAGAGACCTGCAGGTAGCACCAGCCCTAGGGGCAATTGATGGGGGGGAGGAATTCTTCCTGGAGTGGCAGCCAGTGGTGACAGCTTAAGTGCAGTGTTGCTCCAGGAGCGAAACGGTCAGCTGAGACCAGTGGTGTACTCCTCCAGGGTCTTCACGGAGGTAGAAAAGGGATACTCCAATTGTGAGAGGCACTTGCTTGCCACCCACTGGGCAGTAAAGAGAGCTCAGATCTTTACCGGCGTATCCCCCATTACACTCCTCACCCATCATACCCCGACGCAGATGCTGTTGGACGGGAGGATTAAGGACGGGACAGTGAGCAGTGCTAGAATCACTCGCTGGACCCTCCTCCTCTCCCAAATGACTTTAAAGGTCAAGGGTCTCTGTGAGCCCAGGCTCACAGCAAATTTAATCTTTCCAGGGCAGCCGCATCGATGCTCTGTGGAGGGAGTATGGGACATTAACTTTGGATTTCGGGCAGGGATACACCCCACAGGCCGCGAGATCTACGTTGATGGCTCCAGTTCAGTGTCCGCGGGTACAAGACTTTGGGATCCCAAGGCAGGGATTTCCTTGGCTCTTAAACTCCCATGCACCCTGAGCGCCCAGCAGGCGGAACTCTCGGTGGTGATGTATGTGGTCACACACCCCGAGGAATTCCCTACCCCATACACGATTTGCTCGGACAGCATGTTCACTTGCAATTCATGTACAGAATATCTGGCGATTTGGTCACGCCGGGGGTACACCTCTGCGGATGGGAAGCCCCTTGTGACCAAACCTCTGCTAGAAAAGATTGTGGCTGCAGTGGGAGAAACCGGGGATGTATATATCCATAAACTAAAGGCCCACTCCAAAACTGAGTCACGGGGGGAAGGTAACCAGCAGGCAGACCTGCTGGCAAGGGAAGGTGCTCATACAGGTCACCCATGGGACCCATATGAGGCAGGCAGGATAGCAGCAGCAAGAAGCAAGCCAGGGACACAAGGGAGCGTAGGGGTGGCTGCGGCCTGGACCTTAAAGTCGTTCAGATGCAGGATCCGATCCTGAAGGCTGCCTTGGCTTCTATCAAAAAGGGGGAAAAGGCGGAGGGCCCATACAGTGCTGCAGATATTGCTGTGCGGGAAGGCATGTTGTTTAAAAGGGACAAATGGGAAGTGCCGCCACAACACTGGAGGGAATTCCTTCAGCTGGCCCATGAGGATCCAGGTGCGGGACACCCTGGGCCGGAATCTACCTGGCAACGGGTAGAAAAGGCAGGGTGGTGGCCAGGCCTCCAGGAAGACGTCCGCGACTTCTGTGTGGGCTGTCTGGTTTGTGCTGCAAACAACCCAGACCCTCAGAAAAGGAAGGTGTCTATGGGACACGTCAGGCGGGTAGAGGGACCGTGGCAGTCGATCCAGATCGACTACATCGGACCCCTACTGGCCGTCCAGGGAGGTTATAAATACTGCCTCGTCCTGGTGGATGTGTTTTCCAAGTGGGTGGAAGCCTTCCCTTGCCGAACAGCTACCGCGGTGGGGACTGCAAAGATCCTGGTGAGGGAGGTGTTCTCTCGGTGGGGTCTACCTCAAATCGTGGAGTCCGACTGGGGAAGCCACTTCACCGGCCAGGTGATGCAGGCCCCCTAAAGGTGCTGGGGATAAGAGCCAAATGGCATGTCGCCTACAACCCTCAGTCCTCAGGCCCCGTAGAACGCCTGAACCGGACCCTAAAGGAAAGGCTGCGCAAGGAGACGGGAGACTCATCAAACCAGTGGGTGGAGGTCTTACCGTTGGTCCTCATGGGAATCCGGGCCAGTCAGTCAAAGAGCACAGGGTACTCGCCCCATGAGCTGATGACTGGCCGGATCATGAGAACCCCAGTGCATGTGTTGGCGCCGGTTCTCACCAAAGGGCAGCTTCGAGAGGTGAACTGGGACCACTTCATCAGGAATCTGTGTGAACAGCTTCAACAGATTCACTGGCAGGCGGCCAACAACATGGGTAAACAGCACCGTGCCAATCGGCTGCTGCTGGAACCCCGCAGTCACCATGATTGGGAGGTGGGCGACCAGGTGATGGTGAGAAGCTTCGCCCAGGTCGGGGTATTTGAACCACTGTATATGGGACCATACAGCATAGTCGACAAGGCTAGCCCTATGGTCTATGCGGTTCGATTGCCTCACCGGGTGAAGTGGTATCACATTAATCAGTGTAAATTGTTTGACCCCAAAAGAGGTAAAAAAACAGAGGGGCAAGGGAAGGGAATCGGGCACTGGGGGAAGAACAGGCCCTGGTTGATTTGGAGGCTCCGGAGGAGGCAGCGAGCCCCGAAGCTCTACAGCTGGGGCTGGTTCACTGCTCCAGTAAGGCTATCCCACCACTGGGTAGAGGTTCCCAGCCCACTAACAGAAGTAGGGAGAAAGGCTCTACCATTAGCAAGGTCCAAGGGGAGGCTGAACCTCCCATGGTGGATCAGCTGGGGCTAGCCCAAGAGGTGGAGGAGATAGCGTTGCAGCCCATAACGTGGGACTCTGCACCGACAGTAAGGAGGAGTGACAGAGTGCCACAGCCCAGGGCGCCGTGGTCCCCTGTTTACTTAGCTCCCCGCCCCAGACCGAGAAGGCGAAAGACAACAGGGAGGGTGCTCTGTTGCACTGGCAAGGGTCTCCCACTGATTGTCCAGGGCTCGGGAAGGCCTTGGAGGGCAGCACAAGACCCATTAAGGGGGACTATACGAGCCCCTCAGCGGAGAGCATCCTGGTCCCCAGGGTACGGTCAGCCGAGTGGTTGATGACGCCTGTACAGTGACAGGATGTAGCCTGGCCACCCAGGGACGGCGTTTTCATACATGGCCCGTGCGGAGTTTGCAAGGCAGGTTTCTTTGTTTTACGGTTGAGACTGAAATAAGACTCAATGTACAATTGCTGCTGTAACCTTAAGTACATATATGTATATTGCTGTCGTTATATTGTAACCTGTTAGATTCTGTGTTTTGTACCGCGTTAAAAGGAATTACGATATATATCGACGGGATCAGTTTCGAGTTAAACTGGGGAAAGTTGGGCAATTTGGGAGACCTAGGGTTTTCTCACCACCCTGAACTTAGACACACTCGAGTGGTATCTGACTGTGTCAGATGGGGGATTATGTAGGGGAGGACGAAAACCCCCTCATCTTGCCCAGAAGGAAAAGAGATGTGGGATCTGTCTGTGCTGCAATGTGAATTGAAACTGAGACGGTTTGACCTTGGCAGAGCAGTGATTGGACAGGGGAGGACACCGGAGGGCCAATGGTGGGACAGAGTCAGCCCGAAGCATGGGGCTTTCAAGCCAATGGGAGAGCACTTGCTCGAAAACTGTGGGACTGACTCATCGCCATTATTGGGCTATTGTCTTCCCCATGTTTACACTATGGAGGGAAATTATGCAGACCTTCAGAAAACTCAGGAACCCAAAACAACCCAAGGGCTACACAATGGCTACAGGAGGCCAACGCAATCAACACCTACTCAAACCTTGAGTAGGTTAACATCAGTGGAAAAAAACCCGCAATAATCTAAAACTGCTGCATTTTTCAAAATCACAAAGCCCACCAATGGGAAGAATCGATTTCAACACGAGAGGCGGACTGGATATCTGGCTATAAAAAGGGGTTTCTGATCCAGTGTGTGTATTCTGTTCTCGTGATCCAACAACCAGCAAGCCTCTCGACACTGAAGGAAAACCAGTGTCCGAAGACACCGAAGATAGAAGAAACAAACCACCAGACTGCAGAAGGCACAGTAGTGAGTATAACCTCTGGTCCCCAGAACTCCCAACTCAGTTTGGCCAGGAAAGGTGGGAGGTTGGGCATTGTACTGCTAAACTTGTGTAAAAATTTTCGTTGTGTCCGTTTAGTGGGATTTAGGAGGATTGTTTTGTTGGTGTATTGCTGTTTGTTGAGATACACCTTGTCAAATAAATTGGAAGCCTAAGTTCCTCTTGGAATCACCTTGTCTCAGTTCTATTGTATTACATCTCCTGATCGTGAGTCTTATGTCAGAACCGTGTAAGGGAAGCTAGGAGCGCCTCGAAAAAGCTCAACTGTGTGTTACAGGCTAGGGAAGAAGGGGTTAGGAGTGTTTGACACTCACAGGTGCCTCACAGGCTAGTCATAAGCTGTGGGGACGCACGAGTCTCAAAACCCCCTTCATAAGCTGTGGACACAGTCTCTCCAGGGGTGCTCTTGCAGCACTCAGGATACCTCACAGGCCAGGCATAAGCTGTGAGGGCAGAAGCTCAGAGAGAGACACCCAAGGCACAACACTCCCCGAGAACCCCTTACAATTGGCACCACACTCCATCATAGTCACCCTCTACAGATGTAACCCACACATCCCTTACACTCATTCCATCGCTCTCACTTCTTTCTCTTCTTTCCCTCCATGCAGGAGAAACAAGTGCACAGCAACAGCAGGAGGAGAGAGTGGGAGGTGGGCCTCCATCCTTTGTCACTTTAACTCCAGCAGAGGAGGTCGCCCTGGAGGTGTCAGGAGTTGCAGAGCAGCTGGAGATGGGAGACGGAGAGAGGGGAACCTCTCAGCAACCTGGTGACAGAATTACATCTCAGACAGCCACATGACATACAGGAGTCACTCATATGGGGACTGATCTCAGCAGCTAGTGAATATTCATCATGTGCACAATGGTATCGGTACCCATTCTTAATATAACATTTCTAAATCATCTCTTTACTCTCCCGCAGATCCATCAAGAGCCCCTCCGCCCCCGCCACCGCACCCCCCACCTACTGTCCAGCCGGAGGAGTAAAATGACTCCTCAGACAAGCCTCCAGCCTCTGAGGGTGCACCATCAGCAGACCCAAGTGCACCCAGCACCAGTGCAGATACACAAACCTCGGTGGGTCCTATGTGAGATAGAGCAGTGTTGTCACCTGGTGTCTCATGGGTCACAAGTGAGCAAAAGCAGATGGTGAAGACAGGGACTCCTCGTCGGAGGACACAGGATGCTCTAAGCACTGCTCAGCTGTATACAGACGTTGAGCTTCGGGGGCCATCCAGAAAGAGGGCGTTCCTGGAGGTGCAGCAAGAAGTGCAGGAGGCTGTGACAGGTTTTGCAACCGCGATGTCTGCAAACGTGCAGAGAATGGAGGAGTCCATCTCCAACATGAACACTAGCATGTCGCAGGTGATGGGGACGGTACACTCTTCCATAGAAAAGATTGCCACCTGCATGGAGTAGCTAATGTGCCACTTACATGAGCACACGGTCTCTATGGCCAACAGATGGCAGAGGCTGATAGACCTCCTCCCTAGGAGGAATGTCAACGTAGACGTGGGTCCTCATAGCCCTACTGCTGTGCAGCAAGGTGCTCTCCAGCTCCTTGCTAGCAGGGAAGTGTGGGTGGCCTATGAGAGGGATGATGTTGAGAGGGGACATGGAAGTGGGGCTCCTCTCAAAGTGCTCACACTCCTCCCCCATTGCCTCTCCCCCCTCCCTCAGTCAGAGCCCCAGACGCTTCCTCGGATCGCGATGGCTGAATCTGCCCCTGCACAGTCGCAGGAGGAGCAGACTCTGACGGCACCATCAGAGACTCCAAAACCCAGAGGACATCCGCCAAAGTGTCTATGCAGTCGCAGCAGGGAAGTGAGCACGCTGCCTCTACCTCTGCTGAAGGCACAGGGGGTGTACCTCGCAGAAGTACACAGAAAAGAAAAATGACACAGAAGTAGACGCACAAAGGTAAGCACATGGGTGTATAAAGAAGTGTTAGTGTTAAGGTTCCGTAACTGCTAACACACTTATAAATCTATTGATTTTACCACTTTCCGGTCATGCCCATTTTTGTCTGCTACTTTGGAAATGGCTTCGTGAGTTGGAGTAAATGGTGAGACGTAACGTTAACCTCCAGCAATGAGGGTCAGTATGAACAGAATGGCTTGTTCATTGTAGGGCTGCTTTATGGTGTTGTTGGCAGGGGGAGGGGGTGGTGGGGGGGGATGATGCGGTGGAACTTGGCACAGCATGTGGTAGTCACATATTTAAGGAAGGATATACTTGCTTTGGAGGCAGTTCAGAGAAGGTTTACAAGGTTGATTCTGGAGATGAGGGGGTTAACTTATGAGGAAAGGTTGAATAGGTTGGGCCTCGACTCATTGGGATTCAGAAGAATGAGAGTTAATCTAATCGAAACGTATAAGATTATGAGGGAGCTTGTCAAGGTGGATGCAGAGAGGATGTTTCCACTGATGGGGGGACTAGAATTATGGGGCACAATCTTAGAATCAGGGGCCGGTCATTTAAAACTGAGATGAGGAGAAATTTCTTCTCTCAGATAGTTGCAAATCTATGGAATTCGCTGCCTCGGAGAGCTGTGGAAGCTGGAACATTGAATAAATTTAAGACAGAAATAGACAGTTTCTTAAATGATAAGGGAATAATGGATTATGGGGAGCGGGCAGGGATGTGGACCTGAGTCCATGATCGGATCAGCCATGATCGTATTAAATGGCGGAGCAGGCTCGAGGGGCCATATGGCCTACTCCTGTTCCTATTTCTTATGTTCTTAAATGGATGCAATGCAGGAAGTCAAGTAAATCTGGCCATGATGAGGCCATCCCTGTCCTTCCGTGCTGCAATGTGCTCCAGTGCTGTTGGCATCTGAACCTCAGGTTCCTCCTGCCCCTCCTCCTTGTCTTCCAGCTGATGCTCCTCTTCCTCCTCCTCTTCTTCCTCCTCCTCCTCTGAAGAGGCTGTGTGCCCTGCGCCTTGCTCCTCATGCAGCACTAATCCTCATTGCTGCGCTATATTATGCAGCACTCAGCAGATGATGCTGATTCTGCAGACCCTGGCTGGGTCGTTCCTATTTCTTATGTTCTTATGAAGAGCACCTCCAGATCTTGTCAAAGGCATCTGAAGTACATCTTCAGCATTCCTACTGTTTGTTCTATGACACATCTGGTGAACATGTGGCTCTCATTATATCGCTCCTCAGCCTCAGTACTTGGCCTCCTAAAGGGTGTCATGAGCCATGTCTTTAGTGGATAGTCTCCAAGCAGCCAGCCGGTAAGTCTGTTTGGAGGTGCGATGAGCTGAGGGAGCGTGGAGTGGCGCAGGACACAAGAGTCATGGCAGCTGCCAGGGAATCTGGTGCACACATGCGTGATGATCTTCCTACGGTTACAGACAAGCTGCACATTGAGGGAGTGGAAGCCCTTGCAGTTCACAAACACTCCTGGCTGATGATGGGGTGCCTAGGTGGCCACATGGGTGCAGTCGATGACGCCCTGCACCTGTGGGAAGCCAACCAGAGCCACAAAGCCGACCACCCGCTCTGTAACACTGGCCTCATCACTGGCAAAGTTCTCATAATTGGCTGACTTGTCAAAAATAGCATCGGCGACCTGTGTGATGCATCTGTGGGCGGCCGACTGCGAGATGCCGCAAATGTCTGCTGCAGATCCCTGGAAGGATCCTGAGGCGAAGAAGTTGAGAGCGCTGGTGGCTTTGACAGTCACTGGTAAGGCGTGTCCACCAGGTCCTCTGGGCTCCAGCTCTTGCTCCAGCAAGCTGCAAATATCTGCGATGACCTGGCGCGATAGCCTGAGCCTCCTGAGGCACTGCTGTTCAGTCATGTCCAGGAAGCTCATCCTCTGCCTGTATACCCTGTGCTGGGGGTATCGCCTCTGGCCTGGTGCAGCCCTGCCCTGCTCTGCACTGATGCCCTCTGTCCTGTGGAGCATCAGGTCATTGAGGTGAAAGTTGTTGGTGTTGGTGTTGTTGCTGCTGCTGCAGGTGTGCTTGCTTCTACTGGTGTTGGGGCTCATCCTGGCCCGATTCTGAGGGCCAAGGTGCGGCAGTATAAGCAGAACCTCTGCTGATGTAATAAATGGCAGGTCAAGTAGAGATCAGAGAAGCAATTTGTCAATGTTGTGATCGTTACTATCAATGTGGTGAGAACTGGCTTCCACGGTTGCAGAAAAGACTTGCAAACTCTAGACATCTAAATCTGTGCTCAAAATGGAGTCAGCAAGAGCCTTTCCCTTAGGCAAGTAATGAAGTGTAAGGTGGATTATTTATTGCGCTTTCCATACTCTGCAGTAGTGACCTCGCTCAATGGCCACTGACCCTCTGCCTCAGGTTGACAGACGTTGTTCCCGAGCTGCGAGATTCCTGTGGTCATCCAGTGAAATTCAAAATGTCTGCTTAAAATCCCTGTTAAGGGTCTGACAACAAGGTTTTAATGAGATTAATTAGGTCGGCAGTCTCTGCCATTCGGGTCCATGCCGTGCTGGCAAACGTGCCTGAGTTAACGGTGCGAGGAAGAGGGACGACAGCGGGTTCCCAACGCGTTCTCATTTTCTGGGACATTTACTGCCGAACCGCTTCCAAACCCACACACCTGGCAGTGGGAAAATTCCGGCCAATGTCTTTTTTGGTTGTGTCATGTATTCAACTATCATTGTAACCCATGTATAAGCTGAGCTAAGTTGTACACCTTGAGAACATTGACCACAAGGGGTGAACTTGTGGGAGACACTCCTAACCTGGACTTTCAGGTATAAAAGGGGAAGCTCCACCCACCTCCATCACTTGAGGTCTTGGTAATAAAAGTAACTGGTCACAGAGTGACCTTCTCTCAAGTATGGGCCTCGTGTGCATTTATACTGTATAGTAAGGACATATCATTGGCGACGAGAAACTAGGATTTAAACCACGCAAGCAAGGCCACTAGCAGCACAGAAGAGAGGTACTGTGTTGGTGATGATTGGGACGACTTTATTGAGAGACTACAGCAAAGTTTTGTCATTAAGGAATGACTAGGACAGGATTCGGCCGACAAACGCAGGGCTCATCTCCTGGCGGTTTGTGGATCCAGAACATACTCCCTGATGAAGGACCTTCTAGCGTCAGAGAAGCCGGCGGACAAGACGTTCGAAGAGCTCAGTAAGTTGATCGGGGAACACCTTAAACCAGCGAGCAGCATGCACATGGCGCGACACCGGTTTTACATGCACCGGCGGCGAGAAGGGCAAAGCGTTCCTGACTCCATGGCAGATCTCTGGTGACTGGTGAGCCTATGTAAGTTCACAGATGCATGCAGAGCAGACCTGCTGTTGAGACTTTTTTATTGAGGGCATCGGGCACGCTGGGGTTTTCAGGAAACTGATTGAGACCAAAGACTTGACCTTGGAAGCAGCGGCTCTGATAGGCCAGACATTTATCTCGGGGGAGGAAGACACCAGAATGATGTATGACAAAAATCCTGGCTCAAATGTGGCAAACGACCAGGGAGTCAACAGTTCTCTAGGCAGACAAGGGCAATCGGACATGCCCCAGCATGTAGTCGAACCCAAAGGGGGAATTCAACAGAGACAATGGCTAGCTGAACGGCGATTCATGCCATTGCAATGGACAATGCGGCCAGTAATGGGGCCATCAACACCTGTTAACGGTGCGCTTAAGGACAGTTACAGAGAAGTCAGAGACGATCGACTGGTAATGGACCTTTTGTTTCCAACAACGGAGCCTCCAGCTCATGCTGGAGGTGTGGAGGCAAACACCCAGCCAGATCAGCAACATACCTGCAGAAACTGCAACGTCAGCGGTCACTTGGCATGTATGTGCAGGAAGCCTGCAGCCAGGTTGATGTATGAAGAGGACGGGCCCGATGTAAGTCCTACGAGGCCAAATGAATACTGGGGGAAATCGCTGGAAGCTGAAGTTCAGCGAGTTCATGTGGAGCACATATACAGTTCATATACCAGGACGCCACCGATAATGATGAAAGTGCTTCTCAATGGCATCCCAGTATTAATGGAGCTAGACACGGGGGCCTGATGAGTATCCAACAGTTCGAAAGGTTATGGGTGTCCAAGGCCAGGAGGCCAAAATTATTGCCGATTGACGCACTGCTACGGACATATACAAAGGAGATCATTCCGGTGCTAGGCAGCGCCATGGTAGTCGTGACCCAAAAAGATTCTGAGAACAGGTTGCCACTCTGGATTGTCCCAGGGGATGGTCCCGCACTACTGGAGAGGAGTTGGCTTGCCGTCATGAATTGGAAATGGGGCGATGTCAATGCAATTTCTTCTGTGGAGCGAGTATCATGCTCACAGGTCCTGGACAAATTTGACTAATTATTTCAACCCGGCATCGGCACTTTCATGGGGGCCAAGTAGTGATTCACATAAACCCAGATGCCAGGCCAATACACAACAAGGCCAGAGTGGTGCCGTACGTGATGCGGGAAAAGATAGAATGCGAATTGGACCCGTGATGAGGATGTCGTCTTGAAAAACCACCGTCCTTGGAATCGACTTGAGGTGGCTGCTGAGGGAAGGCATCATCTCGCCAGTCGAATTCAGTGACTGGGCGAGCCCGATCATACCAGTGCTCAAGGCGGATGGGTCGATCAGGATATGTGGCGATTACAAGGCCACCATCAATCGGGTGTCACTCCAAGACCAGTACCTGCTACCGAGAGCAGAGGACCTCTTTGCGACGCTATCTGGTGGCAAACTTTTTTCAAAATTGGACCTGACCTCAGCTTACATGACCCAGGAGCTGGCGAGTGAGCCGAAGAAGCTGACCACCATCACGACACACAACGATTGTTTAAGTGTAACAGATGTTCATTCGGGATTTGTTCGGCCGCCGCGATCTTTCAGCGAAATATGGAAAGCTACCTCAAGTCGATTCCAAGGACGGTGGTTTTTCAAGATGACATCCTCATCACGGGTCGCGATATTGAAAAACACCTCCACAACCTGGAGCAGGTAGGGCTGCGACTGAAAAAGGCGAAGTGCGTCTTTCTTAGCTCCAGAGGTAGAATTCCTGGGGAGGAGGGTAGCAGCAGACGGGATCAGACCCACTGCGTCCAAAATGGAAGCAATCCAGAGAGCACCCAGACCCTGTAACACAATGGAGCTGCGTTCGTTCCTGGGGCTCCTGAACTATTTTGGTAACTTTCTTCCCAAATTGAGCATGCTGCTAGAGCCGCTACACATGTTCCTACACAAAGGTTGCGATTGGGTCTGGGGGGACAACCAGGATAGGGCTTTTGATAGAGCACGCAACTTGTTATGCTCCAACAAACTGTTAACGTTATATGACCCGTGTAAGAAACTTGTTCTAACGTGCGATACGTAATCCAATGGGGTCGGGTGTGTGTTGCAGCATGTGAATGCCAATGGTCAGTTACAACCGGTAGCTTATGCCTCCAGAAATCTGTCCCAGGCAGAAAGGGGCTACGGGATGATAGAAAAGGAAGCACTAGCATGTGAATATGCAGTAAAAAAAAATGCACCAGTACCTGTTTGACAGGAAATTTGAGCTGGAGACAGATCACAAACTCCTAACGTCCTTTTTGGCTGACAACAAGTCCATAAACATGAATGCATCGGCCCGCATACAGAGGTGGGCACTCACGTTAGCCGCCTATGACTACCCAATTCAGCACAGACCGGGCACTGAAAACTGCGTCGATGCACTCAGCAGGCTCCCACTAGCCACCACTGAGGGGGCAACTGAGCATGATGCTGAGATGGTCATGGCTGTTGAAGCTTTCGAAAGCGAAGGTTCACCTGTGACAGCCCGTCAGATTAAAGTCTGGACGAATAAAGACCCGCTACTGGCTTTAGTTAAGAAATGTGACCTGAATGGGGACTGGGCAGCCACGTACGGGGCATGCTCCGAGGAATTTAAACCGTTTCATAGGCGCAAGGATGAACTCTCGATTCAGGCCGATTGCCTACTGTGGGGAAACCGAGTAGTCATGCCCCAGATGGGCAGAGAGGTATTTATCAGAGAACTTCACAATGAGCACCGGGCATTGTCATGATGAAGGCAATTGCTAGGTCACACGTTTGGTGGCCAGGGATAGATGCAGACCTGGAACTTTGTGTTCGCATGTGCAACACGTGTGCTCAGCTGGGCAATGCATCCAGGGAAGCCCCCCTTAGCCCCTGGTCCTGGCCCGCCAAGCCATGGTCACGCATCCATGTGGACTACGCATGTTTTTGATTGTAGTTGACGCCTACTCCAAATGGATTGAGTGTGCCATTTTAAATTCAAGCACATCCTCTGCCACGGTAGAAAGTCTACGGGCAATGTTTGCCGCCTATGGTCTACCAGATGTCTTGGTCAGCGACAATGGCCTGTACTTCACAAGCACTGAATTCCAGGACTTCACGGCAGGCAATGGAATCAACCATGTCAGAATGGCACCGTTCAAGCCGGCCTCAAACGGCCAGGCGGAACGAGCAGTGCAGATAATCAAACAGGGGATGCTCAGAATCCAAGGGGGTTCCCTACAAAGCCGCTTATCACGCTTCCTGTTGGCCAATAGATCCCGACCACACTCGCTCACATGGGTTCCACCCGCAGAGCTGCTAATGAAAAGGATGCTCAAAACCAGATTATCCCTTATACACCCTACTATGAAAGAAATTGTTGAGAGCAGGCGTCAGTCACAATGTGACTACCATGAAGGAATGTGAGAGCGTGATGTATTGATGTCAATGACTCTGTTTTTGTACTTAATTACGCTGCAGGGCCCAAATGGCTTGCAGGCACTGTGATTGCCAAAGAGGGGAATAGGGTTTTGGTAGTTAAACTGACCAATGGACAAATCTGCCGCAAACACGTGGATCAAACTAAATGGAGGTTCAGCAACCCCATAGAAGAAGTAGAGGAAGAACAGGACGTAGAGTTTACTCCACCACAGGTGACCGAACACCGGAACCAAGTGGAGAGCCCAGTCACTTTGGGCAGTCCAGACAGGCCTGAGGCACCGCAAACAGCAGACACTCAGGCCAGTGCCCAACAACCAGAGCCCCAACTCAGGCGCTCTACCAGGGAGCGTAAATCACCAGAGAGACTTAACCTGTGATCCCAATAAGACTTTGGGGGGTGGAGGTGATGTCATGTATTCAACTATCATTGTAACCCATGTATAAGCGTCGAGAGAGGCGGGAGTCGAGAGAGGCAGCGGCCTATAAAAGGCTCAGCAGTCCGGCGGGAGTCATGAGAGGCAGCGGCCTATAAAAGGCTCAGCAGTCCGGGGAGCGTCGAGAGAGGCGGGAGTCGAGAGAGGCAGCGGCCTATAAAAGGCTCAGCAGTCCGGGGAGCGTCGAGAGAGGCGGGAGTCGAGAGAGGCAGCGGCCTATAAAAGGCTCAGCAGTCCGGGGAGTCGAGAGAGGCGGGAGTCGAGAGAGGTAGCGGCCTATAAAAGGCTCAGCAGTCCGGGGAGTCGAGAAAGGCGGGAGTCGAGAGAGGCAGCGGCCTATAAAAGGCTCAGCAGTCCGGGGAGTCGAGAGAGGCGTACCGGTGCAGCTCCAGCTGAGAGAAGTCAAAAAGAAAGTAGAAAGAAATCAAAAGGTGACGTCACAGCCAACGTGGTAAGTGATTGGCTGCTGATTGGTGAGTAGTTTTTCTTTTTCTTTATTAGTCAGTAACTTTTAACATTGTTGTCGGCAATTTAAGTGTATCTAAGGGTTAAGTCATGGCAGGACAGCTCGGTCATGTGATATGCTCCTCCTGTACCATGTGGGAACACGGGGACAACACCAGTGTCCCTGACGACTACATGTGCGGGAAGTGTGTCCACCTCCGGCTACTGACGGTCCGCGTTGCGGAGTTGGAGCTGAAGGTGGATTCACTCTGGAGCATCCACGATGTTGAGAATGACGTGAGTATCACGTGTAGCGAGTTGGTCTTACCGCAGGAGAAGGGTCCACAGCCAGCGAGGGAATGGAAGACCAGCAGGAAGAGTAGTGCAAGGAAGGTAGTGCAGGGGTCCCCTGTGGTCATCCCACTGCAAAACAGATACACTGCTTTGAGTGCTGTTGAGGGGGATGACTCATCAGGAGTGGGCAGCAGCAGCCAAGTTCATGGCACCGTGGCTGGCTCTGTTGCACAGGAGGGCAGGAAAAAGAGTGGGCAAGCGATAGTGATAGGGGATTCAATTGTAAGGGGAATAGATAGGCGTTTCTGCGGCCGCAACCGAGACTCCAGGATGGTATGTTGCCTCCCTGGTGCAAGGGTCAAGGATGTCTCGGAGCGGGTGCAGGACATTCTAAAAAGGGAGGGAGAACAGCCAGTTGTCGTGGTGCATGTTGGTACCAATGACATAGGTAAAAAAAGGGATGAGTTCCTACGAAATGAATTTAAGGAGCTAGGAGCTAAATTAAAAAATAGGACCTCAAAAGTAGTAATCTCGGGATTGCTACCAGTGCCACGTGCTAGTCAGAGTAGGATTCGCAGGATAGCTCAGATGAATACGTGGCTTGAGCAATGGTGCAGCAGGGAGGGATTTAAATTCCTGGGGCATTGGAACCGGTTCTGGGGGAGGTGGGACCAGTACAATCCGGACGGTCTGCACCTGGGCAGAATCGGAACCTATGTCCTCGGGGGAGTGTTTGCTAGTGCTGTTGGGGAGGAGTTAAACTAATATGGCAGGGGGATGGGAACCAATGCAGGGAGATAGAGGGAAACAAAAAGGAGGCAAAAACAAAAGACAGAAAGGAGATGAGGAAAAGTGGAGGGCAGAGAAACCCAAGGCAAAGAACAAAAAGGGCCATTGTACAGCAAAATTCTAAAAGGACAGAGGGTGTTAAAAAAACAAGCCTAAAGGCTTTGTGTCTTAATGCAAGGAGTATCCGCAATAAGGTGGATGAATTAAGTGTGCAAATAGATGTTAACAAATATGATGTGATTGGGATTACGGAGACGTGGCTCCAGGATGAGCAGGGCTGGGAACTCAACATCCAGGGGTATTCAACATTCAGGAAGGATAGAATAAAAGGAAAAGGAGGTGGGGTAGCATTGCTGGTTAAGGAGGAGATTAAGGCAATAGTTAGGAAGGACATTAGCTTGGATGATGTGGAATCTATATGGGTAGAGCTGCAGAACACCAAAGGGCAAAAAACATTAGTGGGAGTTGTGTACAGACCTCCAAACAGTAGTAGTGATGTTGGGGAGGGCATCAAACAGGAAATTAGGGGTGCACGCAATAAAGGTGCAGCAGTTATAATGGGTGACTTTAATATGCACATAGATTGGGCTAACCAAACTGGAAGCAATACGGTGGAGGAGGATTTTCTGGAGTGCATAAGGGATGGTTTTTTAGACCAATATGTTGAGGAACCAACTAGGGGGGAGGCCATCTTAGACTGGGTGTTATGTAATGAGAGAGGATTAATTAGCAATCTCGTTGTGCGAGGCCCCTTGGGGAAGAGTGACCATAATATGGTGGAATTCTGCATTGGGATGGAGAATGAAACAGATAATTCAGAGACCATGGTCCAGAACTTAAAGAAGGCTAACTTTGAAGGTATGAGGCGTGAATTGGCTGGGATGGATTGGCGAATGATACTTAAGGGGTTGACTGTGGATGGGCAATGGCAGACATTTAGAGACCGCATGGATGAACTACAACAATTGTACATTCCTGTCTGGCATAGAAATAAAAAAGGGAAGGTGGCTCAACCGTGGCTATCAAGGGAAATCAGGGATAGTATTAAAGCCAAGGAAGTGGCATACAAATTGGCCAGAAATAGCAGCGAACCTGGGGACTGGGAGAAATTTAGAACTCAGCAGAGGAGGACAAAGGGTTTGATTAGGGCAGGGAAAATGGAGTATGAGAAGAAACTTGCAGGGAACATTAAGACGGATTGCAAAAGTTTCTATAGATATGTAAAGAGAAAAAGGTTAGTAAAGACAAACGTAGGTCCCCTGCAGTCAGAATCAGGGGAAGTCATAACGGGGAACAAAGAAATGGCGGACCAATTGAACAAGTACTTTGGTTCGGTATTCACGAAGGAGGACACGAACAACCTTCCGGTTATAAAAGGGGTCGGGGGGTCTAGTAAGGAGGAGGAACTGAGGGAAATCCTTATTAGCCGGGAAATTGTGTTGGGGAAATTGATGGGATTGAAGGCCGATAAATCCCCAGGGCCTGATGGACTGCATCCCAGAGTACTTAAGGAGGTGGCCTTGGAAATAGTGGATGCGTTGACAGTCATTTTCCAACATTCCATTGACTCTGGATCAGTTCCTATGGAGTGGAGGGTAGCCAATGTAACCCCACTTTTTAAAAAAGGAGGGAGAGAGAAAACAGGGAATTATAGACCGGTCAGCCTGACATCGGTAGTGGGTAAAATGATGGAATCAATTATTAAGGATGTCATAGCAGTGCATTTGGAAAGAGGTGACATGATAGGTCCAAGTCAGCATGGATTTGTGAAAGGGAAATCATGCTTGACAAATCTTCTGGAATTTTTTGAGGATGTTTCCAGTAGAGTGGATAAGGGAGAACCAGTTGATGTGGTATATTTGGACTTTCAGAAGGCGTTCGACAAGGTCCCACACAAGAGATTGATGTGCAAAGTTAGAGCACATGGGATTGGGGGTAGTGTACTGACATGGATTGAGAACTGGTTGTCAGACAGGAAGCAAAGAGTAGGAGTAAATGGGTACTTTTCAGAATGGCAGGCAGTGACTAGTGGGGTACCGCAAGGTTCTGTGCTGGGGCCCCAGCTGTTTACACTGTACATTAATGATTTAGATGAGGGGATTAAATGTAGTATCTCCAAATTTGCGGATGACACTAAGTTGGGTGGCAGTGTGAGCTGCGAGGAGGATGCTGTGAGGCTGCAGAGCGATTGGATAGGTTAGGTGAGTGGGCAAATGCATGGCAGATGAAGTATAATGTGGATAAATGTGAGGTTATCCACTTTGGTGGTAAAAACAGAGAGACAGACTATTATCTGAATGGTGACAGATTAGGAAAAGGGGAGGTGCAAAGAGACCTGGGTGTCATGGTACATCAGTCATTGAAGGTTGGCATGCAGGTGCAGCAGGCGGTTAAGAAAGCAAATGGCATGTTGGCCTTCATAGCAAGGGGATTTGAGTACAGGGGCAGGGAGGTGTTGCTACAGTTGTACAGGGCATTGGTGAGGCCACACCTGGAGTATTGTGTACAGTTTTGGTCTCCTAACCTGAGGAAGGACATTCTTGCTATTGAGGGAGTGCAGCGAAGGTTCACCAGACTGATTCCCGGGATGGCGGGACTGACCTATCAAGAAAGACTGGATCAACTGGGCTTGTATTCACTGGAGTTCAGAAGAATGAGAGGGGACCTCATAGAAACATTTAAAATTCTGACGGGGTTAGACAGGTTAGATGCAGGAAGAATGTTCCCAATGTTGGCGAAGTCCAGAACCAGAGGTCACAGTCTAAGGATAAGGAGTAAGCCATTTAGGACCGAGATGCGGGGGAACTTCTTCACCCAGAGAGTGGTGAACCTGTGGAATTCTCTACCACAGAAAGTTGTTGAGGCCAATTCACTAAATATATTCAAAAAGGAGTTAGATGAGGTCCTTACTACTAGGGGGATCAAGGGGTATGGCGAGAAAGCAGGAATGGGGTACTGAAGTTGAATGTTCAGCCATGAACTCATTGAATGGCGGTGCAGGCTAGAAGGGCCGAATGGCCTACTCCTGCACCTATTTTCTATGTTTCTATGTTTCTATGTTTCTAAGTTGTACACCTTGAGAACATAGAAACATAGAAAATAGGTGCAGGAGTAGGCCATTCGGCCTTTCGAGCCTGCACTGCCATTCAATAAGATCATGGCTGATCATTCCTTCAGTACCCCTTTCCTGTTTTCTCTCCATACCCCTTGATCCCCTTAACCGTAAGGGCCATATCTATCTCCCTCTTGAATATATCCAATGAACTGGCATCAACAACTCTCTGTGGCAGGGAATTCCACAGGTCAACAACTCTCTGAGTGAAAAAGTTTCTCCTCATCTCAGTCCTAAATGGCCTACCCCTTATCCTAAGACTATGTACCCTGGTTCTGGACTTCCCCAACATCGAGAACATTCTTCCCGCATCTAACCTGTCCAGTCCCGTCAGAATCTTATATGTTTCTATGAGATCCCCTCTCATCCTTCTAAACTCCAGTGAATAAAGGGCCAATTGATCCAGTCTCTCCTCATATGACAGCCCAGCTATCCCTGGAATCAGTCTGGTGAACCTTCGCTGCACTCTCTTAATAGCAAGAACGTCCTTCCTCAGACTAGTAGACCAAAACGGAACACAATATTCCAGGTGAGGCCTCACTAAGGCCCTGTACAACTGCAGTAAGACCTCCCTGCTCCTATATTCAAATCCCCTAGCTATGAAGGCCAACATACCATTTGCCTTCTTTACTGCCTGCTGTACCTGCGTGCCCACTTTCAGTGACTGATAAACCATGACACCCAGGTCTTGGTGCACCTCCCCTTTTTCTAGTCTGCCACCATACAGATAATATTTTGCCTTCGTGTTTTTGCCCCCAAAATGGATAACCTCACATTTATCCATATTATACTGCATCTGCCATGTATTTGCCCACTCACCTAATCTGAACATTGACCACAAGGGGGTGAACTTGTGGGAGACACTCCTAACCTGGACTTTCAGGTATAAAAGGGGAAGCTCCACCCACCTTCATCACTTGAGGTCTTGGTAATAAAGGTTACTGGTCACAGAGTGACCTTCTCTCAAGTATGGGCCTCGTGTGCATTTATACTGTATAGTAAGGACACATCAGGTTGCACCGCTAAAACTTCAGGAATTTCAATGGGCAGGCAGATTGGCACCTGTGTCTCTCACCAGTGCTTCACTTTTATGAGGACTGTTGGTGTGACAGCATAGGCCAAAACTGGGAAGTTCTCCTGTTTCAGCCTCCCTCTCCTTCCTGCCCCGGGACCTCTCCGGGGAGTTGTGGGGTGGCGGGGCGGACGGAATCAGGACATAACTTGCTCAGCAGGGACGAGGTGGGGCAGGCAGTATGCCAGGTAATTTTGCCATGGTGAGGGTGAACTTGTTCAACAGAAGGGGGAGAATAAAGATAGCAAAGCGGATAAGGAGGGAGTTTCTGGGAGTGGGGAGGGAATAAGTGCACCAGTTGCGCAGTGAAGGGAGAGATTCGAAATAATACTCGAGAGAGAGGGGCAAGGGAAATAAAAGCTGCTCAATGAGGGTGGGAGTAGTTTCAACAGCTTCTACTGGGTTCTGTGGCAAATGGAAAGAAACTTGATATATGCTTCCTGTGGTGTAAATTGGACATAATGTTGATTTATTCACAGGCTTGACCTCTCCGCCCTTTCAAGCAAAGGAGATAATAGGAATGAGATGGGATAAATAAGAAAAGGGAGAAAAATAGTGCTGGGTGAAATCAAAACAAAATTCACACAAAAAATGTATTTGTCCAAATATAACTATTGGTAGCAAATCACTTATGTCTACACAACCTATTTCTACCTTCAATACCCCAAGAACACAGATCTTTCGCTATTCCAGATAACTAAAAGGATCATTCCAGCATAGTAAACAACAGCTTGAAAACGGCATTTGATTGAATTATATACAAGATGAATGAAAACAACTCATTCTGCCATCTAAAGATGAATGCACTGTATTGTATACATGTATTCACTGAAGAAATCAATTTAGTCACAACACTGTAACCAATCCCATGATCATTTCTATGTAATCACAAACAGGAATACTTTCCTTTAATAGGAACTGTTTGACTTTTTCCTAAAAATATTTGTCAAGTTTGAAAGTTGCAGCAACTTCAAATTTCATCCAACATACATCTGTCCACTTCCTTTTTCTGTTGAACATATCCAGGATTAGCGGAACTTTCCTGGATTTTTTAAGAATTACACTAGGAGGTGGAGAGAGAGAAATAAGTACTTTCAGAAAAACATGGACAGCTCCAAAATAAGTCAGCAATGAGAAAAGGTCATTTGGCCTATTGCAGCCCATCCCTCCAGTAAATGATCATGTTACAACACTCACAATTTAATCATAAGTCCTGCGATTTGAGGATGATTCCTAATATTCAGGATTCAGACATAAAACTTAAGCATAGCTTTCTACGTATTTAAGACTCCAGTGTGAATTGTGAACTTATAAAAAAATCTTGCCTAACTTGTAAATATTAGCAACGTTGACATTAACTCTCCCACCCGATTGTATTGTGAATAAGACCAGCACTTCTGCCTCTGTTACCATGCTCAGTAGATTATTCCAAACTTTTTTCATGCTTTGAATAAATGTTTTTTAGATTAAGACCGAGTCCTGAGACACTCTGGGGTGACAGTGACAAGGAAGGGGATATTATGATGGGAAAAAGGTGAGGACAGAGAGCAGTGATTGCAAGATCTAGAGAGCACGAAGGAGAATGGCAATGGCCACGACAAACATCTGTCTTATATGTACTGTGTTTGTCTTTACAAACTTGTGGTTGTTACAAGTTATTTAATCACAGCATGGCTCTTGTTTCCTCCCCTAATGTTTGGATGAGTACGCTATATCCTTTGCTTCCTTTATGATAAACAGCATATTCATTTTTCAAAAACAAATAACTAGATTTTGCAAAACACAAAACATAAACTTTTAAACAACATTTTTCTTCAAGGTGCGATGACATCTCTTGTTCATGAAAGGGAAAATGCAAACACTCTGCTCCTCTCAGCACTATATTCAGTTAAGTATATTTTATAAACATGCCTTGCTGGTTGTGGCCAAACAGGGCTACCTGTCAGGTGACATGTAAACCTGCTTTTCCTGAATACAGCTGGTGTCAGCTGCCTCAGGGCAAACCAACATTGCCGAGGGGGCTTCAAACAGGCTTTAAGCCCTTTATTTGCACATGAAAGGGGCCTAACGCCTGTTTCAGGCATGGATCTTGGATGCCGTTTCTTTCCCCTGTACCAATATGGCGGGCGACACACAATGATCATGCCATTCTCGCCCATCATATTGGAGGCGTAGGAGGCCATTCAGCTCGCGAGAAATGTGCAGTGCACGGACTAAATTCTAGGCCATGGTGCTGATTAGTGAATGTATGGGGGTATTAGTTTACCTTGTTCATTATTTCTCTCTAGGATGTGGTAACCAACTTTGACGCCCTTAGGTTGGGCATAACATTTTTGTCTTAGCATTGCAATTTTCACAGACCCCCACGTGCTTTGTGATCTGAACTCGGTACTTGTGTCTTTTGAACAAATGCTTCTTCAATCTCCCAGAAGGCGGACTGAGTAAATATTAGGTAAGAGAGGCCTAATATGAATCATTAAGCTGCTTTATTTCACAGAATGGTGGACGGTAGTTATGATCAGCTTTACTTTATTATAAATAACTTACACTGTTTAAATTATTTAAAATAAAGAATACGCCACGCTGCAGGGTGCCTCAGTATAATCCATCACACTTTAAATGTATATGTATGTAGCATCATTCTGATTGGCTTAAATTATTGCTGTCTGTTTCATTAACCATGCTGATTTGTTTAAATGTCCAATTATCCCCAGACGGGTATCAAAGCTTCTGCTCTTAATCAAGAACCAGCAAACCAATGAAATTACTCAACTTTTGTTTACAAAGCTACTGAAAAAGAACCAGACTCTGCCTAAAACTAACCAAATTGCTCATCCAACTTTCTTCCAATTTCTTTGAGCCATCATGTTGTTTTAATGGGTACCGCCAGCATGACTATAATGTCGGACGGAAATACTAAGCTCATATATAAACAAATCAAAACCTGTTGAGTAAGAAGCAGGAGACAGAGCTGTCAAAAGAGAGAAAGCTTCAGAAATGGACCCTGGAGATAAAGGATTCGAATATCCTCAGTGCTTGGGGCCGACTGCTGGCATCAGAGGGGCAAGCGAGGACAGGTGGGGTGGTAATGCCAGGTATCTGCCCCAAGAGGAATGGTAGCATAGTGGTATCACCGGACTAAGTAATCCAGATGCCTGGACAAATGATCCAGAGACACGAGTTCAAATCCCACCATGGCAGCTGGGGAATTTAAATTCAGTTAATTAAATTAAAAATCTGGAATAAAGAGCTAGGGTCGGTAATGGTGACCATGAAACTAACAGATTGTCGTTAAAAACCCATCTGGTTCACTAATATCCTTCAGGCCTATATGTGACACCAGAGCAATGTGGTGCACATTAACTGCCCTCTGAAATGGATTAGCAAACCACTCAGTTGTACACGACTACTACGAAAAACAGTAATAAGAATAAAACTCGATGGACCACTTGTTGTGTATCCGTAAAGCATGCACTCCCATGTTCCGCCACCAGGGAGCTCATCCCCTGGGATCCCTTGGGAGCACTGTATATAAACTGGCCCCGAAGGCCTGTTCCTCACTCTGGAGTGTCTTATTAAAGACTGAGGTCACTGTTACTTTAACCTCCCTGTGTGCCGCTTCATCAGTGTTAGGAACACAATAACTGGCGACGAGAATACGAATCCAACGCAAAGATGCAGCAAACTGTGGGCATCCTAGAGAAGTTCTCGGAGGGTGAGGACTGGGAAGCCGATGTCGAATGGTTGGACCAGTGCTTTGTAGCCAACGAGCTGGACGGAGAAGGAAGCGCTGCAAAAAGGAGAGCGGTCCTCCTCACGGTCTGCGGGGCACCGACCTACAGCCTCATGAAGAATCTTCTGGCTCCGGTGAAACCCACAGATAAGTCATATGAGGAGCTGTGTACACTGGTTTGGGAGCATCTTAACCCGAGGGAGAATGTACTGATGGTGAGGTATCGGTTCTACACGTCCCAGCGATCTGAAGGTCAGAAAGTGGCGAGCTACATCGCCGAGCAAAGGTGACTTGCAGGACAATGTGAGTTTGATGGCTACCTGGAGCAAATGCTCAGAGACTTTTTTGTACTGGGCATTGGCCACGAGACCATCCTATGAAAACTTTTGACGGTAGAGACACCAACCCTCCGTAAGGCCATTGCGATAGCACAGGCATTTATGGCCACCAGTGATAACACCAAACAACTCTCTCAGCACACAAGTGCTAGCAATGTTCATAAATTGACTGGAACTATGTTTGCGAGCAGAAATGTACAGGGCAGAATCCACGAGTCTGCAACTGCCAGCAGGCCTCAGGTGACCCAGATGACTCAGAGTCCCCAACAAAGGATGAATGCAAGGCAATTCACACCTTGTTGGCATTGTGGAAGCTTCCATTCAGCCTATTCATGCCACTTCAAAGGGTACGTTTGCAAGAGCTGTGGAACAATAGGGCACCTTAAACGAGCTGGCAAATGAGCTGCAAGCTCTGCAAAACCTGCTAACCACCACGTGGCAGAGGAAGATCGGTCCATGGTGGATCAAAGCAATTTTGAGCCTCAGAGAGAGGAGGCAGATGCTGAAATACACGGGGTGCACACGTTTTCGATGAAATGTCCACCTATAATGCTAAACGTAAAATTGAATGGCTTACCGGTGCCTTGGAACTGGACACTGGCGCTAGCCAATCCATCATGAGGAAAAAGATGTTTGAGAGACTGTGGTGCAACAAGGCACTCAGACCAGCCCTGAGCCCCATCCACATGAAACTGAAAACGTACACCAAGAGCTTATCACTGTCCGGGGCAGCGCCATAGTCAAGGTCACCTACGAGGGCACGGTGCACGAACTGCCACTCTAGATTGTTCCGGGCGATGGCCCCACACTGCTTGGAAGGAGCTGGCTGGGCAAAATCCGCTGGAACTGGGATGACATCCGAGCGCTATCACGTGTCGATGAGGCCTCATCTACCCAGGTTCTTAACAAAGTTCCTTCCCTTTTTGAGCCAGGCATTGGAAACTTTTCCGGGACGAAGGTGCGGATCCACTTGGTCCCAGAGGCACGACCCATTCACCACAAGGCGCAAGCGGTACCTCACATGATGAGGGAGAGAGTGAAAATCGAGCTGGACAGGCTGCAACTCTAGGGCATCATCTCCCCAGTGGAATTTAGCGAGTGGGCCGGCCCGATTGTCCCAGTACTCAAAAGTGATGGCACGGTCAGGATTTGCGGCGATTATAAAGTAACTATTAATCATTTCTCGCTACAGGACCAATACCCGCTACCTAAGGCAGACGACCTATTTGCGACGCTGGCAGGAGGCAAGACGTTCACCAAGCTTGACCTGACTTCGGCCTACATGACGCAGGAGCTGGAGGAGTCTTCGAAGGGCCTCACCTGCATCAACATGCACAAGGGACTGTTCATCTACAACAGATGCCCGTTTGGAATTCGGTTGGCTGCAGCGATCTTCCAGAGAAACATGGAGAGCCTACTCAAGTTGGTACCACACATAGTGGTCTTTCAGGATGACATATTGATCACGGGTCGGGATACCGCCGAGCACCTACAAAACCTGGAGGAGGTCCTCCAGCGACTGGATTGCATAGGGCTGCGGCTGAAGAGGTCGAAATGCGTCTTCATGGTAACAGAAGAGGAGTTTTGGGGGAGAAAGATCGCGGCGGATGGCATTCGGCCCACAGACGCCAAGACAGAGGCTATCAGAAACGCACCCAGGCCACAGAACGTCACGGAGCTGCGGTCGTTCCTGGGACTCCTCAACTATTTTGGTAACTTCCTACCGGGGTTAAGCACCCTCTTAGAGCCCCTACATGTGATATTGTGTAAAGGTGAGAACTGGGTATGGGGAAAAAAACAAGTAATTGCTTTTGAGAAAGCTAGAAACATTTTATGCTTCAATAAGCTGCTTGTGTTGTATAACCCGTGTAAAAGACTTGTGCTAGCATGTGCTGCGCCGTCGTACGGAGTCGGGTGTGTATTACAACAAGCTAACATTGCGGGGAAGTTGCAACCTGTCGCCTATGCCTCCAGGAGCTTGTCTAAGGCCAAGAGGGCCTAAGCATGGTTGATAAAGAGGCATTAGCGTGTGTGTTCAGGGTAAAGAAAATGCATCAGTACCTGTTTGGCCTCAAATTTGAGCTGGAAACCGATCACAAGCCCCTCACATCCCTGTTCGCTGAAAACAAGCGGACTAATGCCTCAGCCCACATACAAAGGTGGGCACTCGCGCTATCAACGTTTAACTATACCATCCACCACAGGCCAGGCACCGAGAACTGTGCGGATGCTCTCAGTTGGCTACCATTGCCCACCACGGGGGTAGAAATGGCGCAGCCTGCAAACTTGTTGATGGTGGCGCAGCCCGCAGACTTGTTGATGGTCATGGAATCGTTTGAAAATGATAAATCACCTGTCACGGCCTGTCAGATTAAGACTTGGACCAGCCAAGATCCTCTGCTGTCCCTCGTAAAAAACTGTGTACTGCATGGGAGCTGGGCCAGCATCCCCGTTGAAATGCAAAAGCCAATCAATCCGTTCCAGCAGCGAGAGGACGAGCTGTCCATTCAGGCAGACTGCTTGTTGTGGGGTAACTGCGTAGTGCTACCAAAAAAGGGCAGGGAGAAGTTCATCTCGGATCTCCACAGTACACATCCAGGTATAGTAATGATGAAAGTGATAGCCAGATCCCACGTGTGGCGGCCCGGTATCGACTCTGACTTAGAGTCCTGTGTACGGCAATGTCGCGTGTGAGCTCAGTTGAGCAACGCGCCCAGAAAGGTACCACTAAGCTTGTGGTCCTGGCCCTCCAGACCATGGTCGAGGATCCATGTCGACTATGCGGGCCCGTTTCTCAGTAAAATGTTCCTAGTGGTGGTGGATGCTTTTCCAAAATGGATTGAATGTGAAATAATGTCAGGAAGCACCGCCACCGCCACCATTGAAAGCCTGAGGGCCACATTTGCCACCCACGGCCTGCCTGACATACTGGTCAGTGACAACGGGCCATGTTTCACCAGTGCTGAATTTAAAGAATTCATGACCCGCAATGGGATCAAACATGTCACCTCGGCCCCATTTAAACCAGCCTCCAATGGGCAGGCAGAGCGGGCAGTACAAACCATCAAACAGAGCCTTAAACGAGTCACAGAAGGCTCACTCCAAACCCGCCTGTCCCGACTACTGCTCAGCTATCGCACGAGACCCCACTCGCTCACAGGGATGCCTCCAGTTGAACTACTCATGAAAAGGACACTTAAAACCAGACTCTCGCTGGTTCACCCCAACCTGCATGATCAGGTAGAGAGCAGGCGGCAGCAACAAAATGTAAACGATGGTCGCGCCACTGTGTCACGGGAAATTGATCTGAATGACCCTGTATATGTGCTAAACTATGGACATGGTCCCAAGTGGATCGCGGGCACGGTGATAGCTGAAGAAGGGAATAGGGTGGTTGCAGTCAAACTAGACAATGGACAAATTTGCAGAAAGCACCTGGACCAAACGAGGCTGCGGTTCACAGACTGCCCTGAACAACCCACAGCCAACCTTTTTCGAGCCCACAACACACACCCAAAGGATTAACAACACCACCCCGGACCAGGAAATCGAACCCATCACGCCCAACAGCCCAGGAAGGCCAGGCTCACCTAGCTGCCCTGCAGGGCCAACAACACGGCAGCCCAGCAAGGGCACAGCCAACACACCAGAACAGACATTTGTACCGAGGCAGTCCACCAGGGAAAGAAATGCTCCCGACCGCCTCACCTTGTAAATAGTTTTCACTTTGACTTTGGGGGTGAGTGATGTTGTGTATCTGTAAAGCATGCACTCCTATGTTCCGCCACCGGGGAGCTCATCCCCTGAAGTCCCAAGGGATCTCAGCATCCCTTGGGAGCACTGTATATAAGCCGGCCCCTAAGGCCTGTTCCTCACTCTGGAGTGTCTTATTAAAGACAGAGGTCACTGTTACTTTAACCTCACTGTGTGCAGCCTCATCTGTGTTAGGAACACAATACCACCCGGCATCGACCTTGGCACTGGCTACGGACACGACAACGGCACACCCAGCCCAATCGACCCTGCAAAGTCCTTCTCACCAACATCTGGGGACTTGTGCAAGAATTGGGAGAGCTGTCCCACAGACTAGTCAAACATCAGCCTGACAAAGACATACTTACAGAATCATACCTTTCAGCCAATGTCCCAGACTCCTCCATCACCATCCACCAGTAGGACAGACCCACCGGGGGTGGTGGCACAGTGATATACAGTCAGGAGGGAGTCAGATGAAGGAATCCTCTGGCTGATTACCGCCCTCCATGAAGTGGTGATGAATCAGTACTCCTCCATGTTGAACACCATTTGGAAGAAGCACTGAGGCAAGGGCACTCTGGGTGGGGGACTTCAATGTCCATTATTAAAAGTGGCTTGGTAGCACCACGGCTGGCCGAGTCCTGAAGGATGTGGTTGCCAGACTGGGCCTGCAGCAAGTGGTGAAAGAACCAACACGAAAGAAAAACCTACTTGACCTCATCCTCACCAACCTACTTGTCGCAGATGCATCTGTCCATGACAGCATTGGTAGCAGTGACCACCACACAGTCATTGTGGAGATGAAGTCCCATCTTCACACTGAGGACACACTCAATTGTGTTGTGTGGCACTACCACCGTGCTAAATGGGAAAGATTGAGAACAGATCTAGCAGCTCAAAACTGGGCATCCATGAGGCACTGTGGGCCATCAGCAGCAGCAGAATTGTATTCCACCACAAGCTGTAACCTCATGGCCCGGCATATCCCTCACTCTACCATTACCATCAAGCCTGGGGACCAACCCTGGTTCAATGCAGAGTGTAGAAGAGCATGCCAGGAGCAGCACCAGGCATACCTGAAAATAAGGTGCCAACCTGGGGAAACTGCAACACAGGACTACATGCATGCTAAAAAGCAGAAGCAGCAATGGATCAGATCAAAGCTCTGCAGTCCTGCCACATCCAGTTGTGAATGGTGGTGGACCATTAAACAAATAACAGGAGGAGGAAGCTCCATGAATATCCCCATCATCAATGATGGCGGAGCCCAGCACGTGAGTGCAAAAGAAAAGGCTGAAGTGTTTACAACCATCTTCAGCCGGAAGTGCCGAGTGGATGATCCATATCGGCCTCCGCCTGAGGTCCACACCATCACAGAGGCCAGTCTTCAGCCAATTCAATTCACTCCACATGATATCAAGAAATGGCTGAAGGCACTGGATGCAGCAAAGGCTATGGGCCCCGACAACATCCCGGCTGTCGTGCTGAAGACCCGTGCTCCAGAACTAGCCGTGTCTCTAGCCAAGCTGTTCCAGTACAGCTACAACACTGGCATCTATCCGACAATGTGGAAAACTGCCCAGGTGTGTCCTGTCCACAAAAAGCAGGACAACTCCAATCCGCCCAATTACCACACCATCAGTCAATCATCAGCAAAGTGATGGACGGTGTCGTCGACAGTGCTATGAAGTGGCACTTACTCACCAATAACCTGCTCACTGATGCTCAGTTTAGGTCCAGTTACAGCCGTGGTCCAAACATGGGCAAAAGAGCTGAATTCCAGAGGTGAAGTGGGAGTGACTGTCCTCGACATCACGGCAGCATTTGACCGAGTGTGGCATCAAGGAGCCCTAGTAAAAGTCAATGGGAATCAGGGGGGAAACTCTTCAATGGCTGGTCATACCTAGCACAAAGGAAGATGGTTGTGGTGGTTGGAGGTCAATCATCACAGCCCCAGGACATCGCTGCAGGAGTTCCTCAGGGCCGTGTTGTAGGCCAAACCATCTTCAGTTGCTTCATCAATTACCTTCCTTCCATCATAAGGTCAGAAGTAGGGATGTTCACTGATGATTGCACAGTGTTCAGTTCCATTCGCAACTCCTCACATAATGCAGCAGTCCATGCTCGCATGCAGCAAGACCTGGACAACATCCAGGCTTGAGCTGATAAGTAGCAATTAACATTCGCACCACACAAGTGCCAAGCAATAACTATCTCCAACAAGCGAGATTCTAACCATCGTCACTTAACATTCAATGGCATTAACATTGCCGAATTCCTTACCATCGACATCCTAGGGGGTCACCATTGAACAGAAACTTAACTGGACAGCCACATAATTACTGTGGCAACAAGTGCAGGTCAGAGGCTGGGTATTTTATGGTGAGTGTCTCACCTCCTGACTCCCCAAAGCTTTTCCACCGTCTACAAGGCACAAGTCAGGACTATGATGGAATACTCTCCACTTGCCTGGATGAGTGCAGCTCCAACAACACTCAAGAAGCTCGACACCATCCAGGACAAAGCAGCCCACTTGATTGGCACCCTATCAACCATCTTAAACATCCACTCCCTCCACCACCAATGTACCATGGCTGCAGTGTGTACCATCAACAAGATGCACTGCAGTAACTCGCCAAGGCTTCTTCGGCTGCACCTCCCAAACCCGTGACCTCTACCACCTAGAAGGACAAGGATAGCAAGCACATGGGAACACCACCATCTCCATGTTCCCCTCAAAATCACACACCATCCTGATTTGGAAGCATATCGCCATTCCTTCATCGTCTCTGGGTCAAAGTCCTGGAATTCCCTCCCTAACAGCACTGTGGGAGGACCTTCACCGCACAGACTGCAGCGGTTCAAGGCGGTGGCTCACCACCATCTTCTCACAGGCAATTAGGGATGGGCAATAAATGCCGGCCTTGCCAGTGACGCCCACATCCCGTGAACAAAAAAAAACGGCCTCAGGGATTTTCTTTGGAGATGGGAGCAGGCTGTGGTTACATCTGCCCCTTTGCAGCTTAATGTATTAACAGAGGCAGGGCTATTCGGATGGCACCTCTGCTGGAATTCTCTTTGTTCCTACCCCCTCCCCCCCCCCCCCCACCACCCGCCGTGTCTCTAACACACTGCTTGCAACTAGTACAGGGGAACATCGGAAGTGGAGTCCACAAGAGGGTTCCAGGCTGGGTTCATGGATTGGAACATTCCAATACAGAAGTTCTGGCCCCTGTGAAATCCACCCTCTTCTTAAGAGGCTGATTTCACATGGAGCCTGAATTTTCTGATGGCGACCACAACATGCTGACATTGGTACATGCATAGCTGCTGCATAGAACCGTACTTCATGGGTTGCCCCTTCAGGAGAATTGAATTATCTCAGTGCAAGACTTTTTGGTTACTGGCAAGTTGTCACTCCTGACTCAGACATATATTGTCCTTCCTTCATCGTCGCTGGGTTAAAATCCTGAACTCCCTATCTAGCAGCAACGTGGGAACACCTTCGCCACCCCGACTTCGGCGCTTCAAGAAGGCGGCCCACCACCACTTGATCAGCTAGGGATGGGCAATAAATGCTGGCCTTGCCAGTGACGCCTCATTCTGAGAATTTAAAAAAGCAGCGTACCCTCCAATTCACTGTGAGCAACATCACAGGAAATCCAATAGTATTTGACAAAAGATAACATTTGGCTGTAGAGAGACACAAGGCAGTAATTGATTCTTGCACTTTATGAAATCATCAGGGCTTCCTGAATTCAGATAATTGTATCTATAATTACAAATCTCGTGGAGGCGCACGGGTCAAGTCTAAAATATTCTTGTCATAATTTTTGCTCACTTTTGTAAACTGCTATGTCAAAGTATTCCACTCAATTTTCCTATGTCAACTGTCATAATGTGGTTCAAAGTTCTAGCCCAAGGTGACTCTGCGAAGCGAATTTCTTAAGTCTCTCGCCTAACTCCTTTGCCATCTTGTATATAAAAGCAAAGTTAGATTTATCAATTAACAAATGGTGAATGATATGAGCAATTTACTGGTATATAGTCCATGAAGCCCAACCTTATTAATCTATTTCTCGATTATTTATCCACGCCATCTCTCCTGAAGGTATAATGAGAAAAAAAATGGTTGGAGAAACTGCTTTAAGTTTAAATTATTAAGGGTAGTAGATACATATACACACACACGCACACACAACATTGTAGGATAGTCGCCACTGAGATAATTCAATTCTCCTGAAGGGGCAACCCATGAAGTACAGTTCTATGCAGCAGCTCTGTAGTAACTCGGCCAAGTGACCATTCATCATGTTTGACTCTGGACATTCAATGTCAGTGAGCTATTCAAACATCGGACCATCATAACAGAGGCAACCCTATCTTCACTCAGCACCTACACGGGGCATTTCAGGCAAAGGTCACTGGATGGCAATTAAGAGTGGGTATCCTTTCCGATGTTTTTTCTCTTTCCTAGCCAGGAATGCTAAGCCAATTATAGTGCCTCCATTGCTTCGATGGCAGAGACAAGCTAACTCAGCAAAGACAAGGAATCAAACATTTGACACTGGTGTCCATAGCTCACTGCCACACCTTGCAGTGGATTTACCTGCATTCCAGTCATTTTATTGCAGATTTTGGATCACACATTTTTAAATAGCTTTTATAAAGAAAGATGCAATTCCTAATCCTAGAAAAAGTTCTGGTTATATGACAGAAATACTTTTTGCAGGTGCTGGTCATTTCTGAGCAGTTAGTCACACATCACCCAATAGCAATGTAGCAATGAATAGCTGATGTCTATTTTGCTAGGGCATGTATTTAATTTCTGGCTTCCAGCAGGATGGTGGTTGACTTCAGTTCACAACAGAACTGTCACAACATGATTTCTGACCATTGTACTAGCACCATTTTAAAACCAAACCCTTTTTAACATCCAGTAAGAAATCCCTCTTATTTCTTACAGAATATCAGTCTCAGATACACAATTTGTTTACTTGTTAACTGAATTACAGATTTTCTTACTGGGTGCTGAAAATAGATCAGTATTCTAAAAACAGATGGATGAATCATACTCCAGATGGCCAGTATGGTGAAAATAATAAAGGTCTGTAATGACAACAGTACAGTTGCTGTGGCAATGTTACGGAGACTAATTGTAAAACATGTTGTCAGTAGTGCAAGGCTGACGACTAAAGAACAACTCTGAAAGCTAGATTTTGGATTGAACTTATTTTTGCAAGACTAGTTATTTACATTAAAGACGACTACTGTTATGTCATTGTAATGGGGCAATTCTAAAATAAGTTGCAATAAAGGTTTGGCATCAATTTTTTGAAATTTCTGTGTTCCAGGCAGATAACCTGAGAGATGCTTCCAAAGAACTGAAAAGGTGCCTTATCATTAAAATTGCTGTACTTATGCATAGCTCCTTCTTGAAGGGACAATTCTGTTTTCTGGATAATAGCAAATTCATTTTATATTTGTTGTGGGTATGTCGACCTCAACACTGAAACTTGTTATTTACAGTAGCTGAGCTTGGCATCCATTATTCTTTAGCTGGTATCTACCAGTAAGGAGCTGGAACCAGAGAGGGTGTTCAAATATTTGGCAGAGCAAAATTAAACTCTGTTTAAGGAAGAATAAAATTCAGTATTTATAGGAGGTCACAGAAGGGGCCGCCTCTGAGCTGATGAATTTTACTTCAAGCCCTGCCATATGACATTAACGTTGTTCCTAAGAGGTTTGAGTAGTTAAGATTTTGGCAATTGATGCTATTAGTTTTATGTCCCATGTTGAATTAGTAATTAAAAATGAATTTTTGTGTATGATGTAACTATTTAGCCACCCACTGCCAAACCAAATGACACAGCTATAATTTAGAGGTTAGTTCTCTATTACACAAGACTGACTCAAAACTGCAATGAAATATACAGAAGCTGCATTATATTACATCCTAAAATGATATATGGCTTTCTGATTTTGTTCTGATTTTTAAACCTCAAATTTAATTTGGTGAGCAAATGTTTGCATTTTCTTACGACTGCAACTTACCACTCACATGGATGTTTAATGGCTATTTCTTGTCTAGCATGTTCAGATGTCTGTTATTTATAGAAAATCAGTCTTTTACTGGAAGTAAATGCCTTTAACAGAATACCAATGTATTTGAATTATGTCCTTCTGTCAGTTCTAAATAAGGGTGCTGTAAATAAGAGCTGCAGATGGAAAGATCTGTATTATTTCATTGCCCATTTGTTTTATTACTTAAGACAGGCTTTCTGGATTTTAAGGCTACAGATCAATGGCAATAAGGAAGATTTAAACATTTTACACATGGTGCAGGCATTGCTCTTAAAACAAACTCCTTTCCTCAAATAATGCTTCTCCTATTAATCTGGAAACAAACAACGTGTGACTATGGCACCAGGATTCCCACTATATGCACTATTGTTAATTACTTGCATCTTACCATTGTTTGTTTCCTGTCTTGGGAATTGCTAATTTATGGAGCATTGGGAAGGGGTAAAGGAACAAAGAAAAGATTCAAAGAAGCATGAAAAAGCAAGAGAGAGAATGAAGGTTTTAAAAAGTGATGAAACAGTACCAATAATGTACATGTCAGTTGTATTGCATTGCAACAGAGACCTGACCACAACAGGAATACATCATTTTTTTATAGTTGGTGCTTCATTATGCAAAAGTACAAAGCAATTCTAAAAAACATAGTGCAGTCTTGAATCAGAGAATTAACTACCCAAACTATTAAAAGGAATTCAACTATTCACACTTCCTTCAAGTCCCAAAACATTACGGGGCCGAAATTGCCCACTGTCCAAAATGAGGCGCATCTACCGTTTTCAATGCATGGGGAGGCCTAACCGTCGAAATTCAGCACTTTGGAGATTGTTTTGGAGTGGGGCGGATGTGGCCTCATCATGGGGGCGGAAAGTGGGGGTGAGGCGGAGTGGCCATCACTGGCGGGGCGGAAGTGGGGGTGGGACGGAGTGGCCATCACTGGCGGGGTGGAAGTGGGGGTGAGGCGGAGTGGCCATCACTGGCGGGGTGGAAGTGGGGGTGGGGCGGAGTGGCCATCACTGGCGGGGTGGAAGTGGGGGTGGGGCGGAGTGGCCATCACTGGCGGGGTGGAAGTGGGGCGGAGTGGCCATCACTGGCGGGGTGGAAGTGGGGGAGGGGTGGAGTGGCCATCACTGGCGGGGTGGAAGTGGGGGTGGGGCGGAGTGGCCATCACTGGCGGGGTGGAAGTGGGGGTGGGGTGGAGTGGCCATCACTGGCGGGGTGGAAGTGGGGGTGGGACGGAGTGGCCATCACTGGCGGGGTGGAAGTGGGGGTGGGGTGGAGTGGCCATCACTGGCGGGGTGGAAGTGGGGGTGGGGCGGAGTGGCCATCACTGGCGGGGTGGAAGTGGGGGTGGGGTGGAGTGGCCATCACTGGCGGGGTGGAAGTGGGGGTGGGGTGGAGTGGCCATCACTGGCGGGGTGGAAGTGGGGGTGGGGTGGAGTGGCCATCACTGGCGGGGTGGAAGTGGGGGTGGGGCGGAGTGGCCATCACTGGCGGGGTGGAAGTGGGGGTGGGGCGGAGTGGCCATCACTGGCGGGGCAGAAGTGGGGGAGGGGTGGAGTGGCCATCACTGGCGGGGTGGAAGTGGGGGTGGGGCGGAGTGGCCATCACTGGCGGGGTGGAAGTGGGGGAGGGGTGGAGTGGCCATCACTGGCGGGGCAGAAGTGGGGGAGGGGTGGAGTGGCCATCACTGGCGGGGTGGAAGTGGGGGTGGGGCGGAGTGGCCATCACTGGCGGGGTGGAAGTGGGGGTGGGGTGGAGTGGCCATCACTGGCGGGGTGGAAGTGGGGGTGGGACGGAGTGGCCATCACTGGCGGGGTGGAAGTGGGGGTGGGGTGGAGTGGCCATCACTGGCGGGGTGGAAGTGGGGGTGGGGCGGAGTGGCCATCACTGGCGGGGTGGAAGTGGGGGTGGGGTGGAGTGGCCATCACTGGCGGGGTGGAAGTGGGGGTGGGGTGGAGTGGCCATCACTGGCGGGGTGGAAGTGGGGGTGGGGTGGAGTGGCCATCACTGGCGGGGTGGAAGTGGGGGTGGGGCGGAGTGGCCATCACTGGCGGGGTGGAAGTGGGGGTGGGGCGGAGTGGCCATCACTGGCGGGGCAGAAGTGGGGGAGGGGTGGAGTGGCCATCACTGGCGGGGTGGAAGTGGGGGTGGGGCGGAGTGGCCATCACTGGCGGGGTGGAAGTGGGGGAGGGGTGGAGTGGCCATCACTGGCGGGGCAGAAGTGGGGGAGGGGTGGAGTGGCCATCACTGGCGGGGTGGAAGTGGGGGTGGGGCGGAGTGGCCATCACTGGCGGGGTGGAAGTGGGGGTGGGGTGGAGTGGCCATCACTGGCGGGGTGGAAGTGGGGGTGGGACGGAGTGGCCATCACTGGCGGGGTGGAAGTGGGGGTGGGGTGGAGTGGCCATCACTGGCGGGGTGGAAGTGGGGGAGGGGTGGAGTGGCCATCACTGGCGGGGTGGAAGTGGGGGTGGGGTGGAGTGGCCATCACTGGCGGGGTGGAAGTGGGGGTGGGGCGGAGTGGCCATCACTGGCGGGGCAGAAGTGGGGGAGGGGTGGAGTGGCCATCACTGGCGGGGTGGAAGTGGGGGTGGGGCGGAGTGGCCATCACTGGCGGGGTGGAAGTGGGGGAGGGGTGGAGTGGCCATCACTGGCGGGGCAGAAGTGGGGGAGGGGTGGAGTGGCCATCACTGGCGGGGTGGAAGTGGGGGTGGGGCGGAGTGGCCATCACTGGCGGGGTGGAAGTGGGGGTGGGGTGGAGTGGCCATCACTGGCGGGGTGGAAGTGGGGGTGGGGTGGAGTGGCCATCACTGGCGGGGCGGAAGTGGGGGTGGGGCGGAGTGGCCATCACTGGCGGGGTGGAAGTGGGGGTGGGGTGGAGTGGCCATCACTGGCGGGGCAGAAGTAGGGGAGGGGTGGAGTGGCCATCACTGGCGGGGCGGAAGTGGGGGTGGGGCGGAGTGGCCATCACTGGCGGGGCGGAAGTGGGGGTGGGGCGGAGGAGCCAACGCTGTTGCGCTGACGTGTCACAACATCTCTCCCCTTCAGTTAAAGGGGAGGGCCGCTGCGAACTCTGCAGCCTTGGTACTACCAGGGAGGGTTTCGGCTGGGCCAGTGGCCTGGTATCCAAGAGGGGGTGCCAGGCTGCCTGTTGGCGGCCCGGCTGAACATGCGGCCAGTATTGTTTCTGTGGCTTGGCAGTCGGGCAACAAAAAAAAGTAAGATGGCATTGCCAGCAGCGACACCTCCCCTTTAAGGGCGGCCGCGCTGCCGGGCCACAGAGAGTGCACCAACAACAAAAGCTGTCGGGGGCACCGATCAGTGGTGGTGCTGCTCCCACGGGGCAATTCTGGGAAAGGGGCAATTTTGCCAGTCGGTAAAGGATCGGCGCGTACACGCCGCGTTGGGAAAACAGGCGGAGCGGTCCTGGACATTGCTCCACTCCTGCGGAGATTCGGTGACCATTCCGACCAGGGGCAATTTCAGCCCCTACTTTTCTTAAAAATCATATTGAAAACCCCAAAGACTTCTGTTAAATTACAGTCCAGTCGGACCATCACATGCCCTTCTCGTTTTTAGTTCAAAGTAGTTGCAATCCTTATTATTTTTCCCCTTCTCTCAAGGGCAATTACTTATATTTGCATTCATATGAACACTTTAATAATCATTTGTTTGATGAAAGCAAAGCCACCGATAAATAGTAAAGTAATTGCCATACAACAAGAAAGGTCATGGTACCAGGAGCTGGTCACTTCGATTAGGAAAGCTCCATTAGACCTTTAATCAGGTTCGATTCAGGATGTGTTGGGAGGTATTCAGAGATATGCAGGTTTTGATTATTTCCTTTATATTGTTGACACTAACACAATAACTTAAGGGTTTAGGTCTGACATTGAGTTGACTGGCCTGAAATTTGCTCTGGTCAAACCAAGACTACTTCAGGTGTCCCTTCTCTCAAGATGTCTAATCATGTTCCAGCAATACAGGTTGAACCTGCCTTATCCGGCACCCTGTGTCGGATAAGGGATTTTGCCAGACAAGGGGAGGTCACGTGTTCTAAGGGGAGCAACGCTATACAAACTGTCTTTTACAACTGCCAGCCCCCAGCCAGCCAGCCCCGATGCAGATATCCCCGACCCCGCGATCTACCCCCCCCGACCCCGCGATCTACCCCCCCCCACCCCTCGCCCCCCCCCCCCCCGCCACAATCTCCAAGACTCATTCAAAGTAATGAAGACGTCTTTTCTTTGTGTTTGGCACAGCGCCGAGGCCAGCGGGGAGGGGAGGGAAGGAACGGCCAGCCCGAGGACGTGGCCCGCCAGCTCGACCCCGGCCTGGTCGATGGGACTCAGTGCAATCCGTCTGCTGAGCCAGGATCACGTCAAGAGCAAGCCCGCCCAGCGTAAGCGGAGCTATGGTGGCTCTGTGGTTGCAAGAGTTGCCGGCATTGAGGAGAAAGATAGTGGCCAAGCTCAGCAAAGCGAAAAACTAGCCGGCGGGGGTTTAAACATATATATCTATATTTTTAATAACTTTTATCAAGCTTTTATTTCTAATTTAATTCAAAATATAATTATTAGTAGCATAGGTTGAACCTCTCTCCCACCCGCCCCGACTTGAATACCCATCCTCAAGGCCACTTAGGCAATCAATGCCTTCAGAACCAGACCCGAGGAAGGAGACTCCTTCAGGAGAGCAGAGAATATTGGTGAGTACGAAATAAATGTATCTGCGCCTGCGCCACCCGGCAGCCGGGAATGATGCCAGACGAGGGCTGGTGCCGGATAAGAGAGTCCCGGATAAGAGAGGTTCAATCTGTACTCTGTTATATTCTAGTGCCCAGAATATTGCTACTTCATTCCTTCTGATTCTAATATAGACCATAATCACTGGGCTACCATACCCTAGTGTTAAGATAGCTATAGATAAGGAAGTAGTACTGAAAAAATTGGCAGAGCAGAAAGGGGAAAAGGCACCAGGCCCATGTTAGAATGCTTAGGGAAGTCGGAGAGGCATTAACAGACTAGAATATTTGGATATGGAAGTGGTGCTGTGGAACGGGATGTGTACCAATGTAACACCTCTGTTCAAAAAGAAGAAAGGGCTAAACATAGTAACCATAGACCAGCCAACCTGATGTCGGTATTGAGTAAGCTTCTAGAGGCTATAATGCAGGATAAAATTAACACTCACCTAGAAATAAGGATTAACCAAAGTTAGTTATTTGAGGAAATAATTAAGTGTATTGTTAAAGGAAATGCATTGATGGTATATATGTGGATTTTCAAACGCTGTTTGAAAAGGTGTGGCATTTGGGGATTGTTGATACAATTGAGATGCATGGTATTAAAGGGAATTTTAGTATTAATTTTTTTTATTCATTCACGGGATGTGGGTGTCGCAGGCAAGGCTGGCATTTATTGCCCATCTCTAATTGCTCCAGAGAAGATGCTGGTGCCTTTTTAAACCGTTGCAGTCCGTGTGGTGAAGGTATTCCCAGAGTGACTTTGTCATAGCGTTTTGGTACAACTGAGGGGCTTGCTAGGCCATTTCAAGGAGCAGTTAAGAGTCAAACCACATTGCGCTGGGTCTGGAGTGACATGCAGGCCAGATCAGGTAAGGACGGCAGATTTCCT
Organism: Pristiophorus japonicus; assembly: GCF_044704955.1. Classification (NCBI taxonomy): domain Eukaryota; kingdom Metazoa; phylum Chordata; class Chondrichthyes; family Pristiophoridae; genus Pristiophorus; species Pristiophorus japonicus. The sequence goes on along the minus strand of NC_091987.1, from coordinate 30,725,495 downwards.
TCCCTAAAGGCTGGGAGTTTCACGGTCACCGTTACTGATACTAGCTTTTTAATTCCAAATGTATTTAAGTAACTGAATGTAAATTCCCTAGCTGCCATGGTGGGATTTGAACTTAAGTCTCTGGATCATTAGTCCAGGCCTCTGGATTACCAGCCCAATAACATAGCCACAATGCTACCATTCCCAACAGCATCAACTAGAATTTGGTTAAAGAACAGAAACAGCCAGTGGTGAATGCATGATTTTTAGATGTAAACAGTAGTGCATCCCCTGCCACCCTCCTAGGGATAAGTATTGGAATCACTGCTTTTATATATAAATGATCTGGACTTGAGCATGGGGGCACAATATCAAAATATACAGACAACACAAAAATAGGGAGTGTGGTTAATTGTGAAGGAGACTGGGCAGAATGGCCTCTTCTGTGTTTTAAAATTTTATGAGTTCTGTGAAGGCAAGGAATTCCCAAAAGAACGTCCATCTATGCAGAGTGACTTATGGCAATCATAGTGCCTTGCATGCAAGGTGATAGAGACAAAGGGCACAATTTTCCCCAGAGCCTTTTTTTTGGTGTACTTGAAGACTTACACCCATTTTGTCTTTTTCTTTCTCTCTCTCTCTCTCTCCCTCATCTGCGCCAATTTCCTTACCTGCGCCAATTTCTTTAACTCTTCGGAAGGTTTTTCTACAGAGGCCACATACGCTGGCCTAAGCACTCCTGTGACAGTTGGAACTGGTGCTCTCCACTCTCTCTCCTGTGACAGTTGGAACTGGTGCTCTCCACTCTCTCTCCTGTGACAGTTGGAACTGGTGCTCTCCACTCTCCCGTCCTGTGACAGTGAGAACTGGTGCTCTCCACTCTCTGTCCTGTGACAGTTGGAACTGGTGCTCTCCACTCTCTGTCCTGTGACAGTGAGAACTGGTGCTCTCCACTCTCTCTCCTGTGACAGTTGGAACTGGTGCTCTCCACTCTCTCTCCTGTGACAGTTGGAACTGGTGCTCTCCACTCTCTCTCCTGTGACAGTGAGAACTGGTGCTCTCTACTCTCTCTCCTGTGACAGTTGGAACTGGTGCTCTCCACTCTCCCATCCTGTGACAGTGAGAACTGGTGCTCTCCACTCTCTCTCCTGTGACAATTGGAACTGGTGCTCTCCACTCTCTGTCCTGTGACAGTTGGAACTGGTGCTCTCCACTCTCCCGTCCTGTGACAGTTGGAACTGGTGCTCTCCACTCTCTCTCCTGTGACAGTTGGAACTGGTGCTCTCCACTCTCCCATCTTGTGACAGTTGGAACTGGTGCTCTCCACTCTCCCATCCTGTGACAGTTAGAACTGGTGCTCTCCACTCTCTCTCCTGTGACAGTTGGAACTGGTGCTCTCCACTCTCTCTCCTGTGACAGTTGGAACTGGTGCTCTCCACTCTCTCTCCTGTGACAGTTGGAACTGGTGCTCTCCACTCTCTCTCCTGTGACAGTTGGAACTGGTGCTCTCCACTCTCCCATCCTGTGACAGTTGGAACTGGTGCTCTCCACTCTCTCTCCTGTGACAGTTGGAACTGGTGCTCTCCACTCTCCCATCCTGTGACAGTGAGAACTGGTGCTCTCCACTCTCTCTCCTGTGACAATTGGAACTGGTGCTCTCCACTCTCTGTCCTGTGACAGTTGGAACTGGTGCTCTCCACTCTCCCGTCCTGTGACAGTTGGAACTGGTGCTCTCCACTCTCTCTCCTGTGACAGTTGGAACTGGTGCTCTCCACTCTCCCATCTTGTGACAGTTGGAACTGGTGCTCTCCACTCTCCCATCCTGTGACAGTTGGAACTGGTGCTCTCCACTCTCCCATCCTGTGACAGTTGGAACTGGTGCTCTCCACTCTCTCTCCTGTGACAGTTGGAACTGGTGCTCTCCACTCTCTCTCCTGTGACAGTTGGAACTGGTGCTCTCCACTCTCTCTCCTGTGACAGTTGGAACTGGTGCTCTCCACTCTCCCATCCTGTGACAGTTGGAACTGGTGCTCTCCACTCTCTCTCCTGTGACAGTGGGAACTGGTGCTCTCCACTCTCCCATCCTGTGACAGTTGGAACTGGTGCTCTCCACTCTCTCTCCTGTGACAGTTGGAACTGGTGCTCTCCACTCTCTGTCCTGTGACAGTTGGAACTGGTGCTCTCCACTCTCCCGTCCTGTGACAGTGGGAACTGGTGCTCTCCACTCTCTGTCCTGTGACAGTTGGAACTGGTGCTCTCCACTCTCTGTCCTGTGACAGTTGGAACTGGTGCTCTCCACTTTCCCATCCTGTGACAGTTGGAACTGGTGCTCTCCACTCTCTCTCCTGCGACAGTTGGAACTGGTGCTCTCCACTCTCCCATCCTGCGACAGTTGGAACTGGTGCTCTCCACTTTCCCGTCCTGTGACAGTTGGAACTGGTGCTCTCCACTCTCTCTCCTGTGACAGTTGGAACTGGTGCTCTCCACTCTCTGTCCTGTGACAGTTGGAACTGGTGCTCTCCACTCTCTGTCCTGTGACAGTTGGAACTGGTGCTCTCCACTCTCCCATCCTGTGACAGTTGGAACTGGTGCTCTCCACTCTCTCTCCTGTGACAGTTGGAACTGGTGCTCTCCACTCTCCCATCCTGTGACAGTTGGAACTGGTGCTCTCCACTCTCTGTCCTGTGACAGTTGGAACTGGTGCTCTCCACTTTCCCGTCCAGTGACAGTTGGAACTGGTGCTCTCCATTCTCCCGTCCTGTGACAGTTGGAACTGGTGCTCTCCATTCTCCCATCCTGTGACAGTTGGAACTGGTGCTCGCCACTCTCTCTCCTGTGACAGTTGAAACTGGTGCTCTCCACTCTCCCGTCCTGTGACAGTTGGAACTGGTGCTCTCCATTCTCCCATCCTGTGACAGTTGGAACTGGTGCTCGCCACTCTCTCTCCTGTGACAGTTGAAACTGGTGCTCTCCACTCTCCCGTCCTGTGACAGTTGGAACTGGTGCTCTCCACTCTCTGTTCTGTGACAGTTGGAACTAGTGCTCTCCACTCTCTCTCCTGTGACAGTTGGAACTAGTGCTCTCCACTCTCTCTCCTGTGACAGTTGGAACTAGTGCTCTCCACTCTCTCTCCTGTGACAGTTGAAACTGGTGCTCTCCACTCTCTCTCCTGTGACAGTTGGAACTAGTGCTCTCCACTCTCTCTCCTGTGACAGTTGGAACTAGTGCTCTCCACTCTCTCTCCTGTGACAGTTGGAACTGGTGCTCTCCACTCTCTCTCCTGTGACAGTTGGAACTAGTGCTCTCCACTCTCTCTCCTGTGACAGTTGGAACTGGTGCTCTCCACTCTCTCTCCTGTGACAGTTGGAACTGGTGCTCTCCACTCTCTCTCCTGTGACAGTTGGAACTAGTGCTCTCCACTCTCTCTCCTGTGACAGTTGGAACTGATGCTCTCCACTCTCCCGTCCTGTGACAGTTGGAACTGGTGCTCTCAACTCTCCCATCCTGTGACAGTTGGAACTGGTGCTCTCCACTTTCCCGTCCTGTGACAATTGGAACTGGTGCTCTCCACTCTCCCGTCCTTATATATATCAATAATTAACTTTTAGCATTGTTGTTGCCAATTTAAGTGTATCTAAGGGTTAAGTCATGGCAGGAGAGCTCGGACATGTGTTGTGCTCCTCCTGTACTATGTGGGAAGTCAGGAACACTTCCGGTGTCCCTGACAACTACGTGTGCGGGAAGTGTGTCCGCCTCCAGCTGCTGACGGACCACGTTGCGGAACTGGAGCTGCCAGTGCATTCACTCTGGAGCATCCACGATGCTGGGAATGACGTGAATAGCACATTTAGTGAGTTGGTCTTACCACAGGTAAAGAGTACACAGCCAGAGAGGGAATGGAAGACCAACAGGTAGAGCAGTGCAGGGAAGGTAGTGCAGGGGTCCCCTGCGGTCATCCCCCTGCAAAACAGATACACCGCTTTGGGTACTGTTGAGGGGGATGACTCATCAGGGGAGAGCAGCAGCAGCCAAGATCATGGCACCATGGCTGGCTCTGCTGCACAGGAGGGCAGGAGAAAGAGTAGGAGAGCGATAGTGATAGGGGATTCAATTGTAAGGGGAATAGATAGGCGTTTCTGCGGCCGCAACCGAGACTCCAGGATGGTATGTTGCCTCCCTGGTGCAAGGGTCAAGGATGTCTCGGAGCGGGTGCAGGACATTCTGAAAAGGGAGGGTGAACAGCCAGTTGTCGTGATGCATATAGGTACCAAAGATATAGGTAAAAAACAGAATGAGGTCTTATGAGACGAATTTAGGGAGCTAGGAGTTAAATTAAAAAGTAGGACATCAAAAGTAGTAATCTCAGGATTGCTACCAGTTCCACGTGCTAGTCAGAATAGGAATCGCAGGATAGCTCAGCTGAATACGTGGCTTGAGAAATGGTGCAGAGGGGAGGGATTCAAATTCCTGGGACATTGGAACCGGTTCTGGGGGAGGTGGGACCAGTACAAACCGGACGGTCTGCACCTGGGCAGGATCGTAACCAATGTCCTAGGGGGAGTGTTTGCTAGTGCTGTTAGGAAGGAGTTAAATTAATATGGCAGGGGGATGGGAACCTATGCAGGGAGACAGAGAGAAATAGAAGGGGGGCAGAAGCAAAAGATAGAAAGGAGAATAGTAAAAGCGGAGAAACCCAAGGCAAAAAGCAAAAAGGGCCACATTACAGCAAGATTCAAAAGGGGCAAAGTGTGTTAAAAAGACAAGCCTGAAGGCTCTGTGCCTCAATGCGAGGAGTATTCGGAATAAGTTGGATGAATTAACTGCGCAGATAGCAGTTAACGGATACGATGTGATTGGCACCACAGAGACATGGCTCCAGGGTGACCAAGGCTGGGAACTCAACATCCAAGGGTATTCAGCATTTAGGAAGGATAGACAGAAAGGAAAAGGAGGCAGGGTGGCGTTGCTGGTTAAAGAGGAAATCAATGCAATTGTAAGGAAGGACATTAGCCTGGATGATATGGAATCGGTATGGGTGGAGCTGCAGAATTCCAAAGGGCAGAAAACGCTAGTGGGAGTTGTGTATAGACCACCAAATAGTAGTAGTGAGGTTGGGGACAGCATCAAACAAGAAATAAGGGATGTGTGCAATAAAGGTACAGCAGTAATCATGGGCGACATTAATCTACATATAGATTGGGCTAACCTAACTGGTAGCAATGCGGTGGAGGAGGATTTCCTGGAGTGTATTAGGAATGCTTTTCTCGACCAATATGTCGAGGAACCAGCCAGGGACTGGCCATCCTAGACTGGGTGATGTGTAATGAGAAGGGACTAATTAGCAATCTTGTTGTGCGAGGCCCTTTGGGGAAGAGTGACCATAACATGGTAGAACTTCTTATTAAGATGGAGAGTGACGGAGTTCATTCGGAAACTAGGGTCCTGAACTTAAGGAAAGGTAACTTCGATGGTATGAGGTGTGAATTGGCTAGAATAGACTGGCAGAGGATACTTAAAGGGTTGACGGTGGATAAGCAATGGCAAACATTTAAAGATCACATGAATGAACTTCAGCAATTGTACATCCCTGTCTGGAGTAAAAACTGGGAAGGTGGCTCAACCATGGCTAACAAGGGAAATTAAGGATAGTGTTAAAACCAAGGAAGAGGCATATAAATTGGCTAGAAAAAGCAACAAACCTGAGGACTGGGAGAAATTTAGAATTCAACAGAGGAGGACTAAGGGTTTAATTAAGAAGGGGAAAATAGAGTACAAGAGGAAGCTTGCAGGGAACATAAAAACTGACTGCAAAAGCTTCTTTCAATATGTGAAGAGAAAAAGATTAGTAAAGACAAACGTAGGTCCCTTGCAGTTGGATTCAGGTGAAGTTATAATGGGGAACAAAGAAATGACAGACTAATTGAACCAATACTTCGGTTCTGTCTTCACAAAAGAAGATACAAATAACCTTCCGAATGTACTAGGGGACCGAGGGTCTAGCGAGAATGAGGAACTGAAAGATATCCTTATTAGGCGGGAAATTGTGTTAGGGAAATTGATGCGATTAAAGGCCGATAAATCCCCGGGTCCTGATAGTCTGCATCCCAGAGTACTTAAGGAAGTGGCCCCAGAAATAGTGGATGTATTGGTGATCATTTTCCAATAATCTATCGACTCTGGATCAGTTCCTATGGACTGGAGGGTAGCTAATGTAACGCCACTTTTTAAAAAAGGAGGGAGAGAAAAAGCGGGTAATTATAGACTGGTTAGCCTGACATCAGTAGTGGGGAAAATGTTGGAATCAATCATTAAGGATGAAATAGCAGCCCATTTGGAAAGCAGTAACAGGATCAAACCGAGTCAGCATGGATTTATGAAAGGGAAATCATGCTTGACGAATCTTCTGGAATTTTTTGAGGATGTAACGAGTAGAGTGGACAAGGGAGAACCAGTGGATGTGGTGTATTTGGACTTTCAAAAGGCTTTTGACAAGTTCCCGCACAAGAGATTGGTGTACAAAATCAAAGCGCATGGTATTGGGGGTAACGTACTGATGTGGATAGAGAACTGGTTGGCAGACAGGAAGCAGAGAGTCGGGATAAACGGGTCCTTTTCAGAATGGCAGGCAGTTACTAGTGGGGTGCCGCAGGGCTCAGTGCTGGGACCCCAGCTCTTTACAATATACATTAACGATTTGGATGAAAGAATAGAGTGTAATATCTCCAAGTTTGCGGATGACACTAAACTGGGTGGCGGTGTGAGCTGTGAGGAGGACGCTAAGAGGCTGCAGGGTGACTTGGACAGGTTAGGTGAGTGGGCAAATACATGGCAGATGCAGTATAATGTGGATAAATGTGAGGTTATCCATTTTGGGGGCAAAAACACGAAGGCAAAATATTATCTGAATGGCGGCAGACTAGAAAAAGGGGAGGTGCAACGAGACCTGGGTGTCATGGTTCATCAGTCACTGAAAGTTGGCTTGCAGGTACAGCAGGCGGTGAAGAAGGTAAATAGTATGTTGGCTTTCATAACTAGGGGATTTGAGTATAGGATCAGGGAGGTCTTACTGCAGTTGTACAGGGCCTTAGTGAGGCCTCACCTGGAATATTGTGTTCAGTTTTGGTCTCCTAGTCTGAGGAAGGACGTTCTTGCTATTGAGGGAGTGCAGCGAAGGTTCACCAGACTGATTCCAGGGATGGCTGGGCTGTCATATGAGGAGAGACTGGATCAACTGGGCCTTTATTCACTGGCGTTTAGAAGAATGAGAGGGAATCTCAGAGAAACATATAATACTCTGACGGGACGGGACAGGTTAGATTCTGGAGGAATGTTCTCGATGTTGGGGAAGTCCAGAACCAGGGGACATCGTCTTAGGATAAGGGGTAGGCTGCTTAGGACTGAGATGAGGAGAAACCTCTTCACTCAGAGAGTTGTTGAGCTGTGGAATTCCCTGCCGCAGAGAGTTGTTGATGCCAGTTCATTGGATATATTCAAGAGGGAGGTAGATATAGCCCTTACAGTTAAGGGGATCAAGGGGTATGGAGAGAAAGCAGGAAAGGGGTACTGAAGGAATGATCAGCCATGATCTTATTGAATGGCGGTGCAGGCTCGAAGGGCCGAATGGCCTACTCCTGCACCTATTTTCTATGTTTCTATGTTTCTATGGAGTAACTCTCAGCTGGCCAAACTTGCATAAATGACCAGAATTGGCGTGGGGGGCAGGCTGAAAAAAGAACTAACCTAAAAAAATTCGTAACTAACTGAGTTACGCTGGTGCAAATTGATTGAGGAAACTGTGGGTTTTTAACTTAGGCCAAAAAAAATGGCGCAAATCACTGGGGAAAATTAAGCCCAAAGAAACAAAATAAAAGGATAAAGTAAAATGAAAGCAAAAAAAAATTAACTTGAGTAATGCAAATCAAAACAAGCCAAAATAGCTAAAAAAAATAAGGGGCTGGATTTTCGGTCTGCTGCTGCCTCTGTTTGTGCCCCGAAGGGGCGGTAATGGCGGTGGAAATTATTTCCGGTGGGGCGGCCAGGTTCCAGAACAGTACCGCCAGGAGAGTCGAGCCGGTGTGCAACGCCCCCCGGTTGCAACACCCCCCGGTTTCAACACCATTCTGAAATTTGTTCACAGCGGGACCTGTAGCGCGCCCTAGTGGGACCGCCTGGGAAAGCGGGCGGTCCGAGCTGTTCCGGCGGCGGTGAGGGAAGGAATGATTACATCAGGTAAGTGTGATTGGTTTTCTTTTTGCGATTTATGTTTATGTGGCGTGAGCAAGGTATTGGGAATACTTTTTGTGTTTTTTGTGGGGATTTTCTTTTCCAGGGAAGCCTCTCTTAAGTCACTCTGAGGCCGGCTCTTTAGCTCGGGATTTTCAGTTGCTCAGCCGGCCTAGTGCCCTAAGACAGATGTGGAACACCTCCTTTAGTGTTCCGATCCACACTCAGTGCCCAGCTGATGAACTTTGTGGGTGCAGGCGCAAACCACTTCCCGGTGCAAAATTTACCGTCCCGTCGCCATTGGCATCCTAATTAGCCCCCAACCGAATTTCCACCCCCAGGTCTGAAAACAAAGTTTAGTAAGTAAAGCAGCTTTTCAGAAGTGGGCCAAATGGCTCGTGGCAGATATGGGACACTGTGTGCCTCTTTATAAAATCTCTTTATAAAATTACAATGTTGTACTTTTGGTGTGAATAAGCAGGATTTATGGAGCTGGGTAGGTCTGCCCATAAATGCAGAAAATTAAGGCCTGTGATGAGGAATGGAACCTTTTACTCTATAATTTGAATAGAGCCCTTTAATTTGCACAATAAGTTCTCGACTAGCTCTGGTTCTGAATAGCATTCCATAGAACCACAGTGGTTTCCAACACAGGTGGCCAATTAGTTTATGGTGAAAGCAACCAAAACTAATCGCACTGCCCTGCTCTCACATATGAATCCACTTTTCCCTTAAAAGATACAGAACAACATATGAACATTTAGCCATTTGGCCCATTGAGCCTGCCTTTCCACTTCTAGGCTAACAGTCCAGTGTATTACTGAGGGAGTGCTAAACTGTCGCAGGTGCCATCTTTCAGATGAGACGTTAAAGCAAGATCCTGTCTGTAAAAGACCCCATGGCACTATTTCGAAGAAGAGCAGGGGAGTTCTCCTTAGTGTCCTCCCTCAACCAACACCCATAATCCCATAATCCCTTGGGAGCACAGGTATTTAAGGAGGCTTCACAGGTTGGAGAGGCACCCTGGAGATCTGCAATAAAAGACAAAGGTCACACTTTACTTTGAGCTCACAGTGTTCAGTCTGACGTTTTCTCCATGCACAACAACTGGCAACGAGATACAGATAGTGAACCCAAAGATGCAGAGAACAGTGGGCATCCTGGAGAAATTCTCGGAGGAAGATGATTGGGAAACTTTTGTGGAGCGACTCGACCAATACTTTGTGGCCAACAAGTTAGATGGGGAAGAGAACGCTGTCAAACAAAGGGCGATCCTCCTCACCGTCTGTGGGGCACCAATGTATGGCCTCATGAAGAATCTGCTCACTCCAGCGAAACCCACGGAGAAATCGTATGACAATTTGTGCACACTGGTCCAAGAGCATTTCAACCCAAAGGAAAGCGATCCGATGGCAAGGTAACGGTTCTACACCTACAAAAGGTCTGAAGACCAGGAAGCGGCGAGTTATGTCGCCGAGCTAAGACGCCTTGCAAGACATTGTGAATTTGAAGGACATTTGAGCACATGCTCAGGGACTTTTTCATACTTGGCACTGGCCACGAAATTATACTTTGCAAACTTTTCACTGTAGAGGCCCCAAACTTAAGTAAGGCCATAGCGATAACCCAGGCGTTCATTGCCACCAGTGACAATACGAAGCAAATCTCTCAGCACACAAGTGCTGCTACAAGTACTGTGAACAAAGTGATGTTGTTTTCAAATCGTAACGTACAGGGAAGGTCACACATAACTGCAGTTACACGTCCGCAGATGTCTCAGAGTCCACCATCAAGAGTCATGAATGCAAGGCCATTAACACCTTGTTGGCGCTGCAGGGGTGATCATCATTTCTATTCATGCCGATTCAAAGAGTACGTTTGCAAGGGCTGTGGAACAATGGGACACCTCTAATGAGTGTGCAGGCGAGTTGCTAAGCCTGTTAAACCTGCAAACCACCATGTTGCAGAGGAGGACAGATCCACGGAGGATCAGGACGAACCAGAGCCTCAGATCGAGGAGGCAGAGGTACATGGGGTGCACACATTCACCATGAATTGTCCCCTGATAATGCAAAATGTTGAACTAAATGGACTCCCGGTGTCAATGGAGCTGGATACGTGCGCGAACCTGTCCATCATGGGCAAAAAGATTTTCGAAAGGTTGTGGTGCAACAAGGCCTTAAGGCCAGTGTTAACTCCAGTTCGCACAAAACTAAGAACTTACACAAAAGTACTGCTACCGTAAAGATCTCCTACGATGGAGCAGTGCACAAGCTACCACCGGACAATGGTCCCACGCTGCTCGGCAGGAGCTGGCTGGGAAAGATACACTAAAACTGGGACGACATCCGAGCGCTATCACCCGCTAACGACACTTCGTGTGCCCAGGTCTTAAACAAATTTCCTTCGCTGTTCGAACCAGGCATCGGGAAATTCCAAGGAGCAAAAGTGCAGATCTACCTAATTCCGGGGATGCGATCCATCCATCACAAGGCGAGAGCAATACCATACATGATGACAGAAAGGTTAGAGATCGAGCTAGACAGGCTGCAAAGAGAGGGCATCATTTCCCCGATCAAATTCAACGAGTGGGCCAGTCCTATCGTCCCAGTCCTCAGACGGCACCGTCAGAATCTGTGGCGATTACAAAGTAACTATCAATTGTTTCTTCCTGCAGGACCAATACCCACTACCGAAGGCCGACGACCTCTTTGCAATGCTGGCGGGAGGAAACACATTCATGAAGCTGGATCTAACTTCAGCCTACATGACGCAGGAACTGGAGGAATCATCAAAAGCCCTCATCTGCATCAACACGCACAAAGGTATTTTTGTTTATAACATATGGCCGTTTGGAATCCGATCGGCGGCTGCGATGTTCCAGAGAAACATGGAAAGCTTACTGAAGTCGGTCCCGCACACCGTGGTCTTCCAGGATGACATCTTGGTCACAGGTCGGAACACAATCGTGCATCTGCAGAACCTGGAGGAGGTTCTTAGTCGACTCAACCTTGTGGGGCTCAGGTTAAAACGCTCGAAGTGCGTTTTCCTGGCACCTGAAGTGGAGTTCCTGGGAAGGAGGATTGGGGTGGACGGCATCAGGCCCACCAACGCAAAGACGGAGGCAATCGAGAACACACCGAGGCCACAGAACGTGATGGAGCTGCGGTCATTTCTGCGACTCCTGAACCACTTTGGTAACTTCTTACCAGGTCTCAGCACACTGTTAGAACCACTGCATGTCTTACTACGAAAAGGGGCCCAATGGGTATGGGGCAAAAGCCAAGAAAAGGCCTTTGTAAAAGTGAGAAAATTGTTATGCTCAAACAAATTGCTTGTGTTGTATGATCCATGTAAGCGTTTGATACTAGCATGTGATGCGCTATCATGGTATGCACTTTGTCGAAGCTGCCTGCTTTCTACCTGTTCATGTAGATCAAGGTGAACTAATGAGAGCCTTGTCTTAAGTGCTCTTTTCATGAGCAGTTCAGCAGGTGGAATCCCAGTGAGTGAGTGGGGTCTCATGCGGTAGCTAAGCAGGACTCGCAATAGGCGAGTCTGCAGTGAACCTTCAGTTACCCTCTTCAAGCCTTGCATGATGGTTTGCACTGCTCTCTCTGCCTGACCATTGGACACTGGTTTAAACGGGTCAGATGTGACATGTTTGATTCCAATATGGGTCATGAATTCTTTGAACTCAGCACTGGTAAAACATGGCCCGTTGTCGCTCACCAGGACATCGGGTAGGCCAAGTGTGGCAAACATGGCCCGCAGGATTTCAGTGGTGGCAGCGGACGTGCTAGCCGACATTATCTCACATTCAATCCACTTGGAGTACGCGTCTACAACCCCAAGGAACATTTTACCCAAGAACGGGCCTGCATAGTCGACGTGTACCCTAGACCACGGTTTGGAGGGCCAAGGCCATAAACTTAGCGGCGCCTCCCTGGGTACATTGCTTAACTGCGAGCATGTATTACATCTGTGAACGCAGGACTCTTAAGTCCGCATCGATACCGGGCCACCACACGTGGGATCTGGCTATCATCATTATGATGCCTGAGTGGGCACTGTGGAGGTCATTGATGAAGGTATCTCTGCCCTTCTTGGGGACCACTACTTGATTGCCCCACAGAAGGCAGTCTGCCTGTATAGACATTTCATCTTTGCGCCGCTGGAGCAGCTTTATCTCTTCCTGCATTTCCACTGGGATACTGGACCAGCTCCCGTGAAGCACACAGCTTTTGACTAGAGATATTGGGGTCCTGGCTTGTCCAGGTTTTGATCTGACGGGCAGTGACGGGTGATTGCTCACTCTCAAATGCTTCCATAACCATGGTTAGATCTGCGGGCTGCGCCATTTCCACCCCCGTGGTGGGCAATGGCAGCCTACTGAGAGCATCGGTGCACTTTTCTGTCCTTGCCTGTGGCAGATGGCGTAGTTGTATGCGGACAAAGTGAGCGCCCATGTCTGGATGCGGCCTGATGCGTTGGTATTTATCCCTTTACTCTCGGAGAACAGGGATATAAGTGGCTTATGATCAGTTTCCAATTCGAATTTTAGCCCAAATAGATAGTGATACATTTTCTTTACCCCATAGACACACGCTAACGCTTCTTTTTCAATCATGCTGTAGGCTCTCTTAGCCTTAGACAGACTCCTGGATGCATATGCAACCGGTTGCAATTTCCCAAAATTATTAGCTTGTTGCAATACACACCCGATGCCATACAACAATGCATCGCATGCTAGTATGGATCATTCAACACAAGCAATTTGTTTGAGCATAAAATTTTCTAGCTTTTACAAAGGCATTTTCTTGGCTTTTGCCCCATAACTATTCGTCTCCTTTACACAATAAGGCGCGCAGTGGTTCTAACAGTTGCTGAGACCCGGTAAGAAGTTACCAAAATAGTTCAGGAGTCCTAGAAACGACCGCAGCTCCGTCACGTTCTGTGGCCTCGGTGCATTCTCGATTGCCTCCGTCTTCGAATTGGTGGGCCTGATGCCGTCCGCCACAATTCTTCTCCCCAGGAACTCCACTTCAGGCACCAGAAATACGCACTTCGAGCGTTTTAACCTGAGCCCCACGCGGTTGAGTCAACTAAGCACCTCCTCCAGGTTCTGCAGATGCTCGCTTATGTCCCGACCTGTAACCAAGATGTCGTCCTGGAAGACCACGGTGTGCGGGAACGACTTGAGTAAGCTTTCCATGTTCCTCTGGAATATCGCTGCCACTGATCGAATTCCAAACGGGCACCTGTTATAAATGAAGAGACCTTTGTGCGTGTTGATGCAGGTGAGGGCCTTCGATGATTCCTCCAGCTCCTGGGCCATGTAGGCCGAGGTCAAGTCCAGCTTCGTGAACGTCTTTCCTCCCGCCAGCATGGCAAAAAGATCGTCGGCCTTTGGTAGTGGGTATTGGTCCTGCAGGGAGAAACGATTGATAGTTACTTTGTAATCACCACAGATTCTGACGGTGTTGTCTCCCTTGAGGACAGGAACAATCGGACTGGCCCATTCGTTGAATTCGATCGGCAAAATGATGCCCTCTCGTTGCAGCCGGTCTAGCTCGATCTCTATCCTTTCTCTCATCATGTGCAGTACTGCTCTCGCCTTGTGATGGATGGATCGCATCCCCGGAATTAGGTAGATCTGCTCTTTTGCTCCTTGGAACTTCCTGATGCCTGGTTCGATCAGCGAAGGGAACTTGTTTAAGACCTGGGCACACAAAGTGTCATCAGCGGACGAGAGCACTCAGACATCATCCCAGTTCCAGCGTATCTTTCTCAGCCAGCTCCTGCCGAACAGTGTGGGACCATTGCCCAGTACCACCCAGAGTGGTAGCTTGTGCACCGCTCCATCGTAGGAGACTTTTACAGTAGCACTGCCGATTACGGGAATCAGTTCTTTTGTAAATTCTCAGTTTTGTGCGAATTGGAGTCAAGACTGGCCTTGAGGCCTTGCTGCACCACAATTTTTCAAAAGTCTTTTTGCTCATAATGGACTGGCTCACCCCCGTGTCCAATTCCATTGACACCAGGAGTCCATTTATTTCAACCTTCAGCATTATCGGGGTCACTTAGTGGTAAATGTATGCCCCCCATATACCTCTGCCTCCTTGGTCTGAGGCTCTTGTTCGTCGTGATCCACCATGGATCTGTCCTCCTCTGCAACATGGTGGTTCGCAGGATTAACAGGATTAGCAGCTCGCCTGCACATACGTTGGAGGTGTCCCATTGTTCCACAGTCCTTGCAAACGTACCCTTTGAAGCGGCATGAATGGAAACGATGATTACCCCTGCAGCGCCAACAATGTGCTAATGGCCTTGCATTCATCACCCTTGATGATGGACTCTGAGACATCTGCAGACGTGCAGCTGCAGGCATGTTGGGCTTGCCCTGTAAGTTGCGATTTGAAAACAACATCACTTTGTTCACAGTACTAGTAGCGGCACTCGTGTGCTGACAGATTTGCTTCGTATTGTCACTGATGACAATGAACTGATAGCACTGGGCTATCACTATGGCCTTACTTAAGGTTGGGGTCTCTACAGTCAAAAGTTTGCGAAGTATCGTTTCATGGCCAATGCCAAGTACGAAAAAGTCTCTGAGCACGTTCTCCAAATGTCCTTCAAATTCGCAATGTCCTGCAAGGCGTCTTAGCTCGGCGACATAACTCGCCACTTCCTGGCCTTCAGACCTTTTGTAGGTGTAGAACCGGTACCTTACCATCAGAACGCTTTCCTTCGGGTTCAGATGCTCCCGGACAGTGTGCACAAATCATCGTACGATCTCTCTGTGGGTTTCGCTGGAGTGAGCAGATTTTCATGAGGCCATACGTTGGTGCCCTGCAGACGGTGAGGAGAATCGCCCTTCGTTTGGCAGCGTTCGCTTCTCCTTCCAGCTCGTTGGCTACAAAGTATTGGTCGAGTCGCTCCACGAAGTTTTCCCAATCATCTCCCTTCGAGAATTTCTCCAGGATGCCCACTGTTCTCTGCATCGTTGGGTTCGTTATCTGTATATCGCCAGTTGTTATGTATGAAGAAAGAGTCTGATTGGATACTTTGAGCTCAAATTAAAGTGTGACCTTAGTCTTTTATTATAGGTCTCCAGAGTGCCTCTCCAACATGTGAGGCCTCCTTAAGTATCTGTGCTCCCAAAGAATGGGATCCCTTGGGACTCCAGGGGATGAGCCCTCTGGTGGCTGTACAGGGTATATACAAGGTTACATATATAACACTTACTATCTGTTTTTATATTCCATGCTAGTTTACGTTCATAATTATCTGGTCATTATTACATTGCTGTTTGTGGGATCTTACTGTGTGAAAATTGACTACCATGTCTCCTACATCACAACAGTGACTATACTTCAAAAGTACTTCATTGGCATTTTGGGATATCCCAAGGTCAAACCAAGTCTTTCTTTAAGGTCAAAATTTCTTGCATGTTTACAAATCTTAAAGGGGCACTGTCCTCAAATAAAATATATTTATAGCCACCAATAAATCTAAGAGGAAATTCAGGAGAAACGACTTTACCCAGAGAGTAGTTGGTGTCATGCATCCTACATGTTTACTGCTGATACCATTGCACATGATGTACCACCAGAGGGCACTGCAGTGGGAGACTTGTAAGTTACCTGCACAGGTGTGTCAGGCCTAGTATAAAAGGCAGGCCACCATGTGTGATATTCACTCTGGAGTTAAAAATAAAGGACTACGGTCACTACAGTTCAAGTACAACATATTGCCTTGTGGAGTCATTATCAGAGCATCTAAGGACATGACAGTTAGAATGTGGAACGCGCTACCACAAGGAGTAATTGAGGTGTATAGTATTGATGCATTTAAGGGGAAGCTAGATAAGCTGGAGGGAGAAAAGGATCGAAGGATATGCTAATAGGGATAGAAGAAGAGAGGTGGGAGGAAGCGCGTGTGAAGCATAAACGTCAGCATGGACCAGTTGGGCCGAATAGCCTGTTTCTGTGTTATACACGCTATGTAACTTTGTTGGCCTCAGTAGCTTTTTTTAAGCAAAGTTGTCGACCATTTCTCCACATCCTTATATACCTACTTCCCCAAGTGCTGGTTTAAAGAATCCAAAAAGTTCTATCATACTTTTGGGTGCATGTCACAACTATCAAAAGTATAGCCAGGGAGTTTAAAAAACATTTTAATTCTAAACTTCCTTTGATCGTTAACAGTTATAAAGAGCCAAGATCCCAGTGCTTCTTGAATATCTCTCTATTATGAGGCACATTATTTGTCTACTATTGAAACATTGAATACGATCCATTTCGTCTCAACTGGAGAACCGATGGGTTGAATAAACAAACCTGCCAAATTCCCTCAAGTATGACTGACAGAGTTGTGGACCAATCAGTGAACCTGTGATAGGTGATAGAGGCCCATCAATGTGGATCGAACAGGGTGGCAAACCCCTTCCCCATCCCCCCAAAAAATCATGACTTCAAGGCCTCTTTTCACCTCCCGGTTTCTACTGGCCTGACCGAGTGTCCTGATCCCTGATGGTGAGATCTGGTACTCCTCTGATGCTACCACAGAGCCTGCTGACGCCTTGGATTTTTTAAAAATAGGACTTACAAATAGTGGCAACTTTACATCTTTATAAATGTTTGCTTTAATGTTTTAAAAAGCTGCCAGCTGTATAAAGGTGTGCACACCGAGCTGGGCCAGACAGGCCCAGCAGGTTGTTAAAACTCGGCATTGATGCGACTTTTTTTACGAAAACTATGAAAAACTTTGGATGAAGGAAAATGAGAGTATTGCAGGAAATTACCCAGCTTTGAAGTGTTTTCAGCCTCAAGAGGATTAAAGCAAAATCCCGGCCATAGTGCTCTCAGGTACCAGACCCAAACAGTGCTCCCAAACACTGGATCACCCTGCCCTGTAGTTTTCCCAAAGCCCGAGTTGTACTTCACAGCTGTCTCATTGTGCTCTCAGATCCAAGGACCCTCCCCTAAATTCTTAGATCCTAGACTCTCCTAGAGAGGTGTTCCCAGATACCAGACTCCTCGCTTCCAGACAGCGGACCACCCTCACATTGTTCCCGGGTCCCCTTGTTCTGTTTCAGGACCCTTGCTCCTAAGTGCTGCAGACTGCCCAGAGTCACCGCTACCTCAGCACTGACTGAGTGAGAGTCCCTGTTACTGAGAGAGAGAGAGAGAGAGAGAGACCCTGGTGATAGCGACACTGGTGGAGACACAAACTGGCACTCTGGGACAAACCTGGCACTGAATGAAAGATACACTGGCACTGAGAGAGTGAGAGAGAGAGACTGACTGAATAATAAAAGCACTGAGTGAGAGGAAACAGACAATGAGACATGGCCTTGGACACTGAGTAATTGAAACCAGAGCATTACAAGAGAGATGGAGAGAGAAAAACCCTGGCAAGAGAGGGACACTGACTGTATGATCGAAGCACTGAGTGAGAGAGACTCTAGCACTAAGACAAGCAGACAGGGGCACTGACACTAATTGAGAGTAGCTCTTGTACTATGACAAAGACCTTAGCACTGAGAAAGAAAGAGAGACCCTGGCATTTAGTGAGAGATTCTGGCACTGATTGAGAGAAGCACTGAGTGAGAGAGACTTGATAATGAATGACAGACAGACCTTGGCAGTCAATGAAAGTATTGAGTGAGACAGACTTTGGCACTGAGTGAGAAAGACTATGATACTGATACTAGGTGAGGGAAAATCTTGTTCGAAGCAAAAATGACCCTGCCAATGAGAGAGTGACAGAGCAAGAGAGAGGCACACATATGCACGCCCTGGCACTGCAGGAGAAAAAGACCCTGACACTGAGAGACCCTGACACAGAATGTGACTGTTGCACTAGGTGAGTCATGCATAACCTGGTACTGGATAAGAAAAAGCCTGGCATTGTGCAAGAGAAAGATCCTGGCATTATCACCAAGACAGATCTTGGCAATGAGCGAGAGGCAATGGTGCTGAATGAGCAAGACCTTGACATTGGTACTGAGTGAGATCGCCCTATTACTGAGTTAGAGTGGTATTGGTATGGACTGCAAGGGTCCAGGGCCCTGAACAAGAGAGATCCTGGCACTGATTTAGAGACAATCTGTCACAGAGTCAGGAACTCCGATACTGACAATCCATGAGAGAAACCCTGGAAATGACACCAAGTGAGAGAAACCCTGGCACTAGGTCAAAGAGAAACAGATACTAATTCACAGTGACCATGCAACTGTGTGATAGGAACTTTGGCATTGAGTCAGAGACAGCTTGGCATTGAGTCAGATAGACCCTGGCACTAAAAACTGAGTGAGAGAGATTGGCACTGGCACTGACTGACTGAGAAAGATACTAGCACTGCATAAACATAAGAACATAAGAAATAGGAGCAGGAGTCGGACATTTGGCTCATTGAGCCTGCTCCACCATTCAATAAGATCATGGCTGATCTTGGCCTGAACTCCACTTTCCTGCCCACTCCCCATAACCCTTGTCTCCCATGGTAAAAGTACCATGGCTACTTCTCCTCCCTGATCTTTCCAGTGTATGTCCAGTGAGCTTTTCGCATGCATCTGACTTGAACTCCGATGATCCCGGATGCCTTTCTGAGTTCAGGCCCACAGAGTAAGATGGTATCGTAGCACTGAGTGAAAGATCCCAACATGGAGTGAGAGAGAGGTCCGGACACTGATACTGAGTGAGACAGACCTTGGCACTTAGTAAGAGTGGAATACCTAACTATTATCTTGCATCTGCCTTTGCTAGCCCCGTTCCTCAAAACCACTCATCATCTCCCACCCTTGCCATTCCCCTTATAGTCCGCAGGATTTGTGAATGGCATGTCATGCCTGATGATCCTGATTGAATTTTTTGAAGTGGTTACTAAAGTAGTGGACAGGAGAATGTCTACGGATGTTATTTATATGGACTTCCAGAAGGTATTTGATAAAGTCCCTCATAAGAGATTATTAACTAAAGATGGAGCCCATGGAATTGAAGGTAAATTATCGACCTGGTTAGGATCTGTGTTGGGGCTTCAACTATTCACCGTATTTATTAACTACTTAGATGATGGAATAGAAAACCATATATCCAAATTTGCCGCTGACACAAAGATAGGCGACATTGTAGGCAGTGTAGATGAAAGCATAAAATACAAAGGCATATTGATAGATTAAGTGACTGGGCAAAACTGTGGCAAATGGACTTCAATGTCGGCAAATGTGAGGTCATCCATTTTGGACTGAACAAGGATAGAACAGGGTACTTTCTAAATGGTGAAAAGCTGAAAATAGAGACTTTGGGGTCCAGGTACATAGATCATTAAAATGTCATGAGCAGGTACAGAAAATAATCAAAAAGGCGAATGGAATGCTGGCCTTTATACTGGAGGACTAGAATACAAGGGGGTATAAGTTATGTTACAGCTCTACAAAGCCCTGGTTAGACCATACTTGGAGTACTGTGAGCAGTTCCGGGCACCACACCTTAGGAAAGATATAAAAACAGAAAATGCTGGAAATACTCAGCAGGTCAGGCAGCATCTGTGGAGAAACAGAGTTAACGTTTCAGGTCGATGACCCTTCATCAGAACAGAAAGATATATTGGTCTTGGAGGGAATGCAGCATAGGTTTACCAGAATGATACCCAGATTTCAAGGGATAAATTACAAGGGGCTAAAAATTCGCCAATCTTGCGTCTGGTTTTTTGGTGTTATTTCGCCGTTTTTGGCAGAAAACGGTGTGGCGAAAAATTCGGAGAAGTCTTGCGGCGCCAGTTTTTAAATACCACTGAGAAGGCTGGCGCCATGCAAGACTCAAAATAGCACTTTCGACCAAAATTTGGCTCAGCACGCACTCGGATTCTGCGTGAGAAAAAACTCCAGGAAAAAACCTGCGTTGCAGCCCTTGGAACAGCGGTAGATATGAAGATCTGCAAAAAAGGTAAGTTAAAGTTTTTATTTTTTTAAGTATTCTCCAGCGATTCGATACTTAAATGTCTTGGTGAATGTTTTGTGATGTTTTATTTTTTGTTTTTTGCAATTTTTGGGAGGTGTTTTCCCCCCTCCCAAGGCCTGTCTCACAGTGTTATCGGCCTCGGAGTAAAGTTGCAGAAAATTTGCGGTTCGTGCCACGAATCCTCTTGCAACATCGATTTTTACTGCTGCGGAAATTGAAGCCTGAATTTTAGACCTCATAGCGGTCGCGGAGTGAAAGCGGTATTTTTGGCGAAAAAAAAGTCACCAAAAACCGAATTTCTAGCCTGAAGAGTGATTACACAAATTAGGGTTGTATTCCCTAGTATTTAGAAGGTTAATGGGTGATATGATTAAAGTTTTCAAGATATTACGGGGAACAGATAGGGTTGATAGAGAGATCAGCCATGGTCTAATTGAATGGCACAACAGGCTCGAGGGGCGAAATGGCCCACTCCTGTTCCTATGTTCCTATTTTCCCATCTTCCTTTCCTCAAGTCAGAGTGTTGTACAATTGAGCATACTTGATGTATATCTGGTCTAGTCATCCGTAACCAGATCTGGCTTAGCCTAGTCAACTTTGTCCCACTTCTCCAGAAACCTGCTGAGTTTGTATCCTGCTGCATTTTCTTGTGGGCAAGACCAGTTTGGGTAGAAGCTGCTGCCTAAAGCAGGTGAGAGCTAGATTTAATTTGTTGGCATGTCAGCCCTGCAGGCCATTTCCTGATGTTCTGATGTACCAGATGCCAAGAACATCCACTTGAGACCGGTGTCCAGGGATGGTAGGCGGCGAAGTATTCTGAAGGTCACGGAACGGATACAGCACTATCATTAGTAATTTCTTAACTATTTTTCCTTTTTTTTCTTTTGTTCTTAATTTCTCGTAAGCCTTTGGGCTGATGGTAGATCCCTGGCTCAAGACCGCCCAAAGTGGAGGAGGAGTATCCGGGAGGGGGCTGAGAACCTCGAGTCTCATCGCCAAGAGCATGCAGAGACCAAGCGCAGACAGCGGAAGGAGCGTGCGGCAAACCAGGCTCCCTACCCACCTTTTCCTTCAACCGCTGTCTGCCCCACCTGTTACAGACACTGTAATTTCCCGTATTGGACTGTACATCCACCTGAGAACTCACTTTTAGAGTGGAAGCAAGACTTCCTCGATTTCAAGGGATGCCTATGATGACGATGATGGTAGATTATTTATTTTTTCCTCACTGCCAAGACTGACACCAATCGATTTCCAAATGAGAATCTTGCTAGCTGTTGTGTTTGGAATAAGAGGACCATCTACGAAGGATGTCAGGCAGGACCAGCTGCACGAGAGCTACCCAATGGTCAGCACCCACATGTGTCGATGGGTTGTCATTGTAGCTCATTTTGGCAGATGATTAGTGACGGTGAAATCTCTTGTTCCCATAATGAGGTAGAAACAACAGACACAATTGCATCACTAAGATATCTGAATGCCCACAATTTGTTGGTGAGTCCTCAAAGCACCCAATCACAGTAATGCTTCCAGCAGCACTGCATGAAAGAAGACATGGCAGGATGATTGAGAGCCAATGTCATCTGATTGGCCACACTTGTCAGGATGCTGCCATACATATCTGCATGTTCTGGCCCATCTACCTGGCTATGACCACGGGGAATTGCCTTTTCAGGGTCTGGGTCACCAGAGAAGTAGATGAATATGCCACCTGCTGCAAGGACACCTGCAGCTATCATAAGGGATAGGGAAAGGGCATCCAGTGACAGTAACAGCCAGCTGTGGCCTGAAACGTGGCTCCATATCCTTCCATGCATGCTGTAATGCTGACCTATAGAGATGGTGCCTGGAGTGTCACAAAGGACAACTCTCCTCACAAACACCTCTCTTATTAACATTTCTTCTCAGAGTGCGGGCAACACGGGCAAGGCCCTCTGTATTGTCCGTTGCTGGTGAGGGGGTCACACTTGACATATTTGAGCCAGATCTAGTGAAGAGTAACCAGTCTGGATGTGTGTCAAGTAGGCTCAAGGTTACACTTGAGGGAATGCGGATGGGAAATATATCGGGGCAACAACAGGAAGGGGCGGTAGTGAGTGGTTTGGAGGAACAAGAGTGGTTTGCAGCACCCATCAAACAGAGGTCAAGTGCCCAGCTGCTCTTTCATTTCCATTAGTCTCCTCTTAGTTCTTTGCTTCTTCAGCCTTAGAAAAGGCTGCAAATGGTTCAGATGCCTTTTGAGTCTCTCCATGGCTTTCAGAGTTCATCCCCCCATCTCCCTCCCCCCACACCCATTGTGACACTTACCTTTAATTGTCAACGTTCCTTTAAATTTCGCTTACATGTAAGTTTCTGCACCCGACACACATGCACCTACAAGGAACAGTGCAGGCAGCTCCTTCTCACACACAGGTATCAGAAGGGTAGGATTTGCAGACCGGGAACTCAATCCAAACATCACGCAAGATGTGACGGAATCACTCGATTCCTCAGGACCTGAATATCATCGGCCTTTGAACATGGAAGAAGAAAAGTTTGTCTGTTCTGTCTGTGGGAACAGATTTCAAACATCAGTGTGACTGGAAAAGCACTGAAACACACACACCCGAGTGAGAGTGTTCCAGTGCACTGACTGTGGAAAGTGCTTTAACCATTTACACAGACTGAAAACACATCGCATCATTGACAGCGGGCAGAAACCGTACACGGGGGATGGAGGGGAGAGTGGAGGAGGTGGGGGGTGGAGAAACCCAGGGCGGGGGACAGGAGGTGCCACATTGCAGCGGAGGTCTGGGGGGGGGTGGGGGGGAAGTGTGTTGGAGGGGCGGGCCTGGGGGCTCTGTGCCTCGGTGCGGGGAGTGTTCGGAGTGGGGTGGATGGGTTGACTGCGCAGATGGCGGTTGGTGGATGTGGTGTGGTTGGCATCGCGGGGGCGTGGCTCCGGGGTGGCCGGGTCTGGGGGCTCGACATCCGGGGGTGTTCGGCATTTGGGAAGGATTCTGACGGGACGGGGCGGGTTGGGTGCAGGGGGAGTGTTCCGGTGTTGGGTGGGTCCGGAGCCGGGGAGGGGGGGGGGCACGCTCTTGGGATGGGGGGGGGCTGTTTGGGGCTGGGATTGGGAGAGACCTCTTCACTCGGGGAGTTGTTGGCCTGTGGGGTTCCCAGCCGCGGAGAGTTGTTGATGCCAGTTCATTGGATGTGTTCGGGAGGGAGTTGGATGTGGTCCTTGCGGCTGGGGGGGGGGGGTCGGGGGGGTGTGGAGGGGGCGTGGGGGGGGAGGTGCTGGGGTGGGTGATCAGCCATGATCTTGTTGAATGGCAGTGCAGGCTCGAAGGGCCGAATGGCCTACTCCTGCACCTATTTTCTATGTTTCTATAACTATGCTAGTGAACAGACAGAGGAAAATTGGGTGTAATTAGCACATTTTAATTTTAGTTTGATTTAAACCTGCTAATAGTTATTCTGCTGTAAACTGTGTCTAAGGGGAAAATCTAGGCAACAGAGTCCTTAGCATTAGTATTTAATGAGAAAGACCCAAGCAGTGTCAGCTGTAGCTCAGTTGATAGCACTCTGGCCTCTTAGTCAGACACCTGAGCACAAAATCTAGGTTGAAACTCCAGTGCAGTACTGAGGGTGTGCTGTATTGTGGAGGTGCCGTCTTTTGGTTAAGATGTTGTCACAGGTGGGCAAAAAAGTTAACATGGCATATTTTGAAGAACAGCAGGGGAGATATCCCCAGTGTCCTGGCCTGGCCAATATTTATCCCTCAATCAACATCACAAAAATAGCTTATTTAGTCATTATCACATTGCTGTTTGTGAGATCTTGGTATGTGCAAATTAGCTGCTGCGTTTCCTACATTACAACAGTGACTACACTTCAAAATTGCTTTATTGGCTTTCAAGTGCTTTGGGATGCGCGACATAAATGCAAATCTTTCTTTCAAGCACTGAGAGAGAGCAGCCTGGCACTGGCACTGGGTGAGCCAGGCCTTCACACTGAGCGACAGGGACCATGCCAGTGAAGTGGACCCATCACTGAGTCAGGCAGACCCTGACAATTAGTGGGATAGACTGTGTGACTGAGTGAGGGAGACCCTGGCAATGGATCAAACAGACCCTGATATTGAATGAAAAGCCATGAGACCTTGGCATACAGTCCGAAATCCCTGGCTGATGGCACTGGTTAAGAGAGACTCTGGCTCGAGCAGTCGGTGCGAGATACCCTGGCACTGAGTCAGAGATACTCTGGTACTGAATGAGAAAGAACTTGGTATTGATTGAAAGAAGCCCTGGCATTAGCACTGAGTGTGAGCAACCTGGTACTGGGAGGGAATACCCAGGCACTGACACTGAGACACACCCTGACTCGGAGACACACCCTGACATTGACACTGACACCGGACACACCCTGACACTGACACTGACACCGGACACACCCTGACACTGACATTGACACCGGACACACCCTGACACTGACACTGACACTGACACCGGACACACCCTGACACTGACACCGGACACACCCTGACACTGACACTGACACCGGACACAAACTGACACTGACACTGAGACACACCTGACACTGACACTGACACCGGACACACCCTGACACTGACACTGACACCGGACACACCCTGACACTGACACCGGACACAAACTGACACTGACACTGAGACACACCCGACACTGACACTGACACCGGATACACCCTGACACTGACACTGACACCGGACACACCCTGACACTGACACTGACACTGACACCGGACACAAACTGACACTGACACTGAGACACACCCGACACTGACACTGACACCGGATACACCCTGACACTGACACTGACACCGGACACACCCTGACACTGACACTGACACTGACACCGGACACACCCTGAATCTGACACCGGACACACCCTGACACTGACACCGGACACAAACTGACACTGACAGTGAGACACACCTGACACTGACACTGACACCGGATACACCCTGACACTTACACCGAGACACACCCTGACACTGACACTGACACTGGACACACCCTGACACTGACACTGACACCAGACACACTCTGGCACTGACACTGACACCGAGACACATCCTGACACTGACACCAGACACACCCTGACACTGACACTGACACCGGACACACCCTGACACTGACACTGACACCGAGACACACCCTGACACTGACACCGGACACACCCTGACATTGACACTGACACTGACACCGGACACAAACTGACACTGACACTGAGACACACCCGACACTGACACTGACACCGGATACACCCTGACACTGACATTGACACCGGACACACCCTGACACTGACACTGACACTGACACCGGACACACCCTGACACTGACACCGGACACACCCTGACACTGACACCGGACACAAACTGACACTGACAGTGAGACACACCTGACACTGACACTGACACCGGATACACCCTGACACTTACACCGAGACACACCCTGACACTGACACTGACACTGGACACACCCTGACACTGACACTGACACCAGACACACTCTGGCACTGACACTGACACCGAGACACATCCTGACACTGACACCAGACACACCCTGACACTGACACTGACACCGGACACACCCTGACACTGACACTGACACCGAGACACACCCTGACACTGACACCGGACACACCCTGACATTGACACTGACACCGGACACACCCTGACACTGACACCGAGACACACCCTGACACTGACACCAGACACACCCTGGCACTGACACCGGACACATCCTGACACTGACACCGGACACACCCTGACACTGACACTGACACAGAAACACACTCTGACATTGACACTGACACTGACACCGAGACACACCCTGACACTGACACTGACACCGAGACACACCCTGACACTGAGACTGGACACACCCTGACACTGACACTGACACCGAGACATACCCTGACACTGACACCGAGACATACCCTGACACTGACACTGCGACACACCCTGACACTGACACTGACACTGAGACACACACTGACACTGACACTGAGACACACCCTGACACTGATACCGAGACACACCCTGACACTGACACTGAGACACACACTGACACTGACACTGACAATGAGACACACCCTGACACTGACACTGACACCGAGACACACCCTGACACTGATACTGAGACACACCCTGACACTGACACTGACACTGAGACATACACTGACACTGACACTGAGACACACCCTGACACTGACACTGACACTGAGACACACACTGACACTGACACCGGACACACCCTGACACTGACACCGAGACACACCCTGACACTGACACTGACACCAAGACACACCCTGACACTGACACTGACACCGGACACACCCTGACACCGAGACACACCCTGACATTGACACTGACACCGAGACACACCCTGACATTGACACCGACACTGGACACACCCTGACACTGACACTGACACCGAGACACACCCTGACATTGACACTGACACTGGACACACCCTGACACTGACACTGACACCAAGACACACCCTGACATTGACACTGACACCGGACACACCCTGCCACTGACACCGAGACACACCCTAACATTGACACTGACACCGAGACACACCCTGACACGGAGGCACACACTGACACTGACATCGAAACACACCCTGACACTGACACTGAGACACACCCTGACACTGACACTGACACTGAGACACACCCTGACACTGACACCAAGACACACTCAGACACTGACACTGACACGGAGACACACACTGACACTGACACTGACACTGAATGACAGAGAACTTGGTATTGAGTGACAGAGGCCCTGGCATTCGCAGTGAGTGGTATTGACCCTAGCACTAGATCAGAGATACAATGGCATGAGGTGAGTGTCCCAGACAATAAATAAAAGATTTCCAAGCACTGACGCTGAGTAGAAAAATTCTGGCACTGAATGAGAGACAGCCTTGCTTTGAATATGGGACACCCTACCCTGAGTGAGTGAGACCCCACCCTGAAGGAATGACCCTACACCATGAGTGAGTGACCCTACCCTGAGTGAGTGAGACCCCACCCTGAGTGAGTGACCTTACACCCTGAGTGAGTGACCCTACCCTGAGTGAGTGACCCTACACCATGAGTGAGTGACCCTACGCCTGAGTGAGTGAGGCCCCACCCTGAGTGAGTGACCCTACATCCTGAGTGAGTGACCCTACACCATGAGTGAGTGACCCTACGCCTGAGTGAGTGAGGCCCCACCCTGAATGAGTGACCCTACAACCTGAGTGAGTGAGACCCCCCCTGAGTGAGTGACCCTACACCCTGAGTGAGTGAGACCCCCACCCTGAGTGAGTGACCCTACACCCTGAGTGAGTGAGACCCCACCCTGAGTGAGTGAGACCCCCCCCTGAGTGAGTGACCCTACACCCTGAGTGAGTGAGACCCCACCCTGAGTGAGTGAGACCCCCCCCCTGAGTGAGTGACCCTACACCCTGAGTGAGTGAGACCCTACCCTGAGTGAGTGAGACCCTAAGTGAGTGAGACACTGACTCAGATGCTGAGAAACACTCTGGCACTGCGGGGTCGAAATTCAGTTTCCACCACCACCCGTTACCGAGCACTTGAGGTGGCTAATGGATGGCAAAGGCCGACTTTCGATGATAAGTGGCGTCCACACCTGTGCAGAAATTCAGTTGGCTCTTTGTCAGAGGCGCCAAGAGCTAACGCTTCGCCGGCTAATGCCACCTGCGTGGTGACGTCATCCAGCATGCAACACCTCCTTGGTGCCTCTATCGCGATATTTAGTTTGAATGCCGGCCTTCCCGGCTGGTGTTCTTACAGCCTGGAAATAGCGGTGAGTAAACAGCGGAACTCGGGCGGAATAGGCCAGAGAGTAAGGTAAGTGTTTATCTTTATTTATTTCCTCATTTTTTTGTTAGTTGTAACAGTGGGGATGTTTGTGTGTGGGTCGGAGAAGTTTGAGGTTTTTTTTCTTCCCTTTTCTTCCCGTTTTTAAGCTAGCATGGTGGCAGCCTCCCGATTGCGAGATTCAATAGGCCTCCTGAGCTCCCGCCCTAGGATGAGTGCAACGCCACTTTTTAGCATTGCTCTCTCAACTTTGGGCGTAAAAACTGAATTTGGCAGTTGGAGCCTGCACCTAACGCCTGGCGGTAAAATCAGCACTCAGGCGGTGACACTGCCTCAAAAAAGGCATTACTGAATTTCGACCACTGAATAAGTAACAAATAAATAACACTTATCACATCTCTTCGAACATTCCAAAGCACTTTACAAACAATTCAATATGAGTTCAATGACTTGTTATGTAGGCAAATGAATTTCAACACAGATAAATGTGAGGTCATACATTTTGGTAAGAAAAATAGGAGGTCACATATTCCTTGGAAAATAAAATTCTAAATGGGTAGATGAGCAAAGGTATCTGGGAGTGCAGATACACAAATTACTAAAAGTATCGACAAAGGTTAATAAAGCCATATAAAAAGCAAACCAAGCACTAGGGTTTATTTCTAGAGGGATAACATTGACCCAGCCCTATTTATGCTTTTCTATGTTAGCTTTTGGAGCTCAGTGTCACCATTGTTACAATATGTGCTAGTTTTCCTCTTTTCCACAAGGTGTCATTGTAAAGCGTTCCAACATCAAGTATGATGAGGGTCAGACACAACTTTCAGAAAACATGCCTTAACTTTAAACTTAAAGTACCCTGTCCCTCTCCCAAATGTATCCGTGCAATAGTTTAATTGGCCACATTTCCACCCTCGATCAATTTACAAACCTGATTGCTGAACTGCTACTAATTGAGGTGCTAATGTCATCTGTATTTTAAAAATTAGGAAACAGTAATAGTAATGCCTTGTAGCATTAAAAGATAAAGGCACAAGTGGAAACTGTCAGGCCAGTTTCCATCTACTGATCTAAGTTAGCTCTGAATGGTTAAGAACTGGTGCAAATCCTGTTTGAAAGGTCAAGTACAAATAGAAATCAAATCTCCAGTGTAAACTCATTAGCATTTATATTTATATGACTGTGTCGGGAGGACGCTAGTGATGGGAGAATAAAATTGTATGCGTCAATTTACTGAGATATGACAATTAAAGGAGAGTGTCACAACAGAGGCACGGCCGGAATTTTCCGTTCCTGGGCGGGTCGGCTGCGGGCGGTCGCTGTGGCGGGTCACGACCCCGATCCTGATTCCATGCTGAACCTCAGATCAACTTTGAGGTAACGGAGCCTATTAAGGCCACCATGCACATTACCTGGCCCTATTAAATGGTGCAGATCTGATGACATCATCGATTACACGTTTTCAGCCAGGATATTTAAAGAGGCCATGGCCACATTGCATTTGAAGGTTCATCTAGGATGTGCAGGCAGCACTGCACAATTGGACTGCTGGAAAGAGTGTCAAATATGACTGCACTGAGACAGAGGACTGCACCCAGGTTCGCCGATGACTCTCGCCATGTGCTCATGGGATGTGGTCAGGATGCCCTGGGTACAGTTCGTAATGTTTCAATTATCTCATTGGATCAGGAAAGGTGAGTACAAAGCCACGCTCAACTTCATCCTGCTGTGCCTCTCATCACAGCTCCATCACTCTGCCTTCCCAACCCTGCAGCTGCACAGTCTTACTCACACCAACATACATAAGAACATAAGAAATAGGAAGAGTAGGCCATTCAATAAGATCATGGCTGATCTCATCATGGACTCAACTCCACTTCCCTGCCCGCTCCCCATAACCCATTATCCCTTTATCATTTAAGAAATTGTCAATTTCTATCTTAAATTTATTCAATGTCCCAGCTTCCACAGCTCTCTGAGACAGCAGATTCTACAGATTTACAACCCACTGAGAAAAGAAATTCCTCCTCATCTCAGTTTTAAATGGGCGGCCCCTTATTCTAAGATCATTCCCTCTAGTTCTAGTCTCCCCCATCAATGGAAACATCCTCTCTGCATCCACCTTGTCAAGCCCCCTGATAATCATACCTTTCATAGAAAAATAGAAACATAGAAAATAGGTGCAGGAGTAGGCCATTCGGCCCTTCGAGTCTGCACCGCCTTTCAATGAGTTCATGGCTGAACATGCAACTTCAGTATCCCATTCCTGCTTTCTCGCCATACCCCTTGATCCCCCTAGTAGTAAGGACTACATCTAACTCCTTTTTGAATATATTTAGTGAATTGGCCTCAACAACTTTCTATGGTAGAGAATTCCACAGGTTCACCACTCTCTGGGTGAAGAAGTTTCTCCTCATCTCGGTCCTAAATGGCTTACCCCTTATCCTTAGACTGTGACCCCTGGTTCTGGACTTCCCCAACATTGAGAACATTCTTCCTGCATCTAACCTGTCTAAACCCGTCAGAATTTTAAATGTTTCTATGAGATAGCCTCTCACTCTTCTGAACTCCAGTGAATACAAGCCCAGTTGATCCAGTCTTTCTTGATAGGTCAGTCCTGCCATCCCGGGAATCAGACTGGTGAACCTTCGCTGCACACCCTCAATAGCAAGAATGTGCTTCCTCAAGTTAGGAGACCAAAACTGTACACAATACTCCAGGTGTGGCCTCACCAAGGCCCTGTACAACTGTAGTAACACCTCCCTGCCGCTGTACTCAAATACCCTTGCAATGAAGGCCAACATGCCATTTCCTTTCTTAACCATCTGCTGTACCTGCATGCCAACCTTCAATGACTGATGTACCATGACATCCAGGTCTCGTTGCACCTCCACTTTTCCCAATCTGTCACCATTTAGATAATAGTCTGTTTTTACCACCAAAGTGGATAACCTCACATTTATCCACATTATACTTCATCTGCCACGCATTTGCCCACTCACCTAACCTATCCAAGTCACTCTGCAGCCTCATAGCATCCTCCTCGCAGCTCACACTGCCACCCAACTTAGTGTCATCCGCAAATTTGGAGATACTACATTTAATCCCCTCGTCTAAATCATTAATGTACACTGTAAACAGCTGGGGCCCCAGCACAGAACCTTGCGGTATCCCACTAGTCACTGCCTGCAATTCTGAAAAGTACCCATTTACTCCTACTCTTTGCTTCCTGTCTGCCAACCAGTTCTCAATCCACGTCAGCACACTACCCCCAATCCCATTAGCTTTAACTTTGCACATAATCTCTTGTGTGGGACCTTGTCGAAAGCCTTCTGAAAATCCAAATATACCACATCAACTGGCTCTCCCTTGTCCACTCTACTGGAAACATCCTCAAAAAATTCCAGAAGATTTGTCAAGCATGATTTCCCTTTCACAAATCCATGCTGACTTGGACCTATCATGTCACTTCTTTCCAAATGCGCTGCTCTGACATCCTTAATAATTGATTCCATCATTTTACCCACTACCGATGTCAGGCTGACCGGTCTATAATTCCCTGTTTTCTCTCTCCCTCCTTTTTTAAAAAGTGTGGTTACATTGGCTACCCGCCACTCCATAGGAACTGATCCAGAGTCTATGGAATGTTGGAAAATGACTGTCAATGCATCCGCTATTTCCAAGGCCACCTTCTTAAGTACTCTGGGATGCAGTCCATCAGGCCCTGGGGATTTATCGGCCTTCAATCCCATCAATTTCCCAAACACAATTTCCTGACTAATAAGGATTTCCCTCAGTTCTTCCTTCTTACTAGACCTTCTGACCCTTTTTATATCTTGAAGGTTGTTTGTGTCCTCCTTAGTGAATACCGAACCAAAGTACTTGTTCAATTGGTCTGCCATTTCTTTGTTCCCCATTATGACTTCCCCTGATTCTGACTGCAGGGGACCTACGTTTGTCTTTACTAACCTTTTTCTCTTTACATATCTATAGAAGCTTTTGCAGTCCGTCTTAATGTTCCCTGCAAGCTTCCTCTCGTACTCTATTTTCCCTGCCCTAATCAAACCCTTTGTTCTCCTCTGTTGAGTTCTAAATTTCTCCCAATCCCTGGGTTTGCTGCTATTTCTGGCCAATTTGTATGCCATTTCCTTGGCTTTAATACTATCCCTGATTTCTCTTGATAGCCACAGTTGAGCCACCTTCTCTTTTTTATTTTTCAATAAGATCACCTCTCATTCTTCTGAATTCCAATGAGTCGAGGCCCAACCTACTCAACCTTTCCTCATAAGTCAACCCCCTCACCTCCGGAATCAACCTAGTGAACCTTATCTGAACTGCCTCCAAAGCAAGTATATCCTTTCGTAAATAAGGAAACCAAAACTGCACGCAGTATTCCAGGTGTGGCCTCACCAATACCCTGTACAGCTGTAGCAAGACTTCCCTGCTTTTATACTCCATCCCCTTTGCAATAAAGGCCAAGATTCCATTGGCCTTCCTGATCACTTGATGTACCTGCATACTATCCTTTTGTGTTTCATGCACAAGTACTCCTAGGTCCCGCTGTACTGCAGCACTTTACAATCTTTCTCCATTTAAATAATAACCTGCTCTTTGATTTTTTTCTGCCAAAGTGCATGACCTCACACTTTCCAACATTATACTCCATCTGCCAAATCTTTGCCCACTCACTTAGCCTGTCTATGTCATTTTGCAGATTTTTTGTGTGCTCCTCACCCATTGCTTTTCCTCCCATCTTTGTATCGTCAGCAAACTTGGCTACGTTACACTCGGTCCTTACTTTCAAATCGTTAATATAGACTGTAAGTAGTTGGGGTCCCAGCACTGATCCCTGCGGCACCCCACTAGTTATTGATTGTCAACCAGAGAATGAACCATTTATCTGGACTCTCTTTTCTGTTAGTTAGCTAATCCTCTATCCATGCTAGTATATTACTCCCAACCCTGTGAATTTTTATCTTGTGCAGTAACCTTTTATGTTGCACCTTGTTAAATGCCTTCTGGAAGTCCAAATACAGCACATCCACTGATTCCCCTTCATCCCCCCTGTTCATTACATCCTCAAAGATTTCCAGCAAATTTGTCAAACATGACTTCCCCTTCATAAATCCATGCTGATTCTGCCTGACTGAATTTTGCTTTTCCAAATGTCCTGTTACTGCTTTTTTAATAATGGACTCCAACATTTTCCCAAACACAGATATTAGGTTAACTGGTCTATAGTTTTCCACTTTTTGTCTGCCTCCTTTTTTAAATAGGGGCGTTACATTTGCAGTTTTCCAATCTGCTGCGAACTCCCCAGAATCCAGGGAATTTTGGTAAATTACAACCAATGCATCCACTATCCCTGCCGCTACTTCTCTTAAGACCCTAGGATGCAAGCCATCAGGTCCAGGGGAATTATCTGCCTTTAGTCCCATTATCTTACTGAGTACCACCTCCTTAGTGATTGTGATTGTGTTAAGTTCCTCCCCTCCTATAGCCCCTTGACTATCCACTGTTGGAATATTGTTAGTGTCCTCTACCGTAAAGATTGATTCAAAATATTTATTCAGAGTTTCTGCCATCTCCATGTTCCCCATTACTAGTTCCCCAGTCTTGTCCTCCAAGGAACCAATCTTTACTTTAGCCACTCTTTTTTCCTTTTTATATACTTATAGAAACTCTTGCTATCTGTTTTTATATTTCGTGCTAGTTTACTTTCATAGTCTATCTTCCCTTTCGTAATCATTTTTTTAGTCATTCTTTGCTGGCTTTTAAAAGCTTCCCAATCTTCTGTCCTCCCACTAGTTTGGACCACTTTATACGCCCTTGTTTTTATTTGGATACCATCCTTTATTTCTTTAGTAAGCCGCGGATGGTAATCTTTTCTTTTACACCCTTTTCTTCTCACTGGAATATATTTTTCTTGAGAGTTGTGAAATATCTCCTTAAATGTACCTTGCGCTCTCCCACTCTCTCTATCGACATTATCACATCCCCATCTGACTTGTTATCCCTCATACTCACCCTCATTCTAATGCAATCATACTGTAATGCCTGGGTTTACCTGCCACCAGGGGGAGCAACCGTCGGAGGTCATTTGGCCACAGACACACACGTGCAGCCCTTTTATATAAAGAAAACCTCCATGTTTAATCCTCACTTTGAGAGCTCGTAAAGTAGAGCCAGGTCGCACCTGATTGAGTTCACGGTACTAAGCCTATTGAGTTATTGCATACACAACATTTGGCGACGAGGCACAATACGAACTTTCACAAAAGAAAAATGAGCATCGTTGGAATCCTGGAGCGATTCGTGGAGGGAGAAGACTGGGAGGATTTTATAGATTGCCTCGACCAGTACTTCATGGCCAACAAGATGGATGAAGATGCTGACGCAGTTAGGCGCAGGGGGGTTTTCCTTACGGTTTGTGGTCCAAAAATCTATGGCCTCATAAAGAATCTGCTTTCACCTGCACGTCCAACGGAAAAAACCTATGAGCAATTGTTCTGATTCGGGACCATCTCAAACCTAAAGAAGGCATCATTATCTCGAGATGTTTTTACAAGCATGTTTGTTCTGAGGGCCAGGACGTGGTGGAATTTGTTGTCGACCTGAGACGTCTCGCTGGACGGTGTAAGTTTGGAACCGTGTTGGAAGACATACTGTGCGACGTCTTTGTAATAGGCATAAACCATTATCACGATCGCCCAGGCTTGCCTGACCGTGGTCGAGAGTACAAAGCAGATATCCTCGCAGAGTCGGAACTCCACGGCAAGTACTGTGCACCAGATTGTGTCGCCAGTTGGCAGAGCGGCACTGGGCAGGGCCTACCTGACTGTGTTTGTGAAACCTGTAGCTGCTCGCAGTCTGCCATTGGGCACGTATCCGATTTCACCCTGTTGGCGTTGTGGGGGCAATCATCGGCCTCATCAGTGCTGATATGTGTGTGCACTAGGTCCGTGCAGCAAAGCAGGTCTCCAGTCATCTTGGTTAATCCTTGCTATTGGACCAAGACCTAGCTCTGTCAAGCCCGTGTGGTGACTGGTGTGCAAGCACAGGCATCTTCCACCCTTCAAGATTTAGTTCGGACCTGGAATTTTAGGTCCTTTATTGAAACATCTGTGAACTTTTTGATGCTGAAGCAAGTCATCCTCGATTCGAGGGACTGTCTATGATGATGATCAGTGCCATTTCAGACAATATATTTGTAGAGGCTGTGTGAAAATGGGGCGCCTTCAGCGGATGTGTTCGCAGCTCAGCCAGCGTGCTACAATACACCATGTAGATGATGATGACCGATCCGGAGCGGAACCGGCAATGCAACCCGAGATACCCGAGCAGGAAGTGTATAGTGTACATTCATTCCTGACAAAGAGCCAACCGATATTGATTGAAGTTGTTGTGTGTCTGTAAAGCATGCACCCCCATGTTCTGCCACCAGGGAGCGCATCCCCTGAAGTCCCAAGGGATCCCAGCATCCCTTGGGAGCACTGTATATAAGCCAGCCCCTAAGCCAAGATCCTCTGCTGTCCCTAGTAAAAAAAAACTGTGTATTGCATGGGAGCTGGGCCAGCATCCCCGTTGAAATGCAAGAGCCAATCAAGCCGTTCCAGCAGCGAAAGGACGGGCTGCCCATTCAGACAGACTGCCTGTTATGGGGTAACCGCATAGTGCTACCCAAAAAGGACAGGGAGACGTTCATCTCGGATCTCCATAGCACACACCCGGGTATAGTAATGATGAAAGCGATAGCCCGATGCCACGTGTGGTGGCCCGGCATCGACTCTGACTTAGAATCCTGTGTACGGCAATGCAGCATGTGTGCTCTGTTGAGCAACGTGCCCAGAGAGGCACCACTAGGTTTGTGGTCCTGGCCCTCCAGACCATGGTCGAGGATCCATGTCGACTATGCGGGCCCGTTTCTCGGTAAAATGTTCCTGGTGGTGGTGGATGCTTTTTCAAAATGGATTGAATGTGAAATAACGTTGGGAAGCACCGCCACCGCCACCATTGAAAGCCTGAGGGCCATGTTTGCCACCCACGGTCAGTGACAACAGGCTATGTTTCACCAGTGCCGAATTTAAAGAATTCATGACCCGCAATGGGATCAAACATGTCACCTCGGCTCCGTTTAAACCAGCCTCCAATGGGCAGGCAGAGCAGGCAGTACAAACAATCAAACAGAGCCTCAAACAAGTCACAGAAGGCTCACTCCAAACCCGCCTGTCCCGAGTACTGCTCAGCTACCGCACGAGACCCCACTCGTTCACAGGGGTCCCCCAGCTGAGCTACTCATGAAAAGGACACTTAAAACCAGACTCTTGCTGGTTCACCCCAACCTGCATGATCAGGTAGAGAGCAGACGGCAGCAACAAAATGTAAATGGTGATCGCGCCACTGTGTCACGGGAAATTGATCTGAATGACCCTGTGTATGTGCTAAACTATGGACATGGTGATAGCTAAAGAAGGGAGTAGGGTGTTTGTAGTCAAACTAGACAATGGACAAATTTGCAGAAAGCACCTGGACCAAACGAGGTTGCAGTTCACAGACTGCCCTGAATAACCCACAGCAGATACCACCTTTATTGAGCCCACAACACACATCCAAAGGATCAACGACACCACCCTGGACCAGGAAATCGAACCCATCACGCCCAACAGCCCAGCAAGGCCAGGCTCACCCAGCAGCCCTGCAGGGCCAACAACATGCCAGCCCAGCGAGAGCACAGCCAACACACCAGAACAGACATTTGTACCGAGGCGGTTCACCAGGGAAAGAAAGGCTCCCGACCGCCTCACCTTGTAAATAATTTTCACTTTGACTTTCGGGGGAGTGATGTTGTGTATCTGGAAAGCATGCACTCCCATGTTCCGCCACCAGGGAGCGCATCCCCTGAAGTCCCAAGCATCCCTTGGGAGCACTGTATATAAGCTGGCCCCTAAGGCCTGTTCCTCACTCTGGAGTGTCTTAATAAAGACTGAGGTCACTGTTACTTTAACCTCCCTGTGTGCAGTCTCGTCTGTGTTCGGAACACAACAGAAGTAAAACTTAACGGCATGCCGGTATCTATGGAATTGGACATGGGTGCGAGTCAGTCAATTATGAGCCAGGGGACTTTCGAAAAGCTGTGGGACACCAAGGCCGTTGAGTCCAGTAAATGCAAAATTAAGTACCTACACCAAATAGCTCATACCAGTGATTGGCAATGCAGCAGTCAAGTTGTCGTGTGATGGGACAGTTCATGATCTATCACTGTGGATCATTCCAGGCAATGGTCCAACGCTGTTCGGCAGGAGTTGGCTCGAAAAAATTAAATGGAATTGAAACGATATTAAAGTTTTGTCATCGGTGGATGATGCTTCGTGTGCTCAAGTGCTGAGAATATTTCCCTTGCTGTTTGAGCCGGGCATCAGCAACTTCACGGAAGCCAAGGTACAGATCCATCTGGACTCGGATGCAAGACCCATCCATCACAAAGCCTGGGTGTCCTGTACATGATGAGGGAAAAGGTCGAAATGGAACTGGATAGACTCCTACGAGAAGGGGTCATTTCACCAGTTGAATTTAAGGAATGCGCTCGTCCCAGTATTCCTGTGCTGAAGAGTGATGGCACTGTCAGGATTTGTGGAGACTGCAAGGTTACGATCAATCGAGTTTTGAAACAGGATCAGTACCCGTTATCAAAGGCTGATGACCTGTTTGCTAGCCGGGGGAAAGTCGTTCACCAAATTGGATCTGACGTCGGCCTGTATGACACAGGAGCTTGTCGAATCGTCGAAGAAACTTACGTGCATTAATACGCATTTACAACAGGTGCCCTTTCGGAATTCGCTCGGCAGCAGCCATATTTCAGAGAAACATGGAGAGTTTACTGAAGTCCGTCCCTAGAACCGTGGTGTTCCAAGACAACATTCTGGTCACACGTCATGATACGGCCGAACATCTGCACAACCTGGAAGAGGTTCTATGTCGTCTGGACAAAGTGGGGCTCAGGCTGAAACATTCAAAGTGTGTCTTTATGGCACTGGAGGTCAAATTCCTGGGAAGGAAGATTGCTGCAGACGGCATCAGGCCTACAGACACGAAAACAGAGGCCATCAAAAATGCCACCCAGACCCCAGAATGTGTCAGAGCTGCATTCGTTCCTTGGTCTTCTCAACTCCTTCGGTAATTTCTTACCCTAAATTGAGCACATTATTCGAGCCAGTGCACATGCTACTCAGAAAAGGCGCCAACTGGGTTTGGGGTGTATCTCAAGACAGGGCCTTCGAGAAGGCTAGAAATCTGCTTTGTTCCAACAACATTGCTGGTACATTATGACTCATGCAAGCGTTTATTGGCCTGTGACGCTTCATCACATGAGGTTGGTTGCATGCTCCAACAATCCAATGAGTCGGGCAAACTACAACCCGTTGCGTACGTGTCGAGAAGCATGTCTAAAGCAAAAAGAGCCTATGGCATGGAAGAGAAAAAAGCTTTAGCCTGCGTATATGGGGATAAAAATATGCACTACTATCTGTGGTGTGTATGTTGGGGGGGGTCAAAGAAGGTAGGGTCCAAAGTGGGTTGCTCAGGATAGTCCGTGAATCTGTTTGATTTGATTCAAGTGTTTCCGGTGAATGAGTCCATTTGAAAGTTTGACCCGAAACACCCTGCTCCCCTCTTTGGCCACAATAGTGCCGGGAAGCCACTTGGGACCTTGTCCATAGTTCAACATAAATACAGGATCATTGATTTCAATTTTGCATGACACATTTGCGCTATCATGATATGTACTTTGTTGAAGCCGCCTGCTCTCTACCTGTTCATGTAGATCAGGGTGAACTAACGAGAGCCTTGTCTTAAGTAGCCTTTTCATGAGCAGTTCAGCAGGTGGAATCCCAGTGAGCGAGTGGGGTCTCATGCGGTAGCTAAGCAGGACTCGGGATAGGCGAGTCTGCAGTGAGCCTTCAGTTACCCTCTTCAAGTCCTGCATGATAGTTTGCACTGCTCTCTCTGCCTGACCATTGGATGCTGATTTGAACGGGGCAGATGTAACATGTTTGTTCCCATTATGGGTCATGAACTCTTTGAACTCGGCACCGGTGAAACATGGCCCGTTGTCGCTCACAAGAACATCAGGCAGGCCGTGCATGGCAAACATGGCCCACAGGCTTTCAGTGGTGGCAGCGAACGTGCTTGCCGACATTATCTCACATTCAATCCATTTGGAGTACGCATCTACAACCACTCGGAACATTTTACCCAAAAACAGGCCTGCATAGTCGACATGGACCCTGGACCACGGTTTGGAGGGCCAAGACCATAAACTTAGTGGCACCTCCCTGGGTGCATTGCTTAACTGCGAGCATGCGTTACATTTATGCACGCAGGACTCTAAATCCGTATCGATACTGGGTCACCACACGTGGGATCTGGCTATCGCTTTCATCATTGCAATGCCTGGGTGAGTACTGTCGCA
Organism: Pristiophorus japonicus; assembly: GCF_044704955.1. Lineage (NCBI taxonomy): Eukaryota > Metazoa > Chordata > Chondrichthyes > Pristiophoridae > Pristiophorus > Pristiophorus japonicus. Next base: position 30,685,995 of record NC_091987.1, on the reverse strand, counting down.
GTCACTGATGAAAGTGTCCCTGTCCTTCTTGGGGACTACTACCTGATTACCCCACAGAAGGCAGTCTGCCTGTATAGATATTTCAATTTGCGCCGCTGGTACGGCTTTATCTCTTCCTGCATTTCCACTGGGACACTGGACCAGCTCCCATGAAGCACACAATTTTTTACTAGGGACAGTAAGGAGTCCTGGCTCGTCCAGGTGTTTATCTGTTGAGCTGAGCAGGTGATTGCTCACTCTCAAATGTTCCATTACCATGACTAAATCTGCGGGCTGTGCCATTTCCACATCCATGGAGGGCAATGGCAGCCTACTGAGAGCATTGGCACAGTTTTCTGTCGCCGGTGCATTCGTATTTATCCCCTTACTTTTGGAAAAAAAGGATATCAGTGGCTTATGGTCAGTTTCCAATTCGAATTTGAGCCCAAACAGATATTGATGCATTATCTTTACCCCATAAACACATGCTAATGCGTCTTTTTCAATCATGCTCTCTCAGCCTTGGGCAAACTTCTGGATGCATAAGCAACCGGTTGCAATTTGCCAGATTCATTAGCTTGTTGCAATACACACCCGATCCCATACAACGACGCATTACATGCTAGTACCAAACACTTACATGGATCATGCAACACAAGCAATTTGTTGGAGCATAACAATTTTATAGAAACATAGAAACATAGAAAATAGGTGCAGGAGTAGGCCATTCAGCCCTTCAAGCCTGCAACACCATTCAATAGGATCATGGTTGATCATTCACCTCAGTACCACTTTCCTGCTTTCTCTCCATACTCCTTGATCCCATTAGCCGTAAGGGCCATATCCAACTCCCTCTTGAATATATCGAATGAACTGGCATCAACAACTCTCTGCGGAAGAGAATTCCACATGTTAACAACTCTCTGAGTGAAGAAGTTTCTCCTCATCTCGGTCCTAAATGGCTTACCCCTTATCCTGAGAATGTGACCCCTGGTTCTGGACTTCCCAAAAATCGGGAATGTTCTTACTGCATCTAACCTGTCCAGTCCTGTCAGAATTTTATATGTTTCTATGAGATCCCCTCTCATCCTTCTAAACTCCAGTGAATACAGGCCCAGTCGATCCAGTCTCTCCTCATATGTCAGTCCTGCCATACTGCGAATCAGCCTGGTGAACCTTCGTTGCACTCCCTCAATTGCAAGAACGTCCTTCCTCAGATTAGGAGACCAAAACTGAACACAATATTCCAGGTGAGGCCTCACCAAGGCCCTGTACAGCTGCAGCAGGACACCCTGCTCCTATACTCAAATCCCCTAGCTATAAAGGCCAACATGCCATTTGCCTTTTTCACCACCTGCTGCATCTGCATGCCAACCTTCAATGACTGATGTACCGTGACACCCAGGTCTCGTTGCACCTCCCCTTTTCTGAATCTGCCGCCATTCAAATAATATTCTGCCTTCATGTTTTTGTCACCAAAGTGGATAACCTCACATTTATCCACATTATACTGCATCTGCCATGCATTTGCCCACTCACCTAACCTGTCCAAGTCACCCTGCAGCCTCTTAGCATCCTCCTCACAGCTCACACCCCACCTAGCTTAGTGTCATCTGCAAACTTGGAGATATTACTCTCAATTCCTTCATCTAAATCATTGATGTATATTGTAAATAGCTGGGGTCCCAGCACTGAGCCCTGCGGCACCCCACTAATCATTCTGAAAAGGACCCATTTATCCCGACTCTCTGCTTCCTGTCTGTCAACCAGTTCTCTATCCACGTCAATACATTACCCACAATACCATGTGCTTTAATTTTGCCCACCAATCTCTTGTGTGGGACATTGTCAAAAGCCTTTTGAAAGTCCAAATACACCACATCCACTGGTTCTCCCTTGTCCACTCTACTAGTTACATCCTCAAAAAATTCCAGAAGATTTGTCAAGCATGATTTCTCTTTCATAAATCCATGCTGACTTGGACCGATCCTGTCACTGCTTTCCAAATGCATTGCTATTTCATCTTTAATAATTGATTCCAACATTTTCCCCACTACTGATGTCAGGCTAATTCCCCGTTTTCTCTCTCCTTCCTTTTTTTAAAAGTGGTGTTACATTAGCTACCCTCCAATCCATAGGAATTGATCCAGAGTCGATAGACTGTTGGAAAATGATCACCAATGCATCCACTATTTCTAGGGCCACTTCCTTAAGTACTCTGGGATGCAGACTATCAGGCTCTGGGGATTTATCGGCCTTCAATCCCATCAATTTCCCTAACACAATTTCCTGACTAATAAGGATTTCCTTCAGTTCCTCCTTCTCGCTAGACCCTTGGTCCCCTAGTATTTCCGGAGCGTTATTTGTGTCGCAACCAAAGTATTTGTTCAATTGGTTTGCCATTTCTTTGTTCCCCATTATAAATTTACCTAATTCTGACTGCAAAGGACCTATGTTTGTCTTCAGTAATCTTTTATTTTCACATATCTATAGAAGCTTTTGCGATCAGTTTTTATGTTCCCAGCAAGCTTCCTCTCATATTCTATTTTCCCCTCCTAATTAAACCCTTTGTCCTCCTCTGCTGAATTCTAAATTTCTCCCAGTCCTCAGGTTTGCTGCTTTTTCTAGCTTTTACAAAGTCATTTTCTTGGCTTTTGCCCCATACCCATTCGTCTCCTTTACACAGCAAGGCATGCAGTGGTTCTAACAGTGTGCTGAGACCCGGTAAGAAGTTACCAAAGTAGTTCAGGAGTTCTAGAAACGACCTCATCTCTGTCACGTTCTGTGGCCTCGGTGCGCTCTCGATTGCCTCCGTCTTTGAATTGGTGGACTTGATGCCATCCGCCACGATTCTTCTCCCCAGGAACTCCACTTCAGGCACCAGGAAAATGCACTTCAAGCATTTTAATCTAAGCCCCACGCGGTTGAGTCAACTAGGAACCTTCTCCAGGTTCTGCAGATGCTCGACTGTGTCTCGACCTGTAACCAAGATATCGCCCTTGAAGATCACCATGCGCGGGACCGACTTCAGTAAGCTTTCCATGTTTCTCTGGAATATCGTCGCAGCTGATCGAATCCCAAACGGGCATCTGTTGTAGATGAAGAGACCTTTGTGCGTGTTGATGCAGGTGAGGCCCTTCGATGATTCCTCCAGCTCCTGCTTCATGTAGGCCGAGGTCAAGTCCAGCTTCGTGAATGTCTTTCCTACCGCCAGCGTCGCAACTAGGTTGTCTGCCTTTGGTAACGGGTATTGATCCTGCAGGGAGAAACGATTGATAGTTACTTTGTAATCACCACAGACTCTGATGGTGCCGTCTCCCTTGAGGACTGGAACAATCGGACTGGCCTACTCTCGAATTCGATCGGCGAAACGATGCCCTCTCGTTGCAGGCGGTCCAGCTCGATCTCAACCCTTTCTCTCATCATGTACGGTACTGCTCTCGCCTTGTGATGGATGGGTCGCGCCCCCGGAATTAGGTGGATCTGCACTTTTGCTCCTTGGAACTTCCTGATGCCTGGTTTGATCAGCGAAGGGAACTTGTTTAAGACCTGGGCACACAAAGTGTCGTCAGCGGACGAGAGCACTCAGACATCGTCCCAGTTCCAGCGTATCTTTCTCAGCCAGCTCCTGCCGAGCAGCGTAGGACCATCGCCCGGTACCACCCAGAGTAGTAGCTTGTGCACCGCTCCATCTTAGGAGACCTTTACAGTAGCACTGCCGATTACGGGAATCAGTTCCTTTGTGTAAGTTCTCAGTTTCGTGCGAATGGGAGTCAGGACTGGCCTTGAGGCCTTGTTGCACCACAATTTATCAAAAGTCTTTTTGCTCATAATGGACTGGCTCGTGCCCGGGTCCAGCTCCATTGACACTGGGAGTCCATTTAATTCAACCTTCAGCATTATCGGGGGACACTTTGTGGTAAATGTGTACACCACATATACCTCTACCTCCTCGGTCTGAGGCTCTGGCTCGTCGTGATCCGCCATGGATCTGTCCTCCTCTGCAACATGGTGGTTTGCAGCTCGCCTGCACATACGTTGGAGGTGTCCCATTGTTCCACAGCCCTTGCAAACGTACTCTTTGAAGCGGCATGAATGGAAACGATGATCGCCCCCGCAGCGCCAACAAGGTGTTAATGGCCTTACATTCATCCCCTTGATGGTGGACTCTGAGACATCTGCGGACGTGCAGCTGCAGGCAAGTGGGGCCTGCCCTGTACATTGCGATTTGAAAACAACATCACTTTGTTCACAGTACTTGTAGCAGCACTCTTGTGCTAGGAGATTTGCTTAGTATTGTCACTTGTGGCAATGAACGTCTGGGCTATCGATATGGCTTTACTCAAGGGTGGGGTCTCTACAGTCAAAAGTTTGCGAAGTATCACTTCATGGCCAATGCCAAGTATGAAGAAGTCTCTGAGCATGTGCTCCAAATGTCCTGCAAATTCGCAATGTCTTGCAAGGCATCTTAGCTCGGCGACATAACTCACCACTTCCTGGCCTTCAGACCTTTTGTAGGTGTAGAACTGGTACCTCGCCATCAGAACGCTTTCCTTTGGGTTCAGATGCTCCCGGACCAGTGTGTACAAATCATCGTACGATCTCTCTGTGGGTTTTGCTGGAGCAAGCAGGTTTTTCATGAGGCCATACATTGGTGCCCCGCAAACGGTGAGGAGAATCGCCCTTCGTTTGGAAGCGTTCGCTTCTCCTTCCAGCTCCTTGGCCACGAAGTATTGGTTGAGTCGCTCCACAAAGGTTTCCCAATCATCTTCCTCCGAGAATTTCTCCAGGATGCCCACTGTTCTCTGCATCATTGGGTTCGTCATCTGTATCTCGTCGCCAGTTATTATGTATGAATAAACAGTCAGACTGGATACTTTGAGTTCAAAGTAAAGTGTGACCTTAATCATTTATTGCAGGTCTCCAGAGTTCCTCTCCAGCTTGTGAGGCCTCCTTAAGTACCTGTGCTCCTAAGGGATTGTGGGATCCCTTGGGACTCCAGGGGATGAGCCCTCTGGTGGCTACACAAGGTATATGCAGGTTTAACAATCAGGTCTCACATTTGGTGGCCTGGCATTGACTCTGATTTGGAGTCATGTGTGCATCATTGCAACACTTGCATGCAGTTAAGCACCAGTGGAATCTCCGCTAAGTCTGTGGTCATTGTTATGTATGCAACACCAGGCAACCTGTATAATACTGCCACCAGAGGGCTTATCTGTTGGAATCTGTTGGTATACAAGCAGGCCTCCCACGCTGTACCAGCACTCTGGAGTCTGAATAAAGGAGCTAAGACCACACTTACTCATTGTCTACAGTACTCAGTTACATTACTTTATTATGAGCATAACAATTGGCGACGAGATAACGAACAACCATGCAAAAATCCATAGAACTGTTGGTGTACTGGAGAAATTCTCAGAAGGGGACGATTGGGAGGCCTTCGTGTAGCGACTCGACCAATACTTCATGGCCAACGAGCTGGGAGGGGATGAGAATGCTGCCAAACGAAGGGCAATTCTCCTCACCGTCTGCGGGGCAACAACTTATGGCCTCATGAAGAATCTTCAAAATCCGGTGAAACCAACAACCAAATCGTATGAAGAACTGTGTACGCTGGCCCGGGAGCATCTAAATCCGAAGGAAAGCGTTTTGATGGCAAGGTATCGATCCTACACGTGTCAGCGGTCTGAAGGCCAGGAAGTGGCGAGCTACATCGCCGAACTAAGGCACCTTGCAGGACATTGCGAATTCGATGGATTCCTTGAGCAATGCTGAGAGACTTTTTTGTGCTTGGTATTGGCCATGAGGTTATCCTTCGCAAACTATTGACTACTGAAACACCGAATCTGAGCAAAGCCATAAAGATAGCCCATGCATTTATGTCCACCAGCGATAACACCAAACAAATTTTGCAGCATAAAGAGGTTTCGGCAAGTACTGTACACAAAGTAACGTCGCTTTCAGGCAGGAATGCATATGGCAGAACATACACACTGGCAGCTGCACGACCTCAGATGACCCAGAGTCCACCATCAATTGTTAATGCGAGGCAGTTAACACCTTGTTGGTGTTGTGGAGGTGGTCATTGAGCCCATCAATGCCGCTTCAAACACTATGTGTGCAAAGGCTGTGGAACAATGGGACACCTCCAGCGAATGTGCAGATGAGCTGCAAACCCTGCTAACCACCACGTTGCAGAGGAGAACAGATCCATGGTGGATCAGGTTGAACTAGAGACTCGAACCAAGTTGGCAGAAGTGTACAGGATACACACCTTCACCATGAAATGTTCACCGATCATGCTAAAAGTCAAACTGGATAGAATTCCAGTATCCATGGAACTGGACACAGGTGCGAGTCAGTCTATCATGAGCAAAAAGGCCTTCGACAGGCTGTGGTGCAACAAGGCACACAGGCCCAAGCTTAGCCCCATTCATACCAAGCTAAGAACTTACACCAAAGAGCTGATCCCTGTAACTGGCAGCGGAGCAGTAAAAGTTTCCTATGATGGAGCAGTGCACGAACTCCCACTATGGATTGTACAAGGAGATGGCTGGGAAAAATCCGCTGGAACTAGGACGACATCAGAGCGCTCTCGTCCGTTGACGACGCCTCATGTGCCCAGATTCTGAGAAAGTTCCCGTCATTGTTTGAGCCAGGCAGCGGAAGTTTTTCGGGGGCAAAGGTGCAGATCCACTTGGTTCCCGATACACGACCCATCCACCACAAGACACAGGCGGTACCATATATGATGCGAGAGAAAGTGGAAATTGAGCTGGACAGGCTGCAGCGAGAAGGCATCATCGCACCGGTGGAGTTCAACGAGTGGGCCAGTCCGAATGTTCCAATTCTCAAAGGCAACGGCACGGTCAGAATTTGAGGGGACTATAAAGTAACGATTAACCGTTTTTCGCGACAGGACCAGTACCCGCTACCCAAGGCAGACGACCTATTTGCGACCCTGGTTGGAGGAAAGACGTTCACCAAGTTGGACCTGACTTCGGCCTACATGATGCAGGAGCTGGCAAAATCTTCGAAAGGCCTCACCTGCATCAACACGCACAAAGGTCTGTTCATCTACAATCGATGCCCGTTTGGGATTCGATTGACTGCGGCAATTTTCCAAAGGAACATGGAGAGTCTGCTAAAGTTGGTTCCACGCACCGTGGTTTTCCAGGACGACATAGTGGTCACAGGTCGGGACACCATCGAACACTTGAAGAACCTGGAAGAGGTTCTAAGTCGGCTAGATCGCATGGGACTCAGGTTGAAATGCTCGAAGTGTGTTTTCCTGGCAGCAGAGGTCGAGTTCTGAGGCAGAAGAATCGCGGCAGACGGCATCAGACCCACCAACGCCAAGACGGAGGCCATCAAGAACACGCTGAGACCACAGAATGTGATGGAGCTGCAGTCATTCCTGGGACTCCTCAACTATTTCGGTAATTTCCTACCCGGGTTAAGCATCTTGATAGAACCCCTACATGTGATGTTATGCAAGGGAGATGACTGGGTATGGGGGAAATCACAAGAGGCTGCTTTTGAGAAAGACGGGAATCTGTTATGTTCCAACAAACTGCTTGTCTTGTATAACCCATGTAAACATTTAAGGCTAGCTTGCGATGCATCTTCATACGGGGTCGGGTGTGTGTTACAACAAGCTAACGAATCGGAAACATTGCAACCGGTCGCCTATGCATCCAGGAGTTTGTCCAAGGCCGAAAGGGCCTACAGCATGATTGAAAAAGAAGTCTGGCATGCGTTTACGGGGTGAAAAAAATGCACCAGTATCTGTTTGGTCTTACATTTGAGCTAGAAACTAACCATAAGCCGCTCATCTCGCTTTCCTCAGAGGGCAAAGGGATTAATACCAATGCCTCTGCCCGCATCCAAAGATAGGCGCTCACGCTGGCGGCATACAACTATGTAATCCGCCACAGACCAGGCACAGAGAACTGCGCTGATGCTCTCAGTCGGCTACCATTGCCCACCACCGGGGTGGAAATGGCACAGCCTGCAGACTTGCTCTTGGTGATGGATGCATTCGAAAACGAAAAGTCACCCGTTACGGCCCGCCAGATCATGACCTGGACCAGCCAGGATCCTTTACTGTCCCTTGTAAAAAAACTGTGTCCTCCATGGGAGCTGGTCCAGCGTCCAAGCGGAGATGCATGAAGAGATCAAGCCGTTCCAGCGGCACAAAGATGAAATGTCCATGCAGGCGAACTGTCTTTTGTGGGGTAATCGCGTGGTTTTGCCGAAGAAAGGCAGGGAAATGTTCATACGCGACCTACACAGTACCCACCCAGGCATAGTAATGATGAACGATATAGCCAGATCCCATGTGTGATGGCCCGGCATCGACTCAGACTTAGTGTTGTACGTGCACCAATGCAACACTTGCTCTCAACTGAGCAATGCACGCAGAGAGACACTGCTAAGTTTGTGGTCATGGCCCTCTAAACCGTGGTCTAGGACCCATGTTGACTTTGCAGGCCCGTTTCTAGGCAAAATGTTTTTGGTTGTTGTGGATGCTTATTCAAAATGGATTGAATGTGTAATAATGTGTGTAAGCACATCCACTGCCACCATCGAAAGCCTACGAGCCATGTTTGCCATGCATGGCCTGCCCGATGTCCTTGTCACCCACAATGGGCCGTTCTTCACCAGTGCTGAATTCAAAGAATTCATGACCTGCAATGGGATCAAGCACGTCACATCTGCCCTGTTCAAGCCGCATCCAATGACCAGGCAGAACGGGCAGTCCAGACCATCAAGCAAAGCTTGAAACGCATGTGGGAAGGCTCCCTGCAGACCCGCCTGTCCCGAATCCTGCTCAGCTACCGCACCAGACCCCATTCGCTCACCGGGGTTCTCCCAGCCGAGCTGCTCATAAAAAGGGCGCTCAAAACTAGGCTCTCTCTTGTCCACCCTGATCTTCATGATCGTGTCGAGGGCAGGCGGCATCAACAAAACAAACTTGTCACGCGACATTGAAGTCAATGACCCTGTATTTGTACTCAATTATGGACTTGGTCCCAAATGGCTTGCTGGCACTATCATAGCCAAAGAAGGGAGTAGGGTGTTTCAGGTCAAACTTGCCAATGGACTAACTTGCAGAAAACATTTGAACCAAACCAAACTGCGATTCACAAACAGCCACAAGCAACCCGATGAGGACACCACCAACTTCGGTCCTCCAACATCCACACAAGTGGCAACCGACATCACGGTTGACCACGAAACTGAACTCACCATCCCCAGCAGCCCGGCAAGGCCAACTGCCCAGCAGCCCAGCGAAGAACCAACCAACTCACCTACATCTGCATTTGTACTGAGACGATTGACAAGAGAGCGAAAAGCCCCAGATCATCTCACCCTGTAAATAAGAGTACTATTGACTTTGGGAGAGAGTGATGTTATGTATGCAACCCCAAGCAACCTGTATAATACCACCACCAGAGGGCCTACCTGTTGGAGTCCCAAGGGATCCCAGCATCCCTTTGGAGCGCTGCATATAAGCAGGCCACCCACGCTGTACCAGCACTCTGGAGTCTGAATAAAGGAGCTAAGGTTCCACTTACTCATTGTCTACAGTATTCAGTTGCATTACTTTATTATGAGCATAACAGTCGTGGCCATCCAAACCATGGTCGAGGATCCACATCGACTATGCAGGTCCTTTCCTGGGCAAAATGCTTTTGGTGGTAGTGTATGCATATTCCAAATGGATGGAATGTGTAATTATGTCATCCAGCACCCACAGCCACCATTGAGGGCCTTCGTGCCATGTTCGCCACTCATGGTCTGCCCGACATCGTTGTGAGCGACAATGGATCGTGCTTCACGAGTTTGGAGTTTCAAGAGTTTATGAAAATCAACAGTATCAAGCACGTAAGGTCAGCACCATTCAAACCCGTGTCCAATGGTCAAGCGAAGCGGGCCATCCAAACCATCAAGCAGAGCCTGAAACGCGTAACTCATGGTTCTTTGTAGACTCGCTTGTCACGCATACTGCTTAGTTACAGGATGAGACCCCACACACTTACCGGGGTCGCCCCTGCTGAACTGTCGATGAAGAGAGGTCTCAAGACCAGGCTCTCACTTGTCCTCCCTGACCTTAACGATCACGTCGAAAACAGACGTCAACATCAGCAGTTGTATCATGATCGCTCTGCCATGTCACGCGACATCTCTATTAATGATCCTGTGTATGTGCTAAGTTATGGTCAAGGCCCCAAGTGGGTCACTGGCATTGTTACAGCAAGGACGATAACAGGGGGCTTATTGTCAGGCTCACTAATGGGCAAACATGCAGGAGGCACATTGATCAGACGAAATTGCGGCACACAGACGAACGGGAACAGCATGAAGAAGACACCATCAATGACCAACTGATTCATATTCAGCCATCAGAAAACCCTGCTGTTGTCAATGAATCTGGACCTTCAATCCCCGACATGGACACTGCCACTCCCATTAGATTGGCTACCCAGCCTCAAGTCATGAATGACTCGGAGAGCTCACCCAGATCTGGAATTGATCAACTAGGGAGCGGAAAGCCCCAGACCGTCTCAATTTGTAAATAGGATTGATACCAAGATTTTGGGGCGGAATGATGTAATGTATGTATGCCTGGGTTTACCTGCCACCAGGGGGAGCGACCGTCAGAGGTCATTGGACCACAGACACACACGTGCAGCCCTTGTATATAAAGAAAGCCTCCATGTTTAATCCTCACTTTGAGAGCTAATAAAGTAAAGTCAGGTCGCACCTGATTGAGTTCACGGTACTAAGCCTATTGAGTTATTGCATACGCAACACATACCAACGAACAACACACAAGGAAACCAGTTGGCAATGGCACCCCATTCCATCATAGTATCCCACTAAAGATGTAACCCATCCATTCCTACACTCACTCCATCTTTCTCACTCAACTTTCTCTTCTTGAGAGCCAACGATAAGAGGGAGAGGGAGAGAACCGGAGGGAGAACACCATCATTGGCGACCCTAACCTCAGCAAAGGAGGCTGCCTTGGAAGTTTCTGGAGTCGCTGAGCAGCTGGAGGTGGAAGACGATGAGAGGGGGACATCTCAGCAGCCTGGTGACAGAATTACATCTCATACAGCGAAATTACATACATCAGTCGCTCATATGGGGATTGATGTCAGCAGCCACTGAATGGTCATCATCTGCATAATGGGACTGCACCCATGCTTCATATATGTAGTGCATCTCTTTACTTTCCCACAGGTCCATCATGAGCTGCCCCCCCTCCTCTCATTGCCCAGGTGACGACTCCTCCAGCATCTGACAGCGCACCGTCAACAGACATAAGCCCACCCAGCACCAGCGCAGATACGTACACCTCAGTGGGTGCCATGCGAGATAGAGTAGTGTTGTCACCTGATGTCTCACAAGTCACAAGTGAGCATGAGCAGATGGTGGAAACAGTGACAGCAGTGGAGACTCCTTGTCGGAGGACGCAGGACGCTCCAAGCTTTGCTCAGCTGTAGCCTCGGGGGCCATCAAGAAAGAGGGTGCTCCTGGAGGTGCAGCAAGAAGTGCAGGAGGCTGTGACAGGTTTTGCAAGCGCAATGTCTGCAAATGTGCAGAGAATGGTGGAGTCCATTTCTAACATGGAGTACCACCATGTTGCAGGCGATGGCGACTGTAGGCTCCTCCATGTAAAGGTTGGCCATCTGCATGGGGCAGCTAATGCACCACTCACATGAGCACATGGTCTCCACCAAGAATAGATGGCAGAGGCTCATATACCTCCTCTCTCGGAGGGGTGTCAACATCGAAACATAGAAAATAGGTGCAGGTCTAGGCCATTCGGCCCGTCGAACTTGCACCACCATTCAATAAGATCATGACTGATCATTCACCTCAGTACCCCTTTCCTGCTTTCGCTCCATACCCCTTGATCCCTTTAGCAGTCAGGGCCATATCGAACTCCCTCTTGAATATATCTAACAAACTGGCATCTACAACTCTCTGCGGTAGAGAGTTAACAGGTTAACAACTCTCTGAGTGAAGAAATGTCTCCTCATCTCGGTCCTAAATGGCTTACCCCTTATCCTTAGACTGTAACCCCTGGTTCTGGACTTCCCCAACATCGGGAACATTCTTCCTGCATCTAACCTGTAAGACCTCAAAAGTAGTAATCTCAGGAGAAACCTAAGGCAAAAAGCAAAAAGGGCCACATTACACCAAAATTCTAAAGGGGCAAAGTGTGTCAGAAAGACAAGCCTGAAGGTTCTGTGCCTCAATGCGAGGAGGATTCGGAATAAGGTGGGACCAGGAGGTGGGACCAGTACAAACCAGAAGGTCTGCACCTGGGCAGGACCGGAACCAATGTCCTCGGGGGAGTGTTTGCTATTTCTGTTGGGGAGGAGTTAAACTAATATGGCAAGGGGATGTGAACCTATGCAGGGAGAGAGAGGGAAGTAGAATGGGGACAGAAGCAAAAGATAGAAAGAAGAAAAGTAAAAGTGGAGGGCAGACAAACCTAAGGCAAAAAGCAAAAATGGCCACATTACACTAAAATTCTAAAGGGGCAAAGTGTGTCAGAAAGACAAGCCTGAAGGCTCTGTGCCTCAATGCGACAAGTATTCAGAATAAGGTGGACGAATTAACTGCGCAGATAGCAGAAAGGAAAAGGAGGCGGGGTGGCATTGCTGGTTAAAGAGGAAATTAATGCAATAATAAGAAAGGACATTAGCTTGGATGATGTGGAATCGGTATGGGTGGAGCTACGGAATACCAAGGGGCAAAAAACGCTAGTGGGAGTTGTGTACAGACCACCAAACAGTAGTAGTAAAGTTAGGGACAGCATCAAACAAGAAATTAGGGATGCATGCAATAAAGATACAGCAGTTATCATGGGTGACTTTAATCTACATATTGATTGTCCTAACCAAACTGGTAGCAATGCAGTGGAGGAGGATTTCCTGGAGTGTATTGGGGATGGTTTTCTAGACCAATATGTCGAGGAACCAACTAGGGAGCTGGCCATCCTAGACTGGGTGATGTGTAATGAGAAAGGACTAATTAGCAATCTTGTTGTGCGAGGCCCCTTGGGGAAGAGTGACCATAACATTTATTAAGATGGAGAGTGACACAGTTAATTCAGAAACTAGGGTCCTGAACTTAAGGAAAGGTAACTTCAATGGTTTGAGGCGTGAATTGGCTAGAAAAGACTGGTAAATGATATTTAAAGGGTTGACGGTGGATAGGCAATTGCAAACATTTAAATATCACATGGATGAACTTCAGCAATTGTACATCCCTGTGTAGAGTAAAAATAAAACGGGGAAGGTGGCTCAACCGTGGCTAACAAGGGAAATTAAGGATAGTGTTAAATCCAAGGAAGAGGCATATAAATTGGCCAGAAAAAGCAGCAAACTTGAGGACTGGGAGAAATTTAGAATTCAGCAGAGGAGGACAAAGGGTTTAATTAAGAGGGGGAAAATAGAGTACGAGAAGAAGCTTGCTGGGAACATAAAAACTGACTGCAAAAGTTTCTATAGATAAGTGAAAAGAAAAAGATTAGTGAAGACAAAGGTAGATCCCTTGCAGTCGGATTCATGTGAATTTATAATGGGGAACAAAGAAATGGCAGACCAATTGAACAAATACTTTGGTTCTGTCTTCACGAAGGAAGACACAAATAACCTTCCGGAAGTACTAAGGGACCGAGGGTCGAGTAAGAAGGAGGAACTGAAGGATATCCTTATTAGGCGGGAAATTGTGTTAGGGAAATTGATGGGATTGAAGGCCGATAAATCCCAAGGGCCTGATACTCTGCATCCCAGAGTACTTAAGGAAGTGGCCCTGGAAATAGTGGATGCATTGGTGATCATTTTCCAACAGTCTATCAACTCTGGATCAGTTCCTATGGACTGGAGGGTAGCTAATGTTACACCACTTTTTAAAAAGGGAGGGAGAGAGAGAAAGCCGGTTATTATAGACCGGTTAGCCTGACATCAATCATGGGGAAAGTGTTGGAATCAATTATTGAGGATGAAATAAAAGCGCATTTGGAAAGCAGTGACAGGATCAGACCGAGTCAGCATGGATTTATGAAGGGGAAATCATGCTTGAAAAATCTTCTGGAATTTTTTGAGGATGTAACTAGTAGAGTGGACAAGGGAGAACCAGTGGATGTGGTGTATTTGGACTTTCAAAAGGCTTTTGACAAGGTCCCACACAAGAGATTGGTGTACAAAATCAAAGCACATGGTATTAGGGGTAATATACTGACGTGGATAGAGAACTGGACGTGGATAGCAGACAGGAAGCAGAGAGTCGGGATAAACGGGTCCTTTTCAGAATGGCAGGCAGTGATTAGTCGAGTGCCGCAGGGCTCAGTGCTGGGAGCCCAGCTCTTTACAATATACATCAATGATTTGGATGAAGGAATTGAGTGTAATATCTCCAAGTTTGCAGATGACACTAAACTGGGTGGTGGTGTGAGCTGTGAGGGGAAACGCTAAGAGGCTGCAGGGTGACTTGGACAGGTTAGGTGAGTGGGCAAACGCATGGCAGATGCAGTATAATGTGGATAAATGTGAGGTTATCCACTTTGGGGCAAAAATGCGAAGACAGAATATTATCTGAATGGCGGCAGATTAGGAAAAGGGGAGGTGCAACGAGACCCGGGTATCGTGGTTCATCAGTCATTGAAAGTTGGCATACAGGTACAGCAGGCGGTGAAGAAGGCAAATGGCATACTGGCCTTCGTAGCTAGGGAATTTGAGTATCGGAGCAGGAAGGACTCACTGCAGTTGTACAGGGCCTTGTTGAGGCCTCACTTGGAATATTGTGTGCAGTTCTGGTCTCCTAATCTGAGGAAGGATGTTCTTGCTATTGAGGGAGTGCAGCGAAGGTTCACAAGACTGATTCTCAGGATGACAGGACTGACATATGAGGAGAGACTGGATCAACTGTGCCTTTATACATTGGAGTTTAGAAGGATGAGAGGGGATCTCATAGAAACATATAAGATTCTGACAAGACGGGACAGGTTAGATGCGGGTAGAATGTTCCCGATGTTGGGGAAGTCCAGAACCAGGGAACACAGTCTTAGGATAAGGGGCAGGCCATTTAGGACTGAGATGAGGAGAAACTTCTTCACTCAGAGTTGTTGACCTGTGGAATTCCCTGCCGCAGAGAGTTGTTGATGCCATTTCATTGGATATATTCAAGAGGGAGTTCGATATGGTCCTTACGGCTAAAGGGATCAAGGGGTATAGAGAGAAAGCAGGAAAGCGGTACTGAGGTGAATGATTAGCCATGATCTTATTGAATGGTGGTGCAGGCTCGACGGGCCGAATGGCCTAGTCCTGCACCTATTTTCCATGTTTCTATGTTGGCATCCCTCCTAGAGGATGGACTGGTGCAGGATGAACGAGTCATGGCAGCTGCCAGGGAATCTGGTGCACACATGCGTGATGATCTTCCTATGGTTGCAGACAAGCTGCACATTGAGGAAGTGGGAGCCCTTGCGGTTCACAAACACTCCTGGGTGAAGATAGGGTGCCCTGATGGCGACATGTGTTTAGTCGATGACGCCCTGCACCCGTGGGAAGCCAGCCAGAGCCCTAAAGCTGAGCGTCCGCTCAGTAACACTGGCCTCATCAGTGGCAAAGTTTATATAATTGGCTGACTTGTCAAAGAGGGCATCGGTGACCTGTGTGATGCATCTGTGGGCGGCCGACTGCGAGATGTCGCAAATGTCTGCTGCAGATCCGTGGAAGGAATCTGAGGCGAAGAGGTTGAGGGTGCTGGTGAGATTGACAGCCACTGGTAAGGCATGTCCACCCACTTCTATGGGCTGCAGGTCTTGCTCCAGCAATGTGCAAATGTCTGCCACGATCTGGCGTGATAGCCTGACTCTCCTTTGACACTGCTGCTCAGGCATGTTGAGGAAGTTGACATTCTGCCTGTATACCCTGTGTTGAGGGTATTGCCTCTGGCGCGGTGCACACCTGCACTGATGCCCTCTGTCCTGTGGAGTATCAGGTGCTTGAGGAGAAGGTTGGTGGAGTCAAGGGTTATGGGCAACAAAGTGGAGCTGAGGCCAAGATCAGATCAGCCAGGATCTTATTGAATAGCGGAGCAGGCTCCAGGGACCGTATGGCCTACTCCTGCTCCTATTTCTTATGTTACTGTTGGTGCTGCTAGTGTGCCTGTTGCTGTTGATGTTGGGGCTCATTATGGTCCAATTCTGAGGATCAAGGTGCGACAGTATAAACGGCACCCATACTGATGGAATAGATGGCAGATCAAGGACAGAAGCAATATGTCAATGATGTGATAGGTTCTACCCATGAGGTGACACTGGATGCCAACTTTGCTGAAAACAGTTGCAGCCTCTAGAAAGCTAAATCTGTGCTGGCCATGCAGTCAGCAACAGTTTCTGCCTGAGGAAAATGATCAGCTGTGAGGTAGGAGTATTTATTGTACTTTCCATGCTGTGCACAAATCAGCTGGATCAATGGCCACTCAACTTCCGCTGCCCGCCGGCAAATGTGGCCGAGGGAAAGGCGCGTGGGGGCAGGATGACGGCGGGTTTGCGACCCACTGGAAGATATTTCAAATTTCCCCACCTGACCCACCTCCAATCACACCCACACGGACCACAGAAAATTCTGCCCAAAAATTCCTAAAACCTTTGGAGAGCTGCAAAGGGCATCTCAACTGATCAGCATTCTTGACAGGGCTGAAGGAGCAGGCGACTAAGAGGGAAGTGCAGGCATGGATTTGAAGACAGGAGATGGGGCAGCTCAGCACCTGGCTCCCTGTTTGGTGGACGCAGGAGTGGTGCTGCATGAGGTAGTTGTGAAGAGGGTCGCTCTCTGTGCCACTCCATGGCACCATCCTCATGGGTCAACATTGCAGCATGCCTGCAAGGAGGTGCAGGAACATTTCAGGCCAAGCTGACCATTACTGGCACTACTTAAGGCAGCCAATGTTGCATGACAGCCACTGATGCCTTTGGAGCAGATGGCACATTTGTACATCTGCTTATTACTGACTCAAACTCAAAGACAAGTCCCCACAGTTTTTGCCAGAAATGTCTGCAGAAATGAATGGTGGCATCTTGGCAATCGTGGCCAATTGGGTATTGCTGGCTTTGGATCACACCGGCATTGGTTTCTTTCAAGTAGTGTCATGTAAAATATAATGTAGTGATTGGGATTTTTTTTGAACAACAATCCAACATCAGAGTTAGTCAGGCATTCACCATTCACATATAGTAGTGACACCATCAGTAGTTTACTCTGAGAAGATGAGCCTCCATCAGCACCAATGTGGGGTCATTTCACTTCTCACTGTAGATGTGGGTGTGCAGGTGCGAGCAGGAGGGCATGGAGCATCTCTTAGGCATCCTGACATTCCTGGCATCCCTCTGTAGCTCCTCTTCTTCTTCCAAACATGTCAGCTCAGAGGATTCCCATTGGGAAACCAATTGGCACTGGTAATGGTGCTGGGAGAAAAAGGCAATCGAAGAAATCTGGCTCAAAGGCTCATGAGAACCGAGGCACAAGCAGATAAATAAATTAATAAAAACAGACCAGATGTGGCTGAAGAGCACTTACCTTCAACATCTGTATGCTTTAAATGACTTCCAGCCTGAAGGTCTGCTCCTAGAAACACTGTACTCCAGGTTACCGGGTTGTGGATTGGACTTGACATTCAGCATCCTACCCATTGGAAATCAAGCAGGAGACTTCAATGCCCTTTTTGATGTATTAGCTGAAGTTCCTGTCAATTTTAAGAGCCCCAAATCCAACCATGAATTGGAACAGGGCCAGAATAGGTGGCAGTTAGTTTCTGCCTGATTTTGTGTTGTTATGCCCTGTGTGGTTTATTTTTTGAATGTAATGTTAATGCAAATTAGACCCAGTTTATGCTCAACCATGTTGTTCCAATAGTGATGTAAAAAGCCTCCAATGGTCTGCAGGCAAACAGGGCCTTTAATTTGGGATTTGAGGGTAAATCCCTATAATGGATTTGTCTGCATTGAGAGCTGGATTAAGATTGCTTGAACAAATGACTCCACCCATTGGAAGCACTCACCTTGGGGGACTTAGATAGACAGTTTGAGGAGACTGCATTGGGGGAGTCCCGAGCAGAAGCATGTTGTGGTTGCAGTGCAGAAGCAGGAAGCTGCTGGCTGGAGGATCAGCAGAAACATGACTAGTCCAGGCACAGACAAGGATGATGTCTCCAAGGGCAATGTAACATTCAGACCAACTAGATCCCTTGACT
Organism: Pristiophorus japonicus; assembly: GCF_044704955.1. NCBI lineage: Eukaryota > Metazoa > Chordata > Chondrichthyes > Pristiophoridae > Pristiophorus > Pristiophorus japonicus. The sequence goes on along the minus strand of NC_091987.1, from coordinate 30,667,731 downwards.
CAAATGACAGTGGATGTGCCAGAGAGTGGTCAGGATCAACTGCTGACAGCAGTGGACATAGCAGAAGCACTTTAATTGTCCTCCACACTTTAAATTCTACTGACTTCATAGAAGATTAGGGGGTGATCTAATTGAGCTGTTTAAGATGTTTAAAGGATTTAACAGATCGATTGAAACTTTTAAAGCTGAGATTGATCATCATCATCATAGGCAGTCCCTCGAAGCGAGGATGACTTGCTTCCACGCCAAAAAAGGATGAGTTCTCCGGTGTTTCACTGAAGGACCTAATATTCCAGGTCCTGAACTGTATCCTGAAGGGTGGGAGATGCCTGTGTGTGGATTTTTTTTAACGTGTGGTGGCGGTTGCACACCAGCCACCACACGGGCTTGACAGAACTAGGTCTTGTTCCAGTGGCAAGGATTAACCAAGACGACTAGAGACCAGCTCTGCTGCATGGACCTAGTGCGCACACATATGGCAGTGGGGGCTGGCTCGAGCTGCCCCTGGGCCCCTGGCCCCGATCTCACACCTCTCCTGGGCCCCGATCACGCCCCTCTACAATCCCTCACCGCTCCTTCGCCCCGACCTCGCCGCTTCTGCTGTATCTGCCCACGCTCCAATCACCGACCTGGTCCTTGGTGACGTCACTCTTTGCTCACCCTCCTGCACCAGCTCGCGCTGCTCCCTGAAGGAGTATGCCTCCACACTGCTCATGATGGTCACTCGCCGCTCCTTTTATGGCCCCGACCTGCCGCTGGTGTTCTCAAGATTGATAGATTTCTGTTGATAGATTTCTGTTCGGCAAGTGTATTAGGGGTTACGGAACCAAGTATATGGAATCGGGTAGATGGAGTTAAGATACAGATCAGACAAGATCTAATATAATGGCGGAACAGGCTTGAGGAGCTAAATGGCCTACTCCTGTTCCTATGGCACTGAATTTTCGGCCCCCATCACAATCATGCATCCTGCACCCATCCAAATCTACACTTCAAGATGCACCAATGAACTAACCTCAAAAAATTAAGTGCAAACTACACAATTGAGATCTAACCATTCAGATTTAAACTACAGTAATATCAGAAAATCGTGGCTACACTGTCACCAAAGGGAAGCATGCTTGTATTGTTATATGATGTCTGTAACACTGAATGTACCTTACACTGTATACACCTTACTGTACACCAGAGGATGCTGCTGCTGGAGACCTAAGGGTTACCTGCTCACTGCAGGCAACCCAGTGTAAAAGGGAGCTCACAGCTTGGTGTCCTCAGTCGAGGCGCTGCAAATAAAGGACTACAGTCTACACAGTTTAAGTACCATACCCTGCCTCATGGAGTCATTACCAAAGGTGCTTGCATACACAACTAGTGACGAGGTCACGAACTACATGCTCAGCATGTCGAATCTCAGCAACTTTCAGCAATTTACCGATGGGGAAGATTGGGATACTTTTGTAGAAAGATTGGAACATTTCTTCAAAGCCAAAGACCTGGATGGGGACACACCGGCTACATGATCAAAAAAGTGCAGGGCCATCCTGCTTAGTAGTTGTGGGCCCACCATCCATTGTCTCGTCAGGGACTTGCTAGCCCCGGAGAAGACAACCACCAAGAGCTATGGGCAACGTGTAACACTAATACGGGAGCAACTAAAACCAAAAGAAAGCATCCTCACAGCCAGGCACCGGTTCTACACTTACCAGCGACCCGAAGGCCAAGAAAGTATGCTGCACATTTAAGAAGACGAGCTGCAACATGTGATTTTGGAGACCACCTTAATGAAGCACTGAGGAACATATTTGTCATCGGAATAAGCCACGAGGGACTCCTACACAAATTGCTCTCTGCGGACATCACAGTCACACTGCAGAAAGCAATTCAAGTGAGCCAGGCCTACCTGGTTTCGGCCGGCGACGCCAGGCGAATACTGACCCAGGACTCTAAACCGGCGAGCGCAGTGCACCGCATGGACACTTCGAAAGGCAGAAATGCTGCCCCGAGTCCCGCAACCCTGAGTCCGCCACATGGGGCAAACTGGATGGCCCCGTGCTGGCGCTGTGGAGAAAACCACAGGGCCCACCAGTGCCGTTACAAAGACTATACATGCAAAGGTTGCAAAGAAAAAGGGCACCTTCAGAGAATGTGCAGAAAAAGCTTTACTCACCGCGTCACTGGCTGATCACCGGGGCTCTGACACAGATGAAGATGAAGCTGCTCAACCTCTGGAAGAAGAGTATGGAGTTTATACCTGCTCCACCGAAAGTTCTCCATGGACGATGGAAGTAGACATCGATGAGGTCCCAGTTTCCATGGAGATCGAGCCAGTCTGATGAGTCAAACGACCTTTGAAAAAATTTGGATGAATCCCGCCACTCGACCAAAACTGTCTCTTGTCCAAGCGCAGCTGTTCACCAACACGAAAGGTAAAATCCAAATCGTTGGCAGCGTAGACGTCCAGGTCTCCCAGGGCGGCGTGTTGAACAGACTCCCCCTATGGATCATTGCCGGTGATGGCCCACGCTGCTGGGAAGGAATTGGATGAACCCGGTCCAAATCAGTCGAAGTGGCAACAGCCTCCAGGCTCCAGCAATCGATATCGAACATGGATCCATCGCTGCATCTAGAAATCCCACTCTCCAGCTCGACTGCGCGGCAAAATCTCCAGGACCACACCACGGCGAAATCTCCAGGACCGAAAACCCAAACTTCTCCTTCCGGGCCGGGGCAGGACTCCAAGAGGCGAAAATCATCGAGAAAGGTGGACTCCCGACGTCCATGGCCGAACTTGAGGAAGAAAAGACCACCACAGCCTACCTGGAGGAGAGCCAGAAGATGGCAGCTGCACCATGAGGAGAAGAACCTGCAATCAAAATGGCCGCGACCAGACCACGAGGAGCAGTGTTGGAGGAGTGACACGTGACACCGAGCGGCCAATCGGATTTGAAGGTGCCCTTAAAGGAGACCGGTAACCAAAAGAATTTAAAGGAACAGTTTCAACTTAAAGATGACAGGGACTTTAAAGCTAAAAATGCAGTAAAAGGCTGCAAGTATAATAATGTAACCATGAATTGTGATGCTGAAAAATGAAATGAATGCTTGTGTAAGTAAGGTTAAGAACAAGCTTGTTATGTGTGATGATTATGACAGAGAGTTTGAAATGCCTAATGTAACCATGTCTGGTGAGACCATGATACCAAAAAGTGATGCAAATGCTGTTATTAACAATGTAAAGGCAGTCAATAATGTCGACTCGACGATGTATGACCAGAGCCATGGTGTCATGTATACAGGTAGAACACTGTTATAGAACATTGGGTTCTACAGGGACCATGCAAATGCTAGAGAAATCCCCCCATAGAAGACCCCCAGGTCCAGCTGGCTACCAGACCATGTAGCCTGGACCTTTGGAACTAGTGTGATGCCCCAGGAAGGACACACACACACCCAGTGGGAGCAGACCCACTACAGGGACAGTGGTCACTGGGCAGCACAGCCACCACCACTGCAACCTGCCCCAGACCAGCCCTACACACCCTGGCCACGAGAGCCAACACCAGGAGCGAGAGGCCAATACCCTCCAGCTTTCCTGGAAAACCCTGGGATGACCAGACACTCATCCCAATTGGAGGACAAGGAGCCCACATAGTCCTGTGGCCCTGCCCACCACCACACAACTACCCACATCACAGAGTATGCACCCTACCCACTGCGGCACTGGCCACACCACTGAGGGATCCCACAACAGTGGCACCCACATGGTCTGTGTGTGAAGCGGGGGAAATGTATGAGGCCAGCCTCAAGTACAGGGGTCACACCTGGCGCCCACACAACCCTCACCACAACCTCCCATAGCCCACTGCTGATCACCTCCCCAGGTCATGACAATAAGGACTTGAAAATGCTTAGAGGGGAGTGTTGTTATGTATGCATGCTTGTATTGTTATATGATGTCTGTAACACTGAATGTACCTTACACTGTACAGATGTTAATGTACACCAGGGGGTGCTGCTGCTGGAGACCTAAGGGTTACCTGCACACTGCAGGCAACCCAGTATAAAAGGGAGCTCACAGCTTGGTGTCCTCACTCGAGGAGCTGCAAATAAAGGACTACAGTCTACATAGTTTAAGTACCATACCCTGCCTCGTGGAATCATTACCAAAGGTGCCTGCATCCATCCAAATCTACACTTCAAGATACACCAATGAACTAACATCAAAAAATTAAGTGCAAACTACACAATTGAGATCTCACCATTCAGATTTAAACTGCAGTAATATCAGAAAATCGAGGCTACACTGTCACCAAAGGGAAGCACTGGGGTAAAACACGCAAGGCACAGAGACTCATCACTTTCAGGATATTAAATTTGGTTACAGTTTACTCTCTGTCCATAGAGTTTTCTTCTGATGGTGCAAAATAAGATCTTAGCAGATCAAAGTAATTAAAGTGCTGTAGAGGACTATGCTCATAAAGATTGTGCACATTTGGTGCATTAAGTGGCTCTGACAATTAGGTGATGTTTTTATATACGAGAGCCTGGTGTATGGCTCTCGCTGCAAAGCTGCAAATTTAGCAGCGATCTTGTCTAGATCATTTAAATGGTCCTGCTCTGTCAATGGCTGAAGGTGAGCTGCCTCTTTCTCCACTTCTCCGTGCTTAGACCAAAGGAAAATAAATAATATCATAAAAGTGTTTTGACTGCTGCCTGGGAAGCATGATCCTATGTTGCTGATCACTGACCGTTGTACATTTATGGAGTGGAAACCCTTGCGGTTTAAGAAAGCCATGGGATTGCGTGTTGGGCCCCAAATGGTCACAGGGTGCCATCAATGATGCGCCGGACTTTATTGAAACCTGCAATGCTGAGAAATTGCAATGCCCTCTCATTCTGCTGCTGGTTTTCATGGAGAAATTGATGAAGCTGCTTGTGCTAGCAAAAAATGCATCAGAAATAATGGGCCCAAGTTTCCACAAGAAAAAAAACGGGCGCCCCTCCGAGCTGGGCGCCCGTTTTTCGCGCCTAAAACGGCGCCTAAAAAAATCCTCGGTATTCTCCACCTACTTACAGGTCTTCTGGCCCTCGGCGCAGCCAGCACGAGCTGTGGGGGGGGCGGAGCCAGGTCCCGGCGCTGAAAACAGTGCCGGGACCTCTGCACATGCGCGCTACAGTCGGCACGCAAGTGCAGTAGCTCCAGGCGCCGAACTGTGGGAGGGGCCCGAAGCACGCAGCCCCTAGCCGTGGCCCAATGGCCTCACTGGGGCTGCGTGAATGAGGCTCCTCCCACGGCCAGCTCCTGCTCCCCCTCCCCACCCCGTCCCGACCCAACACCCGCTCCCCGACCCGATCCGACACCCGCTCCCCCCACCCCCGCCCCGACCCGAGACCCGAGACCCGCTCCCCCCCCCGCCCCGACCCGAGGCCCGCTCCCCCCCCGACCCGACACCCGCTCCCCCCACCCCCGCCCCGACCCGACCCGACACCCGCTTCCCCCCCGCCCCGACCCGAGACCCGCTCCACCTCCCCCGCCCCGACCCGAGACCCGCTCCTCCCCCCCGCCCCGACCCGACACCCGACACCCGCTCCCCCCCCCGCCCCACCCCGACCCGACACCCGCTCCCCCCCCCGCCCCGCCCCGACCCGAGGCCCGCTCCCCCCGCCCCGACCCGAGGCCCGCTCCCCCCCCCCGCCCCGACCCGAGGCCCGCTCCCCGCCCGCCCCGACCCGACCCGAGACCCGAGACCCGCTCCCCCGCCCCGACCCGAGGCCCGCTCCCCCCCCCCGACCCGACCCGAGACCCGCTCCCCCCCGACCCGAGGCCCGCTCCCCCCCCCGACCCGACACCCGCTCCCCCCCCCGACCCGAGGCCCGCTCCCCCCCCCCCGACCCGACACCCGCTCCCCCCCCGACCCGACACCCACTCCTGTTCCCCAACCCCCCCTCTCTCTTCCCCGACCCCCGCTCCCTCTCCCCCCTCCCTCTCTCCCCCTCCCCCTCCCTCCCTCTCCCTCCCTTCCCCCCCTCTCCCTCCCTTCCCCCCCCTCTCCCTCCCTCCCCCTCTCCCTCCCCTCCCCCCCTCTCTTCCTCCCCCCCCTCACCCTCTCTCCCTCCCCCTCTCTCTCCCTCCCCCCATCTCTCCCTCCCCCCCCTCTCGCTCTCTCTCCCCCCTCTCTCTCTCTCCCCCTCCCCCCCTCTCTCTCTCTCTCCCTCCCCCCCTCTCTCTCTCTCTCCCTCCCCCTCCTCTCCCTCCCCCCTCTCTCTCTCTCCCTCCCCCCCCCACTCTCTCTCCCTCCCCCCTCTCTCTCTCTCTCCCTCCCTCCCCCCCCTCTCTCTCTCTCTCTCCCTCCCCCCTCTCTCTCTCTCCCTCCCTCCCTCCCCCCCCTCTCTCTCTCTCTCTCCCTCCCCCCCTCTCTCTCTCTCTCCCTCCCCCCCCTCTCTCTCTCTCCCTCTCCCCCTCTCTCTCTCTCTCTCCCTCCCCCCCTCTCTCTCTCTTTCTCCCTCCCCCCCTCTCTCTCTCCCTTCCCCCCCTCTCTCTCTCTCTCCCTCCCCCCCCTCTCTCTCTCTCCCTCCCCCCCTCTCTCTCTCTATCCCTCCCCCCCCCTCTCTCTCTCTCCCTCTCCTCCCTCTCTCTCTCCACCCCCCCCTCTCTCTCTCTCTCTCTCTCTCCCTCCCTCCCCCCCCTCTCTCTCTCTCCCTCCCCCCCCCTCCCCTCTCTCTCTCTCCCTCCCCCCTCCCTCTCTCTCTCTCTCTCCCTCTCTCTCTCTCTCTCCCCCTCCCGCTCAGCGGCACGAACGGCTGCAGAATTCTCCCTGGCTGAAGCACTTTCACACAGGTAGGAAGATGGTTTATTTAATCTTTTCTTGGCTTATAAATGTTTATTCAGGTTGGATTTATTTGTAGAATATTTGTAGAAGTATAAATAAGGATTTATTGTCGAATTTAATGAGTTCCCTTCCCCCCCACCTCGTTCTAGACGCCTAATTTGTAACCTGCGCCTGATTTTTTAATGTGTAGAACAGGTTTTTTCAATTCTACAAAAATCTTCACTGGCTCCATTCTACTTTAGTTTGGAGTACATTTTCACTGTGGAAACTTTCAAATCAGGTGTCAGTGGCCGGACACGCCCCCTTTTGAAGAAAAAATTCTGTTCTAAACTAGAACTGTTCTACCTGACGAGAACTGCAGAAAAAAAAATGTGGAGAATTGCGATTTCTAAAATAGTCCATTCTCCACCAGTTGCTCCTAAAAATCAGGCGCGAATCATGTGGAAACTTGGGTCCAATATCTGGGGACTTGTGCCAAAATTGGGAGAACTGTCCCACAGACTAGTCAAGCAACAGCCTGATCTAGTCATACTCACAGAATCATACCTTTCAGCCAATGTCCCAGACTCCTCCGTCACAATCCCTGGGTCTGTCCTGTCCCACCGACAAGATAGGCCCACCAGAGGTGGCGGCACAGTGGCATGCAGTCGGGAGGGGGCGGCCCTAGCAGTCCTCAACATTGATTCCAGACCCCATGAAGTCTCATGGTTTCAAATCAAGCATGGGTAAGAAACCCTCCTGCTGATTACCATCGGCCACCTTCCCTCAGCTGATGAATCAGTACTCCTCCATGTTGAAAACCACTTGGAAGAAGCACTGAGGGTAGCAAGGGCACAGAATTTACTCTGGGTGGGGGACTTCAATGTCCATTACCAAGAGTGGCTCGGTAGCACCACTACTGACAGAGCTGGCTGAGTCCTGAAGAACAATGCTGCCAGATTGGGCCTGCAGCAGGTGCTGAGAGAACCAACACGAGAGAAAAACCTACTTGACCTCTGTTCATGACAGCACTAGTAACAGTGACCACCTCACTGTCATTGTGGAGATGAAGTCCCGTCTACACTGAGGACACCCTCCATCGTGTTGTGTGGCACTGCCACCGTGCTAAATGGAATAGATTCAGAACAAATCTAGCAGCTCAAAACTGGGCATCCATGAGGCGCTATGGACCATCAGCAGCAGAAGAATTGTATTCCACCACAATCTATAACCTCATGACCAGGCATATCCCTCACTCTGCCACTACCATCAAGCCAGGGGACCAATCATGGTTCAATAAGGAGTGTGCAAGAGCATGCCAGGTGCAGCACCAGGCGTACCTAAAAATGAGGTGCCAACCTGGGGAAGCTGCAACACGGGACTACATACATGCTAAACAGCGGAAGCAGCATGCTATAGATAGAGCTAAGCAATGCCACAATCAACAGATCAGATCAAAGCTCTGCAGTCCTGTCATATCCAATCATGAATGGCGGTGGACAATTAAACAACTAATGGGAGGAGGAAGCTCCATGAATATATCCATCCTCAATGATGGCAGAGTCCAGCATGTGAGTGTAAAAGTCAAGGCTGAAACATTTGCAACCATCTTCAGCCAGACGTGCCGAGTGGCTAATCCATATCGGCCTCCTCCTGAGGTCCCCACCATCACAGAAGCCAGTCTTCAGCCAATTCGATTCACTCCACAAGATATCAAGAAACGGCTGAGCGCACTGAATACAGCAAAGGCTATGGGCTATGGGTTGTCGTGCTGAAGTCGTGTGCTCCAGAACTAGCCGGCCCTCTAGCCAAGCTGTTCCAGTACAGCTACAACACTGGCAGCTATCCGACAATGTGGAAAACTGCCCAGGTATGTCCTGTCCACAAAAAGCAGGACAAATCCAATCCGACCAATTACTGCCCCATCGGTCTACTCTCAATCATCAGCAAACTGATGGAAGGTGTCATCAACAATGCTATCAAGTGGCACTTATTCACCAATAACCTGCTCAGCGATGCTCAGTTTGGGTTCCACCAGGACCACTCAGCTCCAGACCTCATTACAGCCTTGGTCCAAACATGGACAAAAGAGCTGAATTCCAGAGGTGAGGTGAGACTCACTGCCCTCGACATCAAGGCAGCATTTGACCGAGTGTGGCACAAAGGAGCCAGAGTAACACTGAAATCAATGGGACAGGGGGAAAACTCTCCACTGGCTGGAGTCATACCTAGCACAAAGGAAAATGGTTGTGGTTGTTGGAGGTCAATCAACACAGCCCCAGGACATCGCTGCAGGAGTTCCTCAGGGCAGTGTCCTAGGCCCAACCATCTTCAGCAGCCTTAGCAATGACCTTCCCTCCATCATAAGGTCAGAAGTGCGGATGTTCGCTGAAGACTGCACAGTGTTCAGTGCCATTCACAACTCCTCAGATAATGAAGCAGTCCACGCCCGCATGCAGCAACACCTGGACGACATTCAGGCTTGGGCTGATAAGTGGCAAGTAACATTCGCGCCACACAAGTGCCAAGCAATGACTATCTCCAACAAGTGAGAGTCTAACCACTGCCCCTTGACATTCAACAGCATTACTGTCGCCGAATCTCCCACTATCAACATCCTGGGGGGGGGTCACCATTGACCAGAAACTTAACTGGAACAGCCACATAAATACTGTGGCAACAAGAGCAGGTCAGAGGTTGGGTATTCTGCGGCGAGTGTCTCACCTCCTGACTCCCCAAAGCCTTTCCATCATCTACAAGGCACAAGTCAGGAGTGTGATGGAATACTCTCCACTCGCCTGGATGAGTGCAGCTCCAACAACACTCAAGAAGCTCGACATCATCCAGGACAACGCAGCCCGCTTGATTGGCCCCCCATCCACCTCCTTCAGCATTCACTCCCTCTACCACCGGCACACCGTGGTTGCAGTGTGTACCATTTACAAGATGCACTGCAGCATCTTGCCGAGGCTTCTTTGGCACCACCTCCCAAATCCGTGACCTCTACCACCTCGAAGGACAAGGGCAGCAGTTGCCTATATCACATCCCACCTTTCATCCTCTTCTTTCTTCTCCAACTACCATAGAACAGAAGAACTTAAATCAATTCCCATATTCTGATTTTTAATTGTAACAATCAAAAATGTTGCTACCAAAAATCTGGGATTTGAAAAAAATGCAAAAAATTATCAAAAAACGTCCAAAGTCTTAGAAATTCAATTTGCAGAATCAATATTCAAAGTCCAGTCAGAAATGAATTTGTGAAAAATCTAGCTGGTTCTAACTTTGAACAGTACACGTTGTTAGCTGAGAACTGGCCTGACCTTCATCACCCATTTCACGAGGGAATGGAGCATGTACTCTTTGCGCTGCCATTACCATTGCTTTAAATGATACTCTAGCACATTTTGTGCACATGCACTTTAGGCCAGACTGATAGGAGGATTCTAATCTGCGCAGGGATGCGGCAATATGGACCTCTGTACTATTTCTCAGTCCTGACGTGCTTGTTCTGCACTGATGCCATAAACGATATGGAATAGAAAATATACCCACATCTCCTATAACCAGATAGAACCTACAACAGATACATCATATATGACTTTGACTTGGATGTACTTACAAATAAAATGCACAGTAGCAGGAAAAAGAAAAACAATATCGGCAAAATACTAAACAAAGAGGAATAATAATTGGACTAATTGTCAAATATTATGCATAAATAACTTTACAGTTATTTGTTGTACATTTAAAGACTATTGTCACTGGAATGTAGTCACAAATGTTGCAATCAACCAGTCATTGGATTACAGACAGACAACGTCCATTGCATTTTATAATCTGTCTCTTTTCCCAACTGTACAAAGCATCTAACATTGTCAAATTCCCTTCATTTCCTAAAAGTGAAATCTTTTGTAGTCTGCCTCTTTATAAAATCTTTATAATTTTACAGTTTTACAAATGTTTAGATTTATAAAGATAGTCATGCTAACTGATTACGTGTTATATTTGAACCTATTTGTTTTAACATTTTGTAACTGAAATATGTTGTCATACCTGTAAGGTCATCTAGGCTCAAGGAAATGTGGACGGGTTTATCCGAAGGTAGCCTCCTTGTGGTAATCATGTGGCCAATGGTACTAGAGGTCTGACTGTAGTTTCTGCTCTTCAGCTGTGAGGAAAGATTGGTACTGCAATTCATTATAAGTTCCTGACATTTACTAGGAAAGCCTTTTTAGCACCGCCCATGTAAAGTAAGTGCCCCTATTCTGCTGGAACAGTATCTGTTAAACAGAATCCATAGTGATTTCCCCATCCCCTTCTAATGTCAAATGTAGAAATAGAAGATGGTGAAAGTAATGTAAAGAATAACCTTTATGACAAAACTTGGAAACATTGCAGAAGAGTTCAATGGATTTTCTATGTCTTCCTTTTGAGTAATAACTTCCCGAATTCATAGCACTGCTTCATGTATTCTATTTATATTTATATTTCATAAAAGTTCAAGATAAGCAAAGTTAATTGCCAGTAATCAGAAAGATAAGCCAAATAGACAATGAATCTTGTACAAAACTAAATGAAAAATATCATTTTTTTCTCATAAAAACATGGTACTACTTTAGAGCCTAGGCACAGATTTCACCTATTGTCTTACCTTGCACAATTCCACACCTGCCGATGCAAGGTTCTGAACCGACTTGTGTCTTGCCTGGTCTTTGCCTTTGCGGAGCATTAAAGATTAAATGTGAGATAGAGCACCTGCTGCATGGCAACAAATTGACAGTGTAATAGACGCTGGAACAGCTGCTAGGACAGCATGCTGTTACCTGCACTTCCCATGGGCTCTGGGCTCCCACAGGCCCGCTTTCTGTCGGCCGGACTTTCCCTCCCTTTCCTACTGAAAAAGGCACAGAACTTTATTCACTCGCACAACACAGGATGAAATTCCTCTCTCTGGTGTGTTTCCTATCATTTTGTTTACAGTTCAGAAACTTTACAGTGCAAACAAACTGTCTTTAAACTATAAAAATATTGTTAGCATGACCCGGTCTGTGTCAGCCTGCTGCAGCAAACTCCTTTAAACAACATGACTCCAGTCAGTAAAAATGCCTATGACCCCAATTAGCTCAGGGTGACATAGCCAGTTTGGACTGCAGCTGCAACAGTACGTAAATGTACCATGATGCAGTTTTCCAAACTGAGGCTCAGTGTGTCTGTGCTTCTGCACAATATGACAGAATAGTAGTATGCGCAATAGAAATGAATAACACTTGAATGACAGTAATGACAGGTGTCAGCCTCATCTGACACGAAAATCCTCGACATATTTTGGCATGTTTTCTACAACTCACATATCAAATAACCACATTTCGAGATGCAGCAGTCTGTTATAGCACTGGCTGCTGAATTTGACAGTCAACTTCCACCCATGATTTGTCCGTAAAATCTATGGCTTTTAAAAAAAAAACATAGAAGAACCATTGGAGCCTTACAACAGACTAGAGAGGCCGGCAATGAATGTCGTCCCTCGGGAAACTGCACAACGGCATAGAATTAGATGAGATTAAAAACAAATAAAGATTTAAAGCTAGCTGGGTAGATTAGTAATTAATCTGCTGAGGGCCCCTGCAGCTATTTATAATCACCCCTTTTTGTTATATCTCCTCTTCTTTTAGGTTGTCTCAAGCCACGTGCCATTCCCCAGCAAATTGGGCAGGCAATAAACCTTCTCCCAATGCCATTCTGGAATTGGCCGCTAACAAATGCATGAGAGTGACCTCGTCTGACATGCCCTTCAATTTTTCTTCCATCTCCAATGGGAAAGCACCTGGCGTCTTCTTGCACCCGTCCCTAACTGGTTCATGTTAAGAACTCGCTCTGTAGGACGCAAAGCCTCACTCTACCAACTCCATGATCCAGAAGCTGTTTCGGCACATTGCCCAAAAATAATACAGGGTTATAAATTTTCCATTTGCCTTAAACCATAGCATGTAATTTTTTTCTTTTTAACATCTGCAATATTATTTGTCTAAATATAATTTTAACAAAATGTGTAACTGTACTTCTGCTTGTAAGTATTTTGTACAACACTGGTTAGGCCCCAGGTAGAGTATTCTGGCCAATTCTGGGCACCGCACTTTAGGAAGGATGTCAAAGCCTTGGAGAGGGTGCAGAAAAGATTTACTAGAACGGTACCAGGGATATGGGACTTCAGTTATATGGAGAGACTGGAGAAGCTGGGGTTGTTCTCATTAGAACAGATAAGGTTAAGGGGAGATTTGATGGAGGTGTTCCAGTTCATGAAGGGTTTCGATAGAGTAAATAAGGAGAAACTGTTTCCAGTGGCTGAAGTGTCAGTATCTAGGGGACACAGACTTAAGGTAATCGACAAAAGAACTAGAGGCAACATGAGGAAAACAAATTTATGCAGCGAGTTGTTAAGATCTGGAATACACTGCCTGAAAGGGTGGTGGAAGCAAACTCAAAATTAACTTTCAAAGGAGAATTAGTTAAATATTTGAAGGGGAAACATTTGCAGGGTTATGGGTAAAGAGCAGGAGAGTGGGACTAATTGGATAGCTCTTTCAAAGAGCCGGCACAGGCACAATGGTCGAATAGCCTCCTTATGATTCTATGAATTGTATTTCTGAGAAGCTAAGCATCTCCTTCTGACCTCAAGGGACTAAATGCTTACTTCACATCTTCCCTTTGCAGTTATTCTGGTTGAACTCACCAGTCCCACCTGAGTTTTCAGCAGCACTGCAGGCAGGGAAACTGAGAGAGTCACAGTGCTCATGGTAAGCATAGAGTGGTGCCAATGTCTGTTTGGCCTCTATTCTCAACAGGAAGAGGATACATGAATGCGAGAGAGTTTTCCCTTACAGAAAACTAATGGTGAAGATATATAGGACAAACACCTAGTGGGAATTACAAGAATAAACTGACGGAATGTTCCAACTGCATAACCACCAGGAATAAATTCAGTGCAACGTGAGAACCACTGTACAAATAAGATTTCACTATTTAGTAAGATATGAATTTAATTTGTGCTTATCAATATTTCCATCAAATGCATGCTGTTTCTGTTTTCTTGTCAAGAGGCTTCTGAATGACTTTTCCACAATTCTTGCAATAGTATCAAACATGGATAAAGCTACAATTGTGTCATTCTATGAGAAGAGAGAACTATGCAGAAAATGTATGAACTTGCCAAAAGTAAGTTAATAAATTGTAAGGGCATCATCACTCTTTGTACAGCACCAGAAGTATAATTTATTGTTAAAGTTTATGATAGCAATAAAAAGAGCAATTTCCAAGCATAGATAGATAGCTTCCTTTGAGTTAAGTTGCGTTTGGTTTCACTGAGTATTGGCGTCTGCAGACAAAAAGGGCCTACAAATTGATTTGCCCCCCAAAAACGGACATGGGAATCGCGTTGTGCGATCAACCCATGCACATTCAGAGGACTGTAGACAGCACACAAACTTTGTCCTCCTGCTCATTTGCATGATTATGGTGTTCATCCCAGCACTGAACATGCTGCTGAGTGTCTGAACGCTCAGCAGGGGGTCCAAGTTTGTGCGAGGCTAGCACCAATTAAAGCTAGTCTGAATATTTAGAGGCAGTCTGCATCTCATAAAGGGGAAGTGCTTTCTGCCTGCAGCAGATCATTAAACTGGCTGGGAAAGACAGTGGAAAAGAACAATTAATAATGGCACAACAGGGAAGAGAATGTACACCAAGGTTCTCCGATACAGCACTGGAGCTTTGGTGGAGGAGGTTAATAGGAGGAGAGAGGCCCTCTTTCCACAGAGGGTCAGAAGGCCCTCCAGGCAACAGAGTAGAGCAGTGGGAGCAGATAGCCACTGTGGTGAATGCGAGAAGTGTAGCCATGAGGACATGGACACAGTTTAGGAAGACGTTTAATGACCTCACATGGTCAAGATCAGTAAATTTGTCGTCAAATGCCATATCCCACCATCTATACAGCTAGCCTCACACACGACTCAATACATCACACCATGTTAGAAACTAAAGATGCCTAAAAATGTATAAAACTGATACGAATGCTGTGTTTTAAATTGTTGTTTTGAACTGGAATCAAAGTGTCGACTCAGGATGGTTAGACATGCTAATGTCTCGGTACCCTGCTGAGATGTTATAGCATCCTGCACTATGGCAACCATTATCTGTGGTTTTCAAGTTAAAGCTTCAGTTTGTTTATGTATCTTCAAGACAATTTGTATAGAAAGACATAGAATGGAGGGAAGTTTGTAGGTGTTAACATAAACAGTTTGTGTGTCATAAAGAAATTGATGACCGGTTAAGATAGAAACCTCTGCTTTGGCTTCATAGGTTCAAAGGATAGAGGACTAGGCTTTGTGTTGATTGTACCCGAGAGAATCGGGACAGAGAAAGATTAAAGGAATTCCACAGAAAAGAGTCTTCGAGAGATACAAACGAAGACATGTGACCAAAATCAGAAGACATCTTTACGGCGGGTTCTTGAAACAAGAATCGAGACAAAGAACTAGAAATCTTATTAGATATTACGTTTTATGGGGAACCTCTACAGGTCTCGTCAATATTCCGGTCCACCCCTAAAAATAGGTTAAAAGTGACCTCCCAGAAGCTTGTACTCACACGCGGAACAGAGAGAGAGAGAGAGAGTGAAGGAAGAACAGAATTGTTTATGTGTGTCAACCGTATGTCCGATCGGATCGATTTCAACTATTGTTACAGTCGTATGTTTTTACTGTATAACTAAT
Organism: Pristiophorus japonicus; assembly: GCF_044704955.1. NCBI lineage: Eukaryota > Metazoa > Chordata > Chondrichthyes > Pristiophoridae > Pristiophorus > Pristiophorus japonicus. The sequence continues at coordinate 30,652,157 of NC_091987.1, read as the reverse complement.
GTGTTATATTCCATCTTAAACTCTGATTAAACACAATGGCCCCGAAATTGGTGGCCTTACCGCCCACTGCTGCTGAATGCCACCGACTGCTGTTGAGTTTTGCCGCCAGTCTCCCCCCTGTGCCAGTTTCCACTTGGACTGCAGCCGGCGGGAGGGGAGTACTGCCGGGAAGCGTCCGCTGACGGCCGCTGGTGGCCAAGTAGCACAAGTGTCCTCCCGCCCGCCGAGCTGCCAGTTTGGTGAGGGCGGGAGTCAGCGGAAGCAGGGGGAAGGACCGTTGCGTGGAGGCAGGTCTAAACCCGACAGTAAGTACGAAGACCTGCAAAAAAAGGTTTGTAAACGTCTTTTAATTATTTTTTTTAACAGCATCTTACCTGTATGGGCACCCCTGAAGGTCTTCCAGTGGGTTTTTTTTTGGTGATGATTTTCATTTTCAGGTCTTCCACCCTCCCTGGGCCCGACTCCATCCTCGGTGGCACCACGGCAACAATCGCATTTGCCGATGAGATTGAGAGCTCCCGCACGCTGCCGCCCAGATTGATGGTGTAAGCCATTGTTTAGTCACTGGACGGTACTGCCACCTCTTTTAGAGGAATCTTCCTGGCAAAGTACCACCCGGTCTCTCGCCGGCCATCGGCGGTCCTTTGGGTGGCACTTGGGCGGGCCTTGGTCTTTACCAACTTCGGGCCCATAATATTCACCATATTGGTTTACACTTGTACCTGATTATTTAAAGTGACCAGAGATAGCCGTAAAGAGGTTATTTCTAACAATGGCGAGCCAGCCAGGAGCGCAAAAAGGTTACTGTGGTCAAAAAGAGTTGAGGACGGTTTTGGTTTATAAAGATACTAGGCATTGTTATCAGGATGGCAGCTGCGTATTTTAGAGATGAAGTTGCGAACAATCTCTCAGATAAGTTAGGGGCCCTGAGGGCGAAAGCGGTAATCGAGATCGTGCAGGGTGACGAGACGAGCAAGAAGAGTTACTCTGAGATTTGGGGTGAGATAGCACCCCAGGTAGATCCGCAGAAATGTAAAGTTAAGGAAGCCAGAAATCGGCTGGCATACACAGCTCACTTATGTGCCACTCGCTTGGGTTGTGCTGCTGAAAGAGAGAAATGCACAACTTGAAAGGGAGTTACAGGACTGGCAGAACAGACACAACACAACCTGTGCATTTTTACATCAAGAGCAAGCTTCGGCAGAAAGCACGACTTGCTTCAAGATGCCACAATCAGGTCTATGAGGATAACAAGGCTTTAGAAATTAAAAATGAATCCCTGATCTCGCAACATGAGGATGCCAGGGGGGGGCCTTGAGAGAATTACTCGAGTTCGGGAGGTCCGTGAGTTCGGGAGGTCCAAGAGTTCTGAGGGTTTGGGAGATCCGAGAGATTGGGAGGTCCATGCATTCCGAGAGTTCAGGAGGTCCGTGCGTTCCGAGAGTTCGGGAGGTCCGTGAGTTCCGAGAGTTCGGGAGGTCCAAGAGTTTGGGAGGTCCATGAGTCCTGAGAGTTCGAGAGGTCCGTGAGTTCCGAGATTTTGGGAGGTCCTTGAGTTCAGGAGGCCCGGCGGTCCGGGAGTTCGGAAGGTCAGGAGTCCAGGGAGCAGGAGACCTGAAGGTCGGTGAGGAGTTCACTTCTGGTGAGGAGCTCACAGCCCTGGTCCAGGCAGGTAAGTGATTGGCTCTTTGATTGGTAAGTAACTCTCTTTCTCTTTCTCTTTTATAATCAGATAAGTATAATTAGAGGGATGGCAGGGCAGCTCAGTCCTGTGGACTGCACATCCTGTGGCATGTGGGAAGTTTCGGAGCTTGAGCAGCAGTTGGAGTCAATACGGTGCATCTGTGAGACTGAGAGCTATGTGGATAGCATGTTTCAGGAGGTAGTCACCCTGCAGCTTAAAAGCGTGCAGGTAGAGGGGAAGTGGGTGACCACCAGATGGATGAAGAATGCTGGGAAGGTAGTGCAGGAGACCCCCGAAGTCCATCTCGCTGTCCAACCGATATTTTCTTTTGAGCACTGGTGAGAGCGATGGTGCCTCTGGGCAGTACAGCCAGAGCTAAGTCCAAGGCACCACTTGTGGCTCAGCTGCTCAGCGGGAAGGGGAAAAAAAATAAAAGAGCTGTAGTGATAGGGAATTCAATAGTTAGGGGAATAGAGAGGCGTTTCTGAGGCCGCAGACGTGACTCCAGGATAGGATGGTGCCTCCCTGGTGCCAGGTCAAGGATGTCACAGAGCAGACGCAGGGCATTCTGGGGGAGAGGGTGAGCAGCTAGAGGTCATGGTCCATATTGGGATCAATGACATAAGTAGACAGAGAGATGAGGTCTTGCAGGCAGAATTTAGGGAGCTAGGAGAAAAATTAAAGGGTAGGGCCTCAAAGGTAGTAATCTCCAGGTTACTACCGGTGCCACATGCTAATGAGTACAAGAATAGAAGGATAGTGAGGATGAATGCATGGCTGGAGAGTTGGTGAAGGAGGGAGGGCTTTAAATTCCTGAGGCATTGGGATTGCTTCTGGGGGAGATGGGACCTGTACAAACCGGATGGGTTGCACCTCAACAGCGCGGGACCAATATCCTTGCGGGGAGTTTTGCTAGTGCTGTTGGGGAGAGTTTAAACTAGCTTGGCAGGAGGATGGGAACTTGAGAACAAATTCAATAGGGAAGGAAGTAAAGCTGAAATTTGAAAGCAAGAATGCAGAAAGTGAATCTGTAAGACAGAGGAAACAAGGGTTAGTAAGTAATAATCAAGGAGGTCTGCCTGTGCTAAATGGTACATACTTCAATGCAAGGAGTATAACAAATAAGGCGGATGAGCTGAAAGCACAGGCAGACACTTGGGAGTATGACATTATAGCCATTACAGAGACATGGCTGAAAGAGGGGCAGGTTTGGCAGCTCAATATTCCTGGTTACAGGATTTTTAGTCAGGACAGAGAGGGGGATAAAAATGGTGGGGGGGGGGCGAGGTTGTGGTATTGATTAAGAAACTATTACAGCTGTGAGGAGGGATGATATGTTAGATGGATCATCAAATGAAGCCATACGGGTTGAACTGAAAAATAAAAAAGCGACAATAACACTGCTGGGTGTGTATTACAGACCCCCAATCAGTGGGTGGGAGATAGAAGAGCAAATATGTAGGCAAATTTCTGTGAAGTCCAAAAACCATAGGGCAGTAATAGTAGGGGATTTCAACTATCTTAATAGTGATTGGGACAAATATAGTGTGAAGAGTATGAAGGGTGCGGAATTCCCAAAATGCATTCAAGAAACCTTTTTAGTCAGTATGTAACAAGCCCAACATGGGAGGGGGCGGTTCTGGATTTAGTTTTGGGGAATGATGCTTGGCAGGTGGAAGGGGTATTAGTGGGTGAGCACTTGGGTGCCAGTGACCATAATTCAGTCAGATTCAAGATAGTTATGGATAAGGACAAGTATAGACCAGAAATAAAAGTCCCAAATTGAGGAAAAGTTAACTTTGCTAAGTTGAGAAGTGATTTGGCCACAGTGGGTGGAAACAGCTACTAGAAGGTAAATCAGTGTTGAAATATTGGGAGGCATTCAAGGAAGAGATCCAGAGGGCTCAGGCCAAACATGTGTCCTTAAAGAAAAAAGGTGGGAATAACAATTCTAGAGCCGTCTGGATGTCTAGGTACTTATAGGGGAAGATAAAGAAAAAAAGGGAAACATATGTCATATAGCGACGGCTAAATACTGTAGAATATCTGGAGGAATATAGAAAGTTCAGAGGTAAAATTAAAAAGGATATTAGGAATGCCAAGAGAGAGCATGAAAAATTCTTGGCAAGTAAAATCAAGGAAAACCCAAATATGTTCTATAAATATATTAAGAGCAAGAGGATAACTAAAGCAAGGTTCGGGCCTATTAGAGACCATGAGGGTAATCTGTGTGTTGGTAAGGTTCTAATGAATACTTAGCGTCTGTTTTCACAAAGGAAAGGGGCAATGCAGATACTGCTATCGAGGAGGAGTGTGAAATTCTGGATGAAATAAGCATAGTGAGAGAGGAGGTATTAAAGGGTTTAGCGGCTTTCATAGTGGATAAGTCCCCAGGCCTGGATGAAATGCATCCCAGGCTGTTGAGCGAAGCAAAAGAGGAAATAGCAGAGGCCTTGACCATCATTTTCCAATCCTCTTTGGATTCAGACATGGTGCCGGAGGACTGGAGGACTGTTAATGTGGTAGCCTTGTTTAAGAAGGGAGAAAGGGATAGGCCGAGTAATTACAGGCCTGTCAGCATAACCTCAGTGGTGGGAAAATGATTGGGAAAATCCTGAAGGACAGGATAAATCTACATTTAGAAAGGCAAGGATTAATCAGGGATAGTCAGCACGGATTTGTTAAGGGAAGATTGTGTTTGACTAACCTAATTTAATTTTTCAAGGAGGTAACCAAGAGGGTCGATGAGGGTAGTGCGTATGATGTAGTGTACATGGACTTTAGCAAAGCTTTTGATAAGGTCCCACATGGCAGACTGGTCACGAAGGTAAAAGCCCATGGGATCCAGGGCAAAGTGGTAAGTTGGATCCAAAATTGGCTTAGAGGTAGGAAGCAAAGGGTAATAGTTGATGGATGTTTTTGTGACTGGAAGGATATTTCCTGTGGGGTTCTGCAGGGCTCAGTACTGGGTCCCTTGCTTTTTGTGGTATACATCAATGATCTAGATTTGAATATAGGGGGTATGATTAAGAAGTTTGCAGATGACACTAAAATTGGCTGTGTGGTTGATACTGACGAGGAAAGTCATGGACTACAGGAGGATATCAATCTACTAGTCGGGTGGGCAGAACAGTGGCAAATAGAATTTAATTCAGAGTAGTGTGAGGTAATGCACTTGGGGAGGGGTAATAAGGAAAGGGTACACTCATTAAATGGTAGGACACTTAGAATTGCAGATGAACAAAGGAACCTTGGAGTGCTTGTCCACAGATCCCTAAAAGTAGCAGGCCAGGTGAATAAGATGGGTAAGAAGCAAACGGAATGTTTGCCTTTATTGGCCGAGGCATAGAATACAAGAGCAGGGAGGTTATCCTTAAATTGTATAATACACTGGTTAGGCCACAGCTGGAATTCTGCGTGCAGTTCTGGTCGCCGTATTATAGGAAGGACGTGATTGCACTGGAGAGGGTGCAGGCAAGATTTACAAGGATGCTGCCTGGAATGGAAAAGCTTAGCTATGAGAGCAGATTGGATAGGCTGGGTTTGTTCTCCTTGGAACAGAGGAGGCTGAGAGGAGAGCTCATTGAGGTGTATAAAATTTTGAGGGGCCTGGATATGGTGGATAGCAAGGGCCTCTTTCCCCTTGGTAGAAGGGTCAATTACGAGGGGGCATAGGTTTAAGGTGGTTGGTGAAAGGTTTAGAGGGGATTTGAGGGGAAGTTTCTTCATGCAGAGGGATGTGGGGGTTTGGAACTCACTGCCTAGAAGGGTGGTAGAGGCAGAAAGCCTCACCACATTTAAATGGTGCTTGGATGGGCACTTGAAGAGCCGTAACCTGCAGGGTTACAGACCTAGAGCTGGTAAGTGGGATTAGACTGGTTAACCTCTTGATGGCTGGCGCAAATACGATGTAAGTACTTCAGGGAATCTAACATGGCCAGAGTTATCTCCTGGGCTAGTTTCGATCGCCTGGATGGGTCGGAGAGGAATTTTCCGAGATTTTTTTTCCCCTATTGGCCTGGGTTTTTATCTGTTTTTTTCCCTCTCCCAGGAGATCGCATGGCTCCGGGTGGGGTGGAGTATAAAATGTTGCGATTCATGGAGTATCGCAGTTGTGGCTGGGGGAATTGGTTTGGCCGGATGCTCTTTACCTGTCTGCCATTGATCATTGTTCATAGGTTTATATGTTACCTTCAGGGCTGCTGACCGAGGTGGCTCTTTGTCAGCCGGCACGGACACGATGGGCCGAAATGGCCTCCTTCTGCACTGTAAATTTCTATGTTTCTCTGTTTCTAAACCCCCTTTGGCGAATTACAAATCATGGAACTGAAGGGAAAACTGGGGAGACAAACGGCAGCTGTTGCAGCCATCAGTCGTCTTAAACCCGGGAATCCTACTATTAATTGGGATGATCTAACAAGAAAAACCCAGTGCAATAATAACCCCATCTGCCAAAATAGTCTGTTAATCTCTGCGCACCACCTCCCTATCCAGGACAAACTGCCCCAGTAGAAACCAAGCAGGATATAGTCACTATACCCACTGCCCCAGTAGAATCAAAGTAGGTTAATACAGTCACTACTACCACACAATTTACTGACCCTACACTTTCGGATGATGAATCTGATAATGATACCTCCTCTGTAGCCTATAACCTACCTCCAAATAAGGAAATATCTACTACCAGTAGAAGTTTGACCCCAGCGGAGTGCAAAAGACTTGGGACAAATAAACTGGGGGGCGAACCCAGTCGCCCTAACAAGTGACTGGGGTGATTTCCGTCGCTGTCACCCCGAGTTAGAATTGAAAGACTTAAAACAAATTCTGTTGGCAAGTGCTTCACACAACTCAAGGCATCACTCTCACGAGAAATCTATTATAAAAGTAAGGGTTGGTGGAATGTCATGGTTGAAATTTGTAACCGTTTGGGCATGAAATCAATCAATTTTACCCGCACGGCTGGGGAACCCGGCAAGAGGTTAATGAACATCCCTTTGCAAATCGATTGTATGATTTGTACAATCAGTCCCAGGAAAACCGTGATGGTCAAGGATTTGAGGAAACTGAGGGATTTAAACTGACTTTCATCAATGCTCTCTTATCCCCCCATAAGGGACATTATTGGTCCATCAGGGAATCCCATGGGCTGATCAATTGGACTCCTGCATTCAAGCTTAGGAATGAGTTAAATCGACCCTCTCCCATCCTAAGTCCAAAGTTTTGGTGATAGAGGGTCCTCTGATTCCACAGACCTCTCCCCAGCCGGGAGACAGATGCAACTTAACTCATTATAACTGTTATGAGCCCAGACATTAAGCTCGCGAATGCCGCCATAGTCGATGTCCGAATAATGGCCCACGTTACCAAGCCCCAATCCGTGAAGCCAATGGGCCTGAATTGAACTCTGTGCAGCAGCAGCTAGAAAGCCTTTTGGCAGCAGTTGTGGCCATGAAACGCGATCAGACAAGGGAGCAAAACGTTTTGTCTATTACTTGTAGCGGAGGGGCATGGCTGAGACCATGGCCAGTAGAGGCGCTGAAAACATACAAGATGCTGGTATCGTCATATGTTATCCTCCTTCTCACATCCCACTTCTCCATCTGATGCTAAATACTGCAGAAAGTCTAGAGAAGTATAGAAAATGCAGGCATGAAATTAAAAAGGAAATTCGGAAAGCAATTAGGAACGAAAAAATATTGGCAAGTAACAGCAAGGAAAACATAAAGAGCAAGAGGATAACAAAAGAAAGAGTAGGGCCTATAAGAGACCAAAAAGGTAACCTGTGTGTTAAGGCAGAAGATGTGGTTATAGTTCTTAATGAATATTTTGTGTCTATCTTCACAAAAGAGAGGGACGATGCAGACATTGTAGTTAAAGAGGAGGAGTGTGAAATATTAGATGAGATAAACATAGTGAGTGAGGAAATATTAATGGGTTTAGCATTTTTGAAAGAAGATAAATCACCAGGCCTGGAGGAACTATATCCCAGGCAGTTAAGAGAAGCAAGGGAGGGAATAGCAAAGGCTCTGACCATCATTTTCCAATCCTCTCTGGCTACAGGTGTGATGCTGTACATGTGTGAGGACTGGAGGACTGGAGGACTGCTAACATTGTTTAAAAAGTGAGAAAGGGATTGACTGAGTAATTACAGGCCAGTCAGCATAACCTCAGTGGTGGGCAAATTATTGGAAAAAATACTGAAGGACAGTATTAATTTTCATTTAGAAAGGCACAGATTAAACAAGGGCAGTCAACATGGATTTGTTAAGGGAAGGTCATGTCTGACTAACGTCATTAAATCTTTTGAAAAGATAACAAGGAGGGTTGGTGAGGATAGCGCATTTGATAGCGTTTACATGTATTTTAAAAAGGCTTTTGACAAGGCCCCACATTGCAAACTGGTAAGAAAAGTAAAAGCCCATAAGATCCAAGAGAAAGTGGTAAGTTGGATCCAAAATTGGCTTCGTGGCAGGATGCAAATAATAATGGTCGACAGGTGTTTTTGTGACTGGCAGGCTGTTTCCAGTAGGGTTCTGCATGGCTCAGTATCAGGTTCCTTGCTTTTTGTGGTATATAGCAATGATTTAGACATCAATGTAGGGGGCATGATTAAGAAGTTTGCCGATGATACAAAAATTGGCCGTGTGGTTGACAGTGAGGAGGAAAGCTGTAGACTGCAAGAAGATATCAATAGATTGGTCAGGTGGGCAGATAAGTGGCAAATGGAATTCAATTTGGAGAAGTGTGAGGTAGTGCATTTGGGGAGGGCTAACAAGACAAGGGAATACACAATTAATGGTAGGACACTGAGAAGTGTAGAGGAACAGGGGGACCTTAACGTGCACATCCACAGATCCCTGAAGGTAGCAGGACAGGTATATAAGGTGGTTAATGTCATGTATCCTACATGGTTACTGCTTGTACTATTACAAGGTGTGCCACCAGAGGACACTGCAATGGGAGACTTGTAGGTTACCTGTACAGGTGTGCCAGGCCTAGTATTAAAGGCAGGCCACCATGTGTGATCCTCACTCTGGAGTTGCATTAAATGGACTAATATCACTACAGTTCAAGTACAACACATTGCCTCGTGGAGTCATTATCAGAGCATCTGAAGACATAACAATTGGCGACGAGATTACGGACCTTCACGTGAAAATCGCTAACCTTGGTACGTTGCAGCAGTTCATCGATGGTGATGATTGGGAAGCCTTTGTGGAGAGGCTCGACCATTTCTTCATAGCAAACGACCTGGCAGGTGACAATCCGGCCACACTGGCTGATAAGCGCAGAGCTATCCTGCAAACCAATTCTGGGCCCACTGTCTATGGCCTCATCAGGGACTTGCTGGCATCAGCAAAGACAATGACCAAGACGTACGAGGAGCTTGTAACACTGATCCAAGAACAACTCAAGCCCAAAGAGAGAATCCTCACAGCCAGACACCGGTTTTACACCCACCGACAACCCGAAGGCCAGGAGATCGCGAAATATGCTGCAGACCTCAGGGGGCTGGCGGCACCGTGTGATTTTGGCGACCACCTCACTGAAACACTGCGGGATATCTTTGTCATCGGAATCGACCATGAGGGCCTTCTTCATAAGCTACTGTCGGCGGATACCATAGTCACGCTGCAGAAAGCTACCTCCGTGAGCCAAGCATTCATGACCTCGACCTGCGGCTCGAGGCGGATGACTCATCCTCAGGACTCAAAGCCAGCAAGTATTGTGCACAGAGTGGCGCCTTTTAGAGGCTGGACTATAGAACATGAATTTCTCAGGGAAGTGAGAACAGGCCCCCGAGTCCCTTAACTCAGAGTCCGCCGAGGGGGGCTAACCGAGTAGCTCCATGCTGGTGTTGCGGAGGGAATCACAGGGCTCACCAGTGCCGCTTTAAAGACTGTGTGTAAAGGCTGCAGCACAAAGGGCCACCTCTAGCAAATGTGTAAAATAAATATGACTCACTGTGTTGATGAAGAGTCTGCAGATGGCCATGAATCCAGCACGGATTATGAAACGATAGTCAGAGAAGCAGCTCAGCCCCACGATGAGATATTACAGGCAGAAACCCTCATTGTAGTTAAAAAGTACTTGGATATGCACTTGAAATATCGCAACCTACAGGGCTACGGACCAAGAGCTGGACAGTGGGATTATGCTGGATAGCTAATTTTCGGCAGGCACAGAAACAATGGGTCGAATGGCCTCCCTTCTGTGCCATAAATTTCCATGATTCTATGATTTACAAGGTGCACATGGTGCAAGCATGCACCTCTTGTTCTCACCCTATCCTCACCACAAACCTACACTTGCGTCTTTCTCATTTCAGATACCCAAGAAATCCAATCTGTCTAGCCAGTGGTTCAAGAAGAAGAGGGAGAGGAGTGAAGAAGAAGAAAAAACACCGTCACTCGATCTAACACCCGCAGCAACCAGCTCAGATACTGGCACTGCATGGACTTTAGAGGGTAGCTTCGAGATGGGATCTGCATATGGTGAGTCACTGGGCATGAATGGCAGGGGGAAAGGGTAGCACCGGTGCCAGCTCTACAGAGGGTGAGGTCGCACATGAGTTTTTCTGCCGAGGATTCAGATGAGGACTTTGATGCGGTGGTGTACAGAAGAGCACTGATGAGGATGCACAACAAACTGCTTTGGGTATTGACGGGCCTGTCAGAAAGCCTGAGTGAAATATCAAGGAGCATGAAGGAGTCCGGTACCCATGACTGGTCTGACCACAACCCTTGAAGTTAGAAGGAAGGCCCTCTCCACTTACAGCACCACACCCTCTCACCCCAGCAACTTTAAACAACTCTTGAAAGCTTCAAACACTTCCACAAATTTACACAGAACCAGTAGAAATTAATCAGCAACTCAAGCTGGCAGGGGGTCCTTTATACTGCTGAACACATGTTCAGCTATGCGAGGGTAAAACATGGCGTTAGTTCAAGTGTTGAGGATGAAAATGACAGCGCTGGCATCAAATCAGCATTGCATGCTGTGTGATGTCATGAATCTGGCTTCTCTACATACTTCTGGCACTTACTCCCAGCACCGACGCTAATGATCTCACCAATGAGGCATCTGGCGCAGCTTGCACCAGTGGTGTGCACGTGCGGCTTGGGCACCATTTACAACCCAAAATGGCACACGTAGTGCCTAAACAATGGACCCAAACAACGGGCCCAAACAATGGGTTCGTGCAATGAGCTGAAACAATGGACCCAAACAATGGGCACAAACAATGGTCCCAAATAATGGACACAAACAATGGACCCAAACAATGGACCCAAGCAATGGGCTCAAACAATGGACCCAAACAATGGGCACAAACAATGGTCCCAAATAATGGAACCAAACAATGGACCCAAGCAATGGGCTCAAATAATGGACCCAAACAATGGATCCAAGCAATGGGCTCAAACAATGGTCCCAAACAGTGGACCCAAACAATGGGCCCAAACAATGGACCCAAGCAATGGGCTCAAACAATGGACCCAAACAATGGGCTCAAACAGTGGACCCAAACAGTGGACCCAAACAATGGGCCCAAACAATGGACCCAAACAATGGACCCAAATAATGGACACAAACAATGGACCCAAACAATGGACCCAAGCAATGGGCTCAAACAATGGACCCAAACAATGGGCTCAAACAATGGTCCCAAACAGTGGACCCAAACAATGGGCCCAAATAATGGACCCAAGCAATGGGCTCAAACAATGGACCCAAACAGTGGACCCAAACAATGGACCCAAACAATGGGCTCAAACAGTGGACCCAAACAGTGGAGCCAAACAACGGGCCCAAACAATGGGCCCAAACAATGGACCCAAATAATGGACACAAACAATGGGCTCAAACAATGGACCCAAACAATGGGCTCAAATAATGGACCCAAACAATGGACCCAAACAACGGGCCCAAACAATGGGCCCAAACAATGGACCCAAATAATGGACACAAACAATGGACCCAAACAATGGACCCAAGCAATGGGCTCAAACAATGGACCCAAACAATGGACCCAAACAACGGGCCCAAACAATGGGCCCAAACAATGGACCCAAATAATGGACACAAACAATGGACCCAAACAATGGACCCAAGCAATGGGCTCAAACAATGGACCCAAACAATGGGCTCAAACAATGGACCCAAACAATGGGCCCAAACAACGGGCCCAAACAATGGGCCCAAACAACGGGCCCAAACAACAGGCCCAAACAACGGGCCCAAACAATGGGACTAAAACAACGGGCCCAAACAACGGGCCCAAACAACGGGCCCAAACAATGGACCGAAACAGTGGACCCAAACAATGGGCCCAAACAATGGACCCAAACAATGGGCCCAAACAATGGGCCCAAACAACGGGCCCAAACAATGGGCCCAAACAGTGGACCCAAACAATGGGCTCAAACAATGGACCCAAACAGTGGACCCAAACAACGGGCCCAAACAACGGGCCCAAACAATGGACCCAAACAGTGGACCCAAACAATGGGCCCAAACAATGGGCCCAAACAACGGGCCCAAACAATGGGCCCAAACAGTGGACCCAAACAATGGGCCCAAACAATGGACCCAAACAGTGGACCCAAACAACGGGCCCAAACAACGGGCCCAAACAATGGACCCAAACAGTGGACCCAAACAATGGGCTCAAACAATGGACCCAAACAATGGACCCAAACAACGGGCCAAAACAATGGACCCAAACAATGGACCCAAATAATGGACACAAACAATGGACCCAAACAATGGACCCAAGCAATGGGCTCAAACAATGGACCCAAACAATGGACCCAAACAACGGGCCCAAACAATGGGCCCAAACAATGGACCCAAAGAATGGACACAAACAATGGACCCAAACAATGGACCCAAGCAATGGGCTCAAACAATGGACCCAAACAATGGGCTCAAACAATGGACCCAAACAATGGGCCCAAACAACGGGCCCAAACAATGGGCCCAAACAACGGGCCCAAACAACAGGCCCAAACAACGGGCCCAAACAATGGGCCCAAACAACGGGCCCAAACAATGGGCCCAAACAATGGGCCCAAACAATGGACCGAAACAGTGGACCCAAACAATGGGCCCAAACAATGGACCCAAACAATGGGCCCAAACAATGGGCCCAAACAACGGGCCCAAACAATGGGCCCAAACAGTAGACCCAAACAATGGGCTCAAACAATGGACCCAAACAGTGGACCCAAACAACGGGCCCAAACAACGGGCCCAAACAATGGACCCAAACAGTGGACCCAAACAATGGGCCCAAACAATGGGCCCAAACGACGGGCCCAAACAATGGGCCCAAACAGTGGACCCAAACAATGGGCCCAAACAATGGACCCAAACAGTGGACCCAAACAACGGGCCCAAACAACGGGCCCAAACAATGGACCCAAACAGTGGACCCAAACAATGGGCCCAAACAATGGACCCAAACAGTGGGCCCAAACAATGGGCCCAAACAATGGGCCCAAACAATGGGCCCAAACAATGGACCCAAACAGTGGGCCCAAACAACGGGCCCAAACAATGGGCCCAAACAATGGGCCCAAACAATGGACCCAAACAGTGGGCCCAAACAATGGGCCCAAACAATGGGCCCAAACAATGGACCCAAACAGTGGGCCTAAACAGTGGACCCAAACAATGGACACAAACAACGGGCCCAAACAATGGACCCAAATAATGGACACAAACAATGGACCCAAACAATGGGCCCAAACACCGGGGCCAAACAATGGGCCCAAACAGTGGACCCAAACAATGGACCCAAACAATGGGCCCAAACAATGGACCCAAACAACGGGCCCAAACAATGGGCCCAAACAATGGGCCCAAACAATGGACCCAAACAAAGGGCCCAAACAATGTGCCCAAACAATGGGCCCAAACAATGGCCCCAAACAATGGGCCCAAACAATGGACCCAAACAGTGGGCCCAAACAATGGGCCCAAACAATGGGCCCAAACAATGGACCCAAACAATGGGCCCAAACAATGGGCCCAAACAGTGGGCCCAAACAATGGGCCCAAACAATGGATCCAAACAATGGGCCCAAACAATGGATCCAAACAATGGGCGCAAACAATGGGCCCAAACAATGGGCCCAAACAACGGGCCCAAACAACGGGCCCAAACAACGGGCCCAAACAACGGGCCCAAACAACGGACCCAAACAGTGGGCCCAAACAATGGACCCAAACAATGGACCCAAACAATGGGCCCAAACAATGTGCCCAAACAATGGGCCCAAACAATGGCCCCAAACAATGGATCCAAACTACGGGCCCAAACAATGGATCCAAACAATGGACCCAAACAGTGGACCCAAACAGTGGATCCAAACAATGGGCCCAAACAATGGGCCCAAACAATGGGCCCAAACAATGGGCCCAAACAATAGGCCCAAACAATGGATCCAAACAATGGGCCCAAACAATGGATCCAAACAATGGGCCCAAACAATGGGCCCAAACAGTGGATCCAAACAATGGGCCCAAACAATGGATCCAAACAATGGGCCCAAACAATGGGCCCAAACAATGGGCCCAAACAATGGGCCCAAACAGTGGACCCAAACAATAGCAAGAATGCCCTTCTTCAGATTCGGTGACCAAAACTGAACACAATATTCCAGATGAGGCCTCACCAAAACTCTGTACACTTGCAGTAAGACCTCCCTGCTCCTATACTCAAATCCCGTGGCTATGAAGGCCAACATGTCATTTGTCTTCTTCACCGCCTGCTGTATCTGCATGCCAACTTTCAATGACTGATGAACCATGACACCCAGGTCTCATTGCACCTCCACTTTTCCTAATCTGCTGCCATTCAGATAATATTCTGCCTTTGTGTTTTTGCCACCAAAGTGGATAACCTCGCATTTATCCACATTATACTGCATCTGCCATGCATTTGCCCACTCTCCTAACCTGTCCAAGTCACCCTGCAGCCTCTTAGCATCTCCCTCACAGCTCAGACCGCCACCCAGTTTAGTGTCATCTGCAAACTTGGAGATATTGCACTCAATTCCTTCATCCAAATCATTAATATATATTGTGAAGAACTGGGGTCCCAGCACTGAGCCCTGCGGTACTCCACTAGTTACTGCCTCCCATTCTGAAAAGGACCCGTTTATCCCGACTCTCTACTTTCTGCCTGCCAACCAATTCTCTATCCACGCCAGTACATTACCCCCAATACAATGTGCCTTGGTCTTGTACATCAATCTCTTATGCGGTACCTTGTCAAAGGCCTTTTGAAAGTCCAAATACACCACATCCACTGGTTCTCCCTTGTCCACTCGACTAGTTATATCCTCAAAAAATTCCAGAAGATTGGTCAAGCATGATTTCCCTTTCATAAATCCATGCTGGCTTGGACCGATCCTGTCACTGTTTTCCAAATGCGCTGCTATTTCATCCTTAATAATAGATCCCAACATTTTCCCCACTACTGATGTCAGGCTAACCGGTCTATAATGACCCGTTTTCTCTCTCCCTCCTTTTTTAAAAAGTGGTGTTACATTAGCTACCCTCCAGTCCATAGGAACTGATCCAGAGTCAATGGACTGTTGGAAAATGATTACCAATGCATCCACTATTTCTAGGGCCACTTCCTTAAGTACTCTGGGATGCAAACAATCAGGCCCTGGGGATTTATCGGCTTCAATCCCATCAATTTCCCTAACACAATTTCCCGCCTAATAAGGATATCCTTCAGTTCCTTCTTCTCACTAGACCCTCGGTCCCCTAGTACATCCGGAAGGTCATTTGTGTCTTCCATCGTGAAGACAGAACCAAAGTATTTGTTCAATTGGTCCGCCATTTCTTTGTTCCCCATTATTAATTCACCTGAGTCTGACTGCAATGGACCTATCTTTGTTTTCACCAATCTTTTTCTCTTCACATATCTATAGAAGCTTTTGCAGTCCTTTTTTATGTTCCCGGCAAGCTTCCTCTCACACTCTATTTTCCCCCTCCTAATTAAACCCTTTGTCCTCCTCTGCTGAATTCTAAATTTCTCCCAGTCCTCAGGTTTGCTACTTTTTCTGGCCAATTTATATGCCTCTTCCTTGGATCTAACACTATCCTTAATTTCTCTTGTTAGCCACGGTTCAGCCACCTTCCCTGTTTTATTTTTACTCCAGACAGGGATGTACAACTGTTGAAGTTCATCCATGTGATCTATAAATGTTTGCCATTGCCTATCCACCGTCAACCCTTTAAGTATCATTTGCCAGTCTATTCTAGCCAATTCACGCCTCATGCCATCAAAGTTAGCTTTCCTTAAGTTTAGGACCCTAGTTTCTGAATTAACTGTATCACTCTCAATCTTAATAAAGAATTCTACCATATTATGGTCACTCTTCCCCAAGGGACCTCGCACAACAAGATTGCTAATTAGTCCCTTCTCATTACACATCACCCAGTCTAGGATGACCAGCTCTCTAGTCGGTTCCTCCACATATTGGTCAAGAAAACCATCCCTAATACACTCCAGGAAATCCCTCTCCACCGCATTGCTACCAGTTTGGTTAACCCAATCTATATGTAGATTAAAGTCGCCCATGATAACTGCTGTACCTTTATTGCACACATCCCTTATTTCTTCTTTTATGCTTTCCCCAAGCTCACTACTACTGTTTGGTGGCCTGTACACAACTCCCACCAGCGTTTTCTGCCCTTTGGTATTCTGCAGCTCCACCCATACTGATTCCACATCATCCAAGCCAATGTCCTTCCTTACTATTGCATTAATTTCTTCTTTAACCAGCAACGCAACCCCCCCCCCCACCCCCACCTCCTTTTCCTGTCTATCCTTCCTGAATGTTGAATAGCACTGGATGTTGAGTTCCCAGCCTTGGTCACCCTATAGCCATGTCTCCGTGATGCCAATTACATCGTATCCATTAACTGCTATCTGCGCAGTTACTTCGTCCACCTTATTCCGAATACTTCTCGCATTGAGGCACAGAGCCTTCAGGCTTGTCTTTTTAACACACCTTGCCCCTTTAGAATTTTGCTGTAATGTGGCCCTTTTTGTTTTATGCCTTGGGATTCTCTGCCCTCCACTTTTACTATTCACCTTTCTATCTTTTGCCTCTGTCTCCCTTTTATTTTCCTCTGCCTCCCTGCATAGGTTCCCATCCCCCTGCCATATTAGTTTAACTCCTCCCCAACAGCACTAGCAAACACTCCCCCTAGGACATTGGTTCCGGTCCTGCCCAGGTGTAGACCGTCCAGTTTGTACTGGTCCCACCTCCCCCAGAACCAGTTCCAATGCCCCAGGAATTTGAATCGCTCCCTTCTGCACCACTCCTCAAGCCACGTATTCATCTGAGCTATCCTGCGATTCCTACTCTGACTAGCACGTGGCACTGGTAGCAATCCTGAGATTACTACTTTTGAGGTCCTACTTTTTAATTTAGCTCTGAGCTCCCTAAATTCGTCTCGTAGGACCTCATCCCATTTTTTACCTATATCGTTGGTACATATGTTCACCACGACAACTGGCTGTTCACCCTCCCTTTTCAGAATGTCCTGCACCTGCTCCGAGACATCCTTGGCCCTTGCACCAGGGAGGCAACATACCATCCTGGAGTCTCGGTTGCAACCGCAGAAATGCCTATCTATTCCCCTTACAATCGAATCCCCTATCACTATAGCTCTCCCACTCTTTTTCCTGCCCTCCTGTGCAGCAGAGCCAGCCACGGTGCCATGAACTTGGCTGCTGTTGGCCTCCCCTGATGAGTCATCATCCTCAACAGTACCCAAAGCGGTGTATCTGTTTTGCAGGGGGATGACCGCAGGGGTCCCCTGCACTACCTTCCTTACACTGCTCTTCCTGCTGGTCACCCATTTACTATCAGGCTGAGTATCCTTTACCTGCGGTGTGACCAACTCGCTAAACGTGCTATTCACGTCATTCTCAGCATCGTGAATGCTCCAGAGTGAATCCACCCGCAGCTCCAGTGTCACAATGCGGTCCGTCAGGAGCTGCAGGTGGATGCACTTCCCGCATATGTAGTCGTCAGGGACACCGGAAGCGTCCCTGACTTCCCACATTGTACAGGAGGAGCACAACACGTGTCCGAGCTCTCCTGCCATGAATTAACCCTTAGATACACTTAAGTTGGCAACAACAATGCTAAATGTTACTTACTGATAAAGAAAGAAAAAGAAAAGCTACTCACCAATCACCAGCCAATCACTTACCCTCTTGGCTGTGATGTCACCTTTCAATTTCTTTCTACTTCTTTTTTGCCTTCTCCCTGTAGCTGCACAAGCTCCGCCTCTCCATGCACCTCCTGAGCCTCTCGCTGATGCACCATGACTCCCGACGACTCTCGGACGCTGGGCTTTTTTATAGGCCTCTCCACACACCTCCCGAGCCTCTCGGCGACGCACCATGACAATGGGCCCAAACAGTGGGCTCAAACATGGGCCCAAACAATGGGCTCAAACATGAGCCCAAACAATGGACCTAAACAATGGGCCCAAAACAATGGACCTAAACAATGGGCCCAAAACAATGGACCTAAACAATGGTCCCAAAACAATGGACCTAAACAATGGGCCCAAAACAATGGACCTAAACAATGGGCCCAAAACAATGGACCTAAACAATGGGCCAAAAACAATGGACCTAAACAATGGGCCCAAAACAATGGACCTAAACAATGGGCCCAAAACAATGGACCTTAACAATGGGCCCAAAACAATGGGTGTCACGTTATCAAGTTTTTAGCCCAAGGTAATTAATTAGGGTTTCCAGTTTAATTATTTGGACAATTAAAGAGACTACATCAATTTTTATAATACTGCTAAGGTTTTAAATGTAAATAATGTTCTGTGGAACGTCACTCCTCCAGCATTGAAGTCTCCTAAAGAACTCTATTGATAGACTTTGTCACAAAGCAACTATTGTAAAATTGCCAATGCACTGCAGAAACACTTATGTAAAAGATAGAGAAAATTCAAATAACAAAACTGCGAGTAAATTTATAAAGCAAAATATATTAGTCAACAGCATTTAACAACAAGTGTTCCTTACCATCATGAGGTCACGAGAAACGTTTTCTTTGTTACAATGTCCAGCTATTCTCTTTGCACTGATCACAACTACTACTGACCCCTTTATGGACGTTTTAGAAGATTGCTGTTCTAAATGTGGCTAATTGGGAATCTAAATATGGAAAATTGTATTTTTGGGTAGTGAATATAAGACACCTTCCTGAAGCATGTGATCTTAATATTCATATCCGCACGGTGTATACGTGTACTTTAACCTATTTGTGCCTTTGTTGGTAAAACGATAAGATGAAAAGCAGAGTGTGCAAGTATTTTTTGATCAATATGAGTGGTGTACCTCCTTAGTTACTGAATAGTGGTAGATGTTCGTTAACATAGAAACATAGAAAATAGGTGCAGGAATAGGCCATTCGGCCCTTCAAGCCTGCACCACCATTCAATAAGATCATGGCTGATTATTCACCTCAGTACCCCTTTCCTGCTTTCTCTCCATACCCGTTGATCACTTTAGCCGTAAGGGCCATATCTAACTCCCTCTTGAATATATCTAACGAACTGGCATCAACAACTCTCCGCGATAGAGAATTCCATAGGTTAACAACTCTCTGAGTGAAGAAGTTTCTCCTCATCTCAGTCCTAAATGGCTTATCCCTTATCCTTAGACTATGTCCTCTGGTTCTGGACTTCCCCAACATCGGGAACATTCTTTCCTCATCTAACCTGTACAGCCCCATCAGAATATATACTTCTATGAGATCCCCTCTCATCCTTCTAAACTCCAGTGAATACAGGCCAAGTCGATCCAGTCTCTCCTTATATGTCAGACCTGCCATCCCGGGAATCAGTCTGGTGAACCTTCACTGCACTCCCTCAATAGCAAGAACATCCTTCCTCAGATTAGGAGACCAAAACGGAACACAATATTCCAGGTGAGGCCTCACTAAGGCCCTGTACAACTGCAGTAAGACTTCCCTGCTCCTATACTCAAATCCCCTAGCTATGAAGGCCAACATACAATTTGCCTTCTTCACCGCCTGCTGTACCTGCATGCCAACTTTCAATGACTGATGTACCATGACACCCAGGACTCGCTGCACCTCCCCTTTTCCTAATCTGTCGCCATTCAGATAATATTCTGCCTTTGTGTTTTTGCCACCAAAGTGGATAACCTCACATTTATCCACATTATACTGCATCTGCCACGCATTTGCCCACTCACCTAACCTGTCCAAGTCACCCTGCAGCCTCTTAGCATCCTCCTCACAGCTCACACTGCCACCCAGCTTAGTATCATCTGCAAACTTGGAGATATTACACTCAATTCCCTCATCCAAATCATTAATGTATATTGTAAATAACTGGGGTCCTAGCACTGAGCCCTGCGGTACCCCACTAGTCACTGCCTGCTATTCTGAAAAGGACCAGTTTATCCCGATGCTCTGCTTCCTGTCTGCCAACCAGTTCTCCATCCACGTCAGTAATTACCCCCAATACCATGTGCTTTAATTTTGCACACCAATTTCTTGTGTGGGACCTTGTCAAAAGCCTTTTGAAAGTCCAAATACACCACATCCACTGGTTCTCCCTTGTCCACTCTACCAGTTAAAAAATTCTAGAAGATTTGTCAAGCATGATTTTCCTTTCATAAATCCATACTGACTTGGACCGATCCCATCACTTCTTTCCAAACGTGCTGCTATTTCATCTTTAATAATTGATTCCAACATTTTCCCCACTACTCATGTCAGGCTAACCGGTCTATAATTACCTGTTTTCTCTCTCCCTCCTTTTTTAAAAAGTGGGGTTACATTAGCTACCCTCCAGTCCATAGGAAGCGATCCAGAGTTGATAGACTGTTGGAAAATGATCACCAATGCATCCACTATTTCTAGGGCCACTTCCTTAAGTACTCTAGGATGCAGACTATCAGGCCCTGGGGATTTATCGGCCTTCAATCCCATCAATTTCCCTAACACAATTTCCTGCCGAATAAGGATTTCCTTCAGTTCCTCCTTCTCACTAAACCCTCGGCCCCTAGTATTTCCGGAACGTTATTTGTGTCTTTCTTCGTGAAGACAGAACCAAAGTATTTGTTTAACTGGTCCGCCATTTCTTTGTTTCCCATTATAAATTCACCTGAATCTGACTGCAAGTAAATGTGCACATGTGAAGTACATTTATCTGTAACTAGTATTAGCATTGTACTAGTAAAATGGTTCTTTATTATGATGGATAATAGATTGAACACCACTGCTACGTGTAATTTTGTTTTGATTCTTACAGCAAGTAAAATATATTAATATGAACTTAACATTAAAAATTAATTAAATCAGTAATATTTAATACTTGATAATAAAAAGTAATTAGTATGAAAATCAAATCCACAACAAGCACTATATAATTTGGTAGCTCCTATGGATAGAAGGATACAACCTCATATAGTCAATCAGTCAAAACGAATAAGATTGGCACCATTAGTGTGCAACACACTGGCAGTTAAATGATTCTGCATTTTGCACTTTGTCTTCCAATAGTCTGTAGTAATGTAATGAAGCTTTAGCTGGCTTTGTGCTCATCAGTTCTCATGCTATTATTTAAAATATACCCTGCACCAATTTATTTTTGTTTGGTGAGCAGCAGGAAATAAAAATAGTTATCAAATAAATATATTATTTAATGGGTCTCTGATCTTGTTCCAACGATGGTGACCTTGGATTACTATCACTGAATTCTTTTCGCATCACTGTGCACCACATATAGTCCTTGAGCACTGCCCGCGGGAATTTCAGCACTATCCAAATGCTAATATTTAATTATTAGACTACTGTAGTTTTAACCTGCAAATTCAAAGTCCCAGGCTTGACCGACATGTCACCTGCTGATTCTTGCTGCTCAACAAAACACCACATGTCACAGCAATTTATCGCCGAGCTGCCAGGTTGAGCTCCGTTCTTCTAAAGCGCACCACCGAACAGCAAGCCATGGAGCGGCAGCTGTTTCATGCCCTGCCCAGCCCAGCTGGAAATGAAAGGTTGATGGTGGGAAGCAGTTGTAGGGGAAAAGGATTTAAAAAATGAACATGTATTACAGCTTGAGGGTGTATCAGATAACGTTGAAATTTCCTTAAATTAATTTTTTTTTAGTTAAGTTGATGCAGTTTAACAAAAAGAAAATGAAATGACCCAATAGCTGACTTTATGCTGAGTTTGCTCTGCTGCACTCTGCCTTTAGAACTTCTCTACTGCTCCTCGCTGGACTGGGTTGGACCAGCTGTTTCATCCACCCCTGCCTCCCCAGCTTTGCTATTCTCGGTCTCTGGGTTTGGCTTTCACTGCTCTGTGCTCCTCTGCTGGTCTACTAGCTCTGCTAGTGTGCACTGTTAGCATCCACGGCCACTATGCACCTGGAGATTAACCTCTTGTGGCTCCTGGTTGGTTCTCTGCTGGACTCCCTGATTCTGGGGTCCAAT